>NW_008824986.1:149926-192004 GCF_000699105.1 Pygoscelis adeliae | reverse complement strand
AGGCCTGGCCTACATGGCCACTCAGTTTGGGATTCTGGCCCGCCTAACCTGGTGGGAGTATTCTTGGGACATTATGGAACCAGTCACCTATTTCATCACCTATGGTAGTGCCATGGCAATGTATGCTTATTTCGTAATGACTCGCCAGGTAGGACCTGTTGTGCTGACATTGACACTTCAATAGAAGAATTGCTTTCAGCTCTACTCCCTAGAAAAATAGCAAAGTTATGCCTATTAGAAGTTATTTTGCCCTTTCCTTATCTTGTCAGAACCTAGATGCCACTTGATTTAATTTTTACTGTCCAGGATGGTGATGTATGGTCGTAGGGTTTTCTGGTGGTGGTCATTGCTGACTTCCTGGTTGTCTAACCATAAATGCTTATGTATGTTCTGTGAGTGACTGCTTTAGCTATACAGGTTCATCTACTGACAGGTAATGGTTTCTGCACACACACATGCAGCCTCACACACATTGACTTGCACCGGAGGCCTCCAAGTCCTGTGGTTTATCAGCCCAAATAAACTATGGGTACAGGAGGTACCTACTGAGTTTCAGGGAAGCACACCTCTCTGACATGGGGTGTTGGCCTTTATAAAGAGACAAGAAAGGTTCAGAGATCATGTTGGAAATGCTTCTGTTTAGGTATTTCGTGGATCTGGACTCTCATCCAGATGAAGCAGATCTAATTGAATGCTTGTCCCTTGGTGCAATTCCAGGTCTGTTGGCTCTCAGGCTGTCTTTTAAAAACTAGACCTGCTCCAGTGTTGGAAAATCTTCACACAAAGGGGAGCTGTGTTTCTCTAGATCCTTGTAGTTGTGACAGACTCTGTGTGGATTTCTAGTATGTGGTTTGTCTCGGTACTCCCGTTCAAAATTCATAATCCCACCTAAATAATGAGGGAGGGAGGACTCAAAGAGTCTCTGCTGTCACAAGACCACCAGAACAGATGCTGCGCGTGTTCTAGCGTGGTGTTCCAGTGGTCTGTCAGCTGCATCATTTCAGGGGCTGAGGACACATGTGCCCGTCAGGGCTCCTGCTATAGTTTCTGCCAAGTGCAGTTGGAACTTCTGCCATGTTTGAACTCAGATTTGATGTTTTAATCAAGTCATCCATATAAACTAGTACTTGTGCCAGACTTAAAATCTCAGTGTTTCAGGGATGGCTTGACTCTGAATGCAGCTTTTCTCCACCTGACAGCCCTGATCGTTGGATGCATACCAGACACAGAGGCTGTGTGACATTCTGGTGCAAGGGAGAGTTGACTTCAGCAGGCAGACCTGTGCTTTGTAGACGCTATGTGGGATTTGGCGTGAACAGCTCTGCTGCTCCGAGTTACCTGCACGCTCTAAAATGCTGTGACTTTTTGCAGTAGAGTATCCCTGGCAAAAGCTGTGGTATTGGATTCTTGTTCTCACCTGCGTAGCTTGGTTGAGAGATGAATTCATGAGCAACTATTGTTGCTTTAATTAGCCATTGCATGTTTATGATCTTAAGAAAAAGAGAGTAAGGGCCATCTTACAAAGGCTTTCTTCTGGTATTTATAGCTTTTTTTTTCCCTCCCTTTCTCCCCACAAACTTGTCAGTATTGGAACCCTGAAACGTGTTAGTTTTTGTTTTTTCTGCACAGAAGGATTCACGCGTTCAGGACAGGAGGGAGGTGATGGTAACTCACTGCTGGAGTGTAACATGCTAGTAGAGAAACAAATGCCTGACTGTACTGGGTCTGGCTGGGATGGAGTTAATGTTCTTCATAGCAGCTGGTATGGTGCTGTGTTGTGGATTTGTGACCAAAACAGTCTTGATAACACACCAATGTCTTTGCTATTGCTGAACAGTGCTCGTACAGTATCGAGGCTTCCTCTGTTTGGCGTTGCTTCCCCGACTCTCCACTCCCCACCCAGGAATACGCTGGGGGTGGGCGAGGTGTTGCAAGGGGACACAGCCAGGACAGCTGACCTGAACTGGCCAAAGAGATAATCCATACCATATAATGTCATGTTCAGCAATAAACTGGGGGGAAGTTTCTCCAAAGTAGCTGTTGCTCGGAGGGTGGCTGGGCTCTGGTCTGCTGGTGGAGGATGATGAGTGATTGCTTTTGCATCACTCTTAGGTTTGGTGGTTTTTTTTTCTTCACTTATTAAAGTGTCTTTATCTTGACTCACAAGTTTTTCTTGGTTTTTGCTCTTTTGATTCTCTTCCCCCATCCAGCTGCAGGGGAGCAAGTGAGTGATGGGGCAGGGGCTTAGCTGCTGTCTGGGATCACCCCACTACACTGGGTGAGCTTAGACAATGTCGTCTGGTCTTGTGCCTTCACTGACAGAAACTAGTCATCCTCCCAAAACACACACGATAAATACTGTGCTAATGGTATCCTGTGTTGCATCCTGTTGATGCTTTATTCTGATCTTCTCTCCTTTTTTCTTTCCAGGAATATGTTTATCCAGATGCCAGAGATAGACAGTACTTATTATTTTTCCATAAAGGAGCCAAAAAGACACGATTTGATCTAGAGAAATACAATCGACTCAAGGATGCAATTGCTCAGGTAACAAGAATTTTTTCAGAAATAAGACAAAGAAATTACTGCTTGCTAGTTCTTAGCTGCTATTAATAGATGCACCTCAAACAAGAATGGATGTATTTTAAGTTTTCAGCCCATTTTCTTGTCACAGCCCCAGTGCAATCACTGAATTGGCTTTGATGTGCCCAGGAATAAGAACTGCTGGATGTGTAAATTGACATGAAACGATTGCCTGTATCTATCTGTAAGGGCCTTTTAGAAACTGCTGGCAAATCTTGAGTTGCTTCAGGCACTTCATGCCTCGGAGGAGCCTAATTCAAGATTTCCTTTCTTCTCAGCTCCTACACACCAGATGGATTTAGTGAGGAATGAAGACTTGCATCCATTCAGTTCATGTCTTCCTGACATAGCACTTCAGTGCACTGGGCTGCAGTCCTGGAAAATAATGTTCAAAAAATTCAGCTGTTTTTTTAGAGGCAATGGGGGCAGATTTCTCATATTCTGGAGACAGACCCCTTTGCCAGACTGTCCACATTGTGGGATCTGTTCAACAAAGGAGTCGGGTAGAGATCTTTCCTCGTGTTTCTGAGAGCCCTTCTGCAGAAGGATGGCATGAGCAGAAAAAGCAGATCTACCACATTATTTTTCACTGTCCTGTATCATTCTTTGTTTATTCCTAGGCTCTGGAAATGACAGTGTGGGATATCCAGGGCAAGATGTGTTCTCCCCCTCCCTTGGAGAAGGAGCTGCGCAAGCAGTAGAGGGAGGTCAGGGCTAGGCTCTATTGGTTTTATGAGAAAACCCAGAAAGACCTCTGAGTTTTCTCGTGCTGTACTGAATACAGATATCCTTGGGTGGCTCTATTTTCATGGAGCTTTTCTTCTGGAATCAACCATTCCCATTAATCTAGCTTGGGGTGGTTTTTTTTTTTAAAGTTACAGTGATTTTATGGGGATCAGATCTTCCCTACCATAGTCCTTTTAAGTGGCTGCATGTAGACAAGTTCAGAGAAGTACAGAGCAAATGTCTTCCAGTAAGTGCCAAGAATGGTTTTTCCAAACATGAGCCTGTGACTTTGTTTTACTTTTTGAATGCTCCCTTCTGGACAGGAAAAACAAGGAAATACAGAAAAGCGTTTCATTCTGTAAAGGGGAATGGTATTGGGGAAGGTGTATTGGGAGCTTGTTCTTTATAATGTGTCTTTTACTTTTAGGCAGAATTGGACCTAAAGAGGCTTCGAGACCCACTGCAGGTTCACCTGCCCATCCAGCAAATTGATGAAAAGGACTGATCAGCAAAGAAGCTCTGAATCCCGGCAAAAAACCTGTTCATAGCTCTTGCCTTTTTAATTAAAGCATTGCAGGTGGAAGCTGGGAGGTGGTGTGGGGGTGGAGGGTTTTTACCTTTAATCAAGACAAAGGACTGCAGGGGGGGAATCTCTTCAGTTTAAGATAGGACATTGTGGAATGTTAGTTCTGAAAAGGGCTTGGCAAATAGTCACGTTTTAAAACTGTCTGAATGGCAATTGTGTACAAATACAGGATTGGGGGGGTTCATGAAAGGAATGTAATGCTGGGGTGTAGGGGTGTCTTCTTCCAGTTTTGCAGGGTCTGCCTCTTGATAAGACACCAGCAGCCTGCTTAGCTTTTTAAATTTTCCTTTACCTGATTCAAATCTTTCTCTCTCAAAAAAAAAAAAAGGAGGAGAAAAAAAAAAAAAACCAAACCACCCTGAAGCTATGGACCTTGCACTCCACCGCCATTAACACGCACAGTTCTGATCAGACCTGGTCTCTTTTATAAAGTTACTACAAGACTGCTTTCTACTGGAAAACCATGAGCTTCCCCTTCCCAGCCCACCCCGTGTGCTCCACTGACTTCCTCCTTTGCTTATTTGTAGCACAGATTGGTTATAGCCAAGTGAGAGAAGGAATGAGTTTTCTTCTGGACATTTGATAATTGATGTTCTGGATTATTCCATAATAACTATATAAACTTTGCGTCCCAATGCCCTTGAGCTCATTCTAGAAATCAATGGCAGCATTGCATGAGAGGATTTTTGTATTCAGTTTTAAGGGAGGGAGATTCCCCGCTTCCTACCCCAAATCTGATAGCCACCTAGACTATGAAATTATGAAGGTTTAAAGGATTATGAAACTGTTGAAGAATCACGACTCCTGCTTAAATGAACAGTTTTGGAACATGGAATAATTCAACTTGATATTTGACTGCTTGTGTAATGGGATAAAAGGTCTCATATATGGTCAAAGCATTTTCCTTGCCTGGAGGCTTTTTGAAAGCCCGGGGCTCTTACAGTGCAAGACACAGAAGTACTTCATTTCTCTAGCACTTTCCCCTACTTAGTAGCTTTAAATGAACTTTGCACCCACAGGTCAGAATTTCTTAGGAGTGGCTAATGACATCTCTTGTTCTTAGCTAAAAGAAGTAGAGGAAGGAAAGTCAACCCATTGCCCTCTCTTCTAGCCAAGGCTGGCTGATTTCTAAGCAGATAAAACATCTCTTCATTCAAAGCAGGTCAGTCTGTTTTAGCATCCTGCTGATAAATACTGTAGAGACAGGATGAAGGTGGGAGAGGGGCACTAAGCTTTATACACAGAAAAGCTGGCTGCTTTTTTGATGTTTCACTACTACTCCTCACTGTGTCATGGAAGGAGGCTTCCGGTTTTTTTGAAGAACCATGTTTTAAAAAAAAATAGGAAAGAAAAAAAACAAATCAGTATTAACTAGATGCTAGGTGCCTTGCAGATGTGGAAACACAGCTGGGATTGCTGCCTCTTCTCACTCAATGGCATGTTGGACCGAATGGGTGCATGTTTCGAGGTTTTTTTTCCCTTCCCCTTTTCCTCTGTCTTTCAATTTAATTACATTGTGTGATTATTTTTTATCTGTTTTATCCTGTTTGTGTGGTGATTTTTAAAGGGAAAAAAAATGAACACAATCCTGTAGCTCTGTAGCTGAATCCTTGGTGTGTGTTTGGGATGAGGGAGGGAGCATGGAGAAAAGTCCTTCTAAAAAAAAAAAAACCAAAACAAAAAACACAACAAAAAAAACACCAAAAAACCCCTGAACATGTGTAAAATCCTGTATCATTTATGAAATATGTATAAAAGAGCAATGTACTTCTGGAACAATAAATAACTATTCAATTTTTGAATCAGTGCTCTTGAATAATGTTATTTTCCCCAGCTGAGAAGAGGATATTGTATGTGTGGCAGCTGTCTCCTGAGTTTCCTCCATTTCATTTTGTTTAGGTTGTTTCTTCTTGACCTTGCATCACTGAGGCTGTGGTGATGCAGATAATAGCTTTCCTGAAGAAGCTCGGATGGAGATCTTCCTGCCATGCCTAGCTGCATAACACAGGGATCTCAGTAGCAGTTGAGGTGGTGAGGTAGAGGTAGAGAGATTTGGTCTAACAAAGACCTGCCTTTCTTTGGCCAGCATAGTAGCTCCATGTGGAGGCTGACAAAATCTGGAGACATGTGGCAGGTTGCAGGATAAGAATATATATGGGCATGTAATGCCCAGCAACCTGACAGGTACCAAGTGGTGTCAGTATATTTCTATATGGCATTCAAGTGCTGTTTCAGAGGAAAACTGACATTTTAAGCTTCTGTCACTTTCTTTCTGGGCCTTTGAATGGCTGTGGTCTGATTTGTCATGGTGATGTATCGTTTGTTCATTAACTTTGGGAATCAGCAGACTGTACTTGGTCCTAACTTTATGGGATGTTAGGATGAGACATTTGGTGCCAGAAGATATTTATCATGTCTATTGACTGTTAAAAAAACCAAACCCATGGCTGGCCAGTTCTTAAAACAGCCAACTCTCTCCTATGTTTTCTAAAGTCAGAGAGGAGGGGCTGGAAGCTGTTAGTTGTTGTGACCTACCTTTAATCGCTGTTGAAATTTAGTTCAGCAATGCTGACAAACCCTCTTCCTCCACGCAGCCCTTTATCTGCTGCTGTGTACAGATGAGCTGCTGCCCTCCCTAGACAAATTGCTTGGAACAGTTGCCTAAGAATTCGTCCCTTTTGGCATCCAGAAGAACTGAAGACTTTGACATCTAGCACCGCAATCTCTATTTTGAAAGCAAGAAAATGCTATGACAGAATTGTTCCTGCACATGCTTTAATGTTCTAGAGATGATGTGGGGAAAGGAGGAGTAAAATAAAAGTCTACAATTGTACCCTGAAATATGCGCTGCCCAGTAGGTTTTGTTACTCTGTACCCCTGGAAGATTGCTGTCTCACTCCTCTCTGCACCACCGGTGCACATGTCCTCTCTGCTGGGGGTGGCTGACATGCCACAAGCCTCAAACTCAAACCTCAGTGCTTCTGCTTTTGTTGCCCTTGAATGCTAATATTGAAGGGAAGGTTGATGTCTGTTTGCCCTCCTGATTTAGACTGTTGTATATCAACATCAACAAACTCTCTTGCAGTAGCTATTTCATGCTTAGGAGCCAGGCAGGTAATAGGGTCCTGTCCCACTGGCAGCACTTCAGAGCAGGCAGTGCTGCCTGAATTTTAATATAACACTGCATTCTTAAGACCCTATGAAGGATAAACAGCAGTGTGCGTTGCAGTGTTCAGATGCTGCTTTTTCTACAGATTTTGTTATTCATTTGGTTAGCCTCTCTTCCCTCTTTTTCTGTGAGGGAGCTTTCAAATAAATACATGTCAAGTTCAAAACTGCGTGGAGAAATTTATTAGGTTCCCTTTTTGCCATGCCTGCGACGCTCTACCTTGCAAGCCTCTCCAGGGAAGTGTTCATGGGTCTTTTTCCTGACAAGCAAAGAAACCCTTTTTCTTTTCCCCTGTAACCCTTCCTACCTGGCAGGCAGTGATGATGATCATCTTGCTGCAAGTTCTTATGCTTCTGTGCTGGCTCCAAGGGTTTGCATGATGCTCTGAAGCTGCTGTTGGCTGTCAGATCTTGGCACTGTGTCAGTCAAGTGAAGATGGCCAAGTTGCCCTGTCATTCTGAGACAGTGGAAGAATTTCTTTGATCTCTGTGTGTCTTGTGTGGAGTTGTAAATGCTAACTGCTTTCCTCTGTGCCACATTGTATGACTTTTTATTTTCACACAGGAAGGAGCTTTTTATATCTCAAGTATTTTTCCACCTATCCCAAGAGATTCCTATTATTCCCCTTAAAAAAAGAAATCAGTTTTATTTCTATACTGATACTAAAGGGGTGAGAAGTAAAATACAGACATGGAAATGAAAATTGCAGTATATCTAAGCCCTGAAGTATGGGAGAAGCTGGTGTTACGCTGTGTAGTTGTGGCCCTGTGAACTTGTGAAAGATGGGTCCTACTCCTGTTTCTGCCTCTGACCAGTTTTGCAGTTGTGCGTATGCTGTCTATGCCCTAATTTCTCCATTTGGAAATTGAAGATCATGGAAAAAACACTGGGTGCTGCAGGACCTGTGGAAAAACACTCTCAAAACACCAAGTTCTGCATCATGGGGCTCCACTACGGGAAAGGAAATAACTGTTACTCTTCACTAGGAGTTATGTACTTGTCTGATTTTAATGGAGTCTTGGTTAACTTGTTCTTGTGTTGAATTTGCTCATACTTCACCAAACTCATGTTCACTCCCTGATCTCACCAGCCCTTCCCATTGGCACCATGTCCTGGGACAAGTTGTTTACAGAAACAAGGCCTATCTCTAAGTCCTTGACATTCATGCAATCCATCTCAGCAGCCTGTCAAGGCTTATCGTGAACATACATCCTCAAATCAATTGCAGACAGGGATCCTGTCATGTGTGTCGCGTTCTCCTCTCTCTCTCAGCAGCAGGAAGTGCTGATTAGCTCTTCCGCCTCCTCGTCCTAGGCAGGCTCCAGGAAGCTACTCCTGCACCAAGAGCTGTTCTTCACGCACCTCACTTTGATCAAATGTTAGTGTGTCTTGAGAGGTGGCTGTGACAAAGGCAAGGCCAGCTTCAGCAAACACCAAAACATCTTTCTTCATTAGTCCATTACAAGGAGCGTGAGGTTTTTCCCGCCTAACCAATGCTTTGAAGAATTTGATTTCCTTGCGTAAGGATAGTAAAGCCTTCCAATGCTCTGGGAGGGGTGAGAAATGTGGTTGCCACCTGCAAAATTAGCATTCTTTCTTGCATTAAGACTAGATATACCCAGGCTTAGACAGCAGCAGGTTTAGAAGATCCCATCTCTTAGGTACCGAAATAAAATCCCAGCCCTCTATTTTAATATCACATTCCCTCTTTGTATCTTTTAACACATACTTATGACTACTTTTAAGAAATACTAACTTGATCCTGATTCTTCTTGCTTCTTGGGAAGTCAGGCTCGCTCATCTTTGGGTTGGAGAAGTAGAGGTCAGGAACAACAGATTTATCTGCCTGGAGAGTGCAGGCCCTACAGCATCTGGAGTACTCCATCGGAATTGTATCCTCTCTCCCAGAGGGTCTGTTTGCCAGGGGATTTTTTTGTTCATGGGGGTTTTTTTCCCCCCCTTCCCCCCTCAGGAATAATTGCTCCAGCTCCCTGAGGCATAGATTTGCAGTAGTCTACTCTAATACAGGCTACTATTGTTTGTGGGGGAACTGGAGCTATGTATGTCACCTGAAATAACTTGCAAAGCAAAGAGAAAGTGCTGATAGAAGAGTTGCCCCTGCTGGTGCTTCTTCCAGGATACTGAGATGATCTTTGTCTTTCCTGTGGACCCCAAAAATGTTTAGAGGCAGCACACTGAATTTTGTCCAGCTTTAGACTGTTTCCTTGAACTAGATAGTTACAGTGATTTTGGGATAGTGTTGTCTATGGGAATGCTGGGGCATTTCCTGCTTTAATCCCTTTTGGAGAACTTGATAGGCCCTGTTTCTGACACCTTTGAGGCTCAAAACTGCTATGATGCAGTTCATTTCCCTATGTTAATTGCCAGTCACTTACATATAACTGTCAAAACATTACTAGCATCAGACCTAATATACCACCTACAAAAATAAAAGCAGCTGGTAATGAAATGGTTTAGAGAAATACACGCATCTCCAACACAAATAGAAAATTCAATTCAAGCTTGTCAGTTTTATTTACCCAGGATCTTAAGTATGAATCAACCTCTCAATGAAAATGGCAAATTATAACTTCCTGTGGCTTGCTGTATTATTCTTCATTCAATTTTAGTTTCTCTTCTGGGAATTCACATAATCACCTTTAGAGGGTTATCTGCCTTGCTAGCTTTGCATAGTGAATTTGTTCTCCTTTCCTGTTGTTGAAAAAAATTTTCTGGTACTGCACAGCTGTTGGCACAATATAGGCACAATATTGCCACAAAGAATTTTTGTTGTTGTTGTTGTTGGTAGGAGCGATGACAGTCATTTATAAAGCTTCTTTTGTTGTTCCCTAGAGTCATTCACTACTGAAAAAGACTTCTCTGCTGGGGTGGAGCAGAGCAGCGTATTGCACTTTACTTCCAGGGGAACACCCCGACAGAGAGAGGCCGTTGAGAACTTTCTGTAATGTACAATCCCTACAGAGCAGGCAAATACCCAACTCCCTGTCTCATGCAAACTCAATACGAAAATAACGTAGCTAATTTTTTTCCTACTGGGATTTGAAGCTAGCGTATCAACCCTGATGTTATTCCTTATATCAGCCTGCTGCAGAAATGCAGGGTGCAGAGGAAATGGGGAAATGCCTACACTTGCTTGATTTGCAATTACTGTGGGCTTAGCTGAACTCTCAGATGATTTCCAGGAGGAGAACTGTGCAACTATAAGCAGGGAGGGACCTGTAGATGTGTATATGTATGTAAATGTTAAAAATAGAGTTTTAAATTATTATCTATAATACGAGCTACAGCTAGTGGAATGAGAGGGAAGATCCTGTTTTGCTTATTCATGTTGTCCTTGGTGTATCTCACTGCCAGTCGTGGTGCTTGGTTTGCTTTAGTAGGGAACAGATTTCAGTGTGCTACATCTCATCTATAGCCAGAGCATGTGGTTATGACCGGCAACTCAACCTAGTTTGGTTTGAACCGGTAAGGCAGAGGTTCTTAATTACTCAGTTTTGCATGGAAGTTAATTCAGTACTGTTGGGTTTCTTGATTGTTTGTTTTGTTTTGTGTTTTTAAAGACAGGTCATAAGACTACTGCAGAAAAATGTCTTTATTTCCCTTGTTTGATAATCTCGCTGCAATGGTCAGACTATGTGACTAGGAGTGGAAAGGGTCTTTGCGTAGCATAGGAACGGTTTATTTCCCTGTGGGACAGCAGACCTTTGCTTTGACTGATGTTCCCATTGTAGCTCTGCTCCAAGCACTCATCTGCAATCTCTGCTCGGAAGGATCAGTTCTCCTCCTTTGGCCACTATTTCCTGCAGTTAAGGCTCTCTAGCTGGTGTTTTCTGCCTGTGGGGAGCCATGAAGTCGTATGACTTGTGGAAGGAGCAAAGATAATAACAAGCACCCATCTGTTCTTCTTTTCCATCCTTTCGGGATGTCCGGGTGTCCCCTGGTTAGAATTCTTCTTCAGATAAGATAGTGGAGGTGTCACTGTGGGGCAGTCAGGCCAGAAAACAATAGCAGGTTGAGTCCAAAAAACAAGATTGATCAGCAAGTACATCTCTGTTGCCAATAAGGGGCAGAGCTGCTCTGTAGGGGTCAAGGCTGGAGCTATACCCCACATCCCTTCAGCTTCTTCCTCTGATAAACTTCCAGGAGAGCTATCACACTTGCTCTTCAGAAAGCTTGGGGTCAGAAGCTCCACCGAGGAGAAGGCTGCAAGAGCCATAGTGTGTGCAAGGGCTTTCAAGCCTCTGTTACTTGAGTGGTAACTGTTCCTTGGCTGAGTGGGATGTTCCAGTACTTGTTCTTCTGTATCTGCTTTGTCATCCAGTTGCAGCTAGTGTCTTTGATGGGTGAGTAAAGAGGCATTGCCTTCACGTTTATTTCTGTTTGCCGTCTTTAAGGTTCGTGCTGAGCCTTGGTATTCCTAGGTGAAAGACTGGAAGATGTGAGAAATATCCTTTTTATTTGAAGGTGGTGTGAAATTCTTTCAATTTGAAAGATCTTTCTGTCACCAAGTGTGAAGGTTCCCATATTGGGAGAATCTCTACTACCAAGACACTGTGGGATTTTCCTCTCCCTCGGAGGAGAGACTCTATGAGTAGATCTTATGCTACTTTTTCACCTGCTTCTTTGACAAATCTTAACTGAATTTAGTGTCATAATGCAGTGCTGCTCATTTCGTTGCTTAGCTGTGCCAGAGCAGAGATCTCCAGTTACACAATACACACAGGATTAATCTCTCTGCAGAATGGTGGGCTTATGAATGCTTGCTAAAGCCTGATTTGTCATCCAATATATATGCTAGTATGTCAGCTGGAGAACTAATGATATCATCAAGATTACAAATTGACAAGCTTTACTTCATAGCTAATGCTTGTCAGGCTGAATTGCTCAGGCCATGCAAGAAGTGTGTTGGGGAGGAGAAAAATTGAGCCAAGAAAAGTGAAAAACAGAGGGAGCGGGAGACAGTGATTTGTCTTGTGCAAAAGCCCCATGCTTTTGTTGTTTGGGGAGAAGAGATGAGAGGTTGATTGGTTGCTTCTATACTTTTGTGGAGTTTTTTCTTAAAAACTCAAACTAGTTTTCAGTAAACCGTGCTGCCAAAGGCTGCTTGGTGTCTGCAGGGAGGTTGGCTTGGGGCAGCTCTGGCAGTCTGAGGGTGGCGTGAGGGTCTGCAGTGATTGAAAGAGCACTGTCTGCTTTTTCTGTTTGTCTGCCTCCCCCCTCTACTTCTGCCTGAAGCTGTCAAAGAAATGGAAGATGGGAGGGTGTGCTACCCCATTCCCCTGAAATGCCTTCTTCCAGCTCCCTCTGAGCTGCTGCATGTTCATCTCTGTAATTTTTGTCCTTAAATTATCTCCTGTCTGTTTAGGAGACAATGTGATCTCCCTGGATGAATGTTTTCAGAGTCAGTCTACAAAGGATATTTCATAAAGTTAATTATACTATATGGAAGCTAATGAGAGTGTGTGTATTTTTGGTGCTGCCCAGCTGGGAAGCTGACAGGGCATTCCTCACTTCACCTCATTTGGCTTTTAACAACACAAAAACCTTTTCATCTTAGTCAGTGACTCACTCTAAGGCCATACCAAATCATTTTGTGGAACCCAAGTGAGTTATACTGAGGGAAGCCCAGAGGAAGCTCTTTTCAGCTGTGCGCAAAGGCAGGACCCATGTTTTCCTGTTGCAAGAAGTCAAGCAAGCTTTTGGAGGATGGGATTTAACAGTGCTGCTGCTGTCTGTGGGTAAGGGGAGGCGAGGAGAGGCAGGTGAAATGGAGAGCTCATCAGGGACTGACTGGCAAATCTCATCAGAGGTTCCTGCTGCGGTTCCCCCTCCACTGCTCAGAACTAGGGGCTGCTTGTGATGGGAGTGAATCTGCTCCTCTGCGTATCTCACGAACTATGACACTAGAGATTCCCTTTGTAACCCAGACTTGCACTCCCTGTGCCAGCTTGCAGCTCTGCAGCGCACTCACGATTACGGTAGCCGCTCCGGCCTTTTATGCTGGATTTGAGGCCAAACAAAATATATCTATGGCTGAGGATGGTGTAAGGATGTTTGTCAAGAAAGATGTTGTATTTCTGAGAAGGTACAAGATAGCATGTCAGTGAGACAGATATTTACAGAGGATGCAGCTAAATAAGGGTGACTTGGAGTCCATTCTCTGAAGCACTTGTAGTTCCCACTTTAAAGTCAGTGAAGCAGATCAAAATAATGAACCAAGAATGTTTGTCTGCATCCAAAGCATTCTAATAGAAACAATACGTCTTTCCCGCTCCCCCTCCCTCCCCCCCCCAAATTGCATCACCCTATGGTTTAAACAAAACAGAGAGCGCAATTTTAGAAGTTAAAAAGAAATGTGGTCTGGAAAGTAGAGGGTATTCTGGTCTGACGCATTTAATCAGAATGATTGGTTTTATTAGCTTAATTCTAGCAAATGGTAATCAATTTTCTTTATGCAAGACAGCATTAGCATTCATTTTGCTTAATAGGGAATAGCTAGTCACTGGTAAGTGGTGCTTAATCAGGTATTAAATGTAAGTGAAAACGAAACCTCTGGACTTTTCGTGAGGAAGCTGCCAAATCAGGGTTAATTAGGAGAAGACTCAAATGTAATGAACACTTCAGTTCTTTTTTTTTTTTTTTTCCTCCCTATGGTATTCTTACATTTTAATTGTTTGCAGAAGGTTCAGAAAGGCCTCTGAAAAGGGACACTCTCCTTGAGCACTGCATGAACAGACATGCACATACCAGGAGGTCCATGTGTTTATATCTTGCCCTTACAAACACTCACTTCACTCACAAACATCTGATCTCCTGTGGAGATCAGGAGGGTTTGTGAGCTTATAAGGAAGACTGTGTAAAGAGTTGAACGTTTTGCTCCCCAGAAAGTCCTGATTCAGACCTTCATGCTTTCTAGATTTTAAAATAATAAATAAAAAGATTTGGGGAAGCTGTTTCAGATGCAGGGAGGCGGCAGCATCGCACAAAACCACAACAGATACTGTGAATCGTAAAGGTGGTTAGAATTTGGCAGAGGGAAGCGGGGGACAGAGTCTCTGAAAGAGACCAGGGCACACCTAAGTGGATCTTTAAATACAGGGGGCTGCCACCTCTTTCTCTTGCCCCGCTGCAGAATTTTACAGAGTGCATGGATTTGAGTTACAGCTCTTTCAACTCACCTTGACATAAATGTACTATAGGAAAGACAGTGGAGAACAAAACCCCAGGTAAATGGAGCAGCATCTCTTTCTCCTACCTCACCTCTCTAAGCATACTCTCATGGTTAGAGACAGCCTGCTGGGCTATAGATCAACTTCATGTGACCTGGGATAGCAGATCTTATATTTAGCAATTTAAATTGTACCCTGAAGTGAGTAGGAGCTGATAAATTATGCTTATAGATCACTTACAATTATACAGGGGTCTAATAATTGAAATTGAATATTTTCTTTCTGTACACCTTAAATGTAGCATTCCTGTTGCACATCTTGCAATTCACATTTTAACTGGTACTTTGCAAGGTGATCTCTGGCTTGTGGTTATGGCAATTCAACTGTGAGGGCTGACACGGACTATGGATTTTTTTTTAAAGAGGCTGCATAACCTGTTTGAAATCTGGCTTTCTTCTCCAAGGCTTGTGGGAGAGTTACCAGACTTCAGAAGGGGCTTGCAGGTGCTCAGTTAGCACTTGACCAAAGGGTGGATGTCCTAGGCTTGATTCAGTGCTCCCAGGACATATTTCCTATGGCAAAATCACTCCCTGGACCTGAAGTTTACTTATATTACATTTTTTTCCCCTGTTGTACTCTACAGCAGCTGAACAGCAAGTCAGACTATTGCATAATGTTGTAACAGCTCTGTTAATTTACTTTTTCTTCCAAGACATTTAAGCCGAGCTGTCAGAATTTTCCATAAGGCAATTAGTTAGCTGGTATCGCTGTTTCTCCCCGAGGATCTCTATCTATCACAATGATTCTGTTAAGAATAGAAAAAGAAATTATTTTGCGTTCCTTGCAATTATCAGCCAACAACTTGATTTGATATCTACCAGATGTTCTCTCTTGTCTCTTGCTGCATGTGTCTCAGCCCTGGACCCCTGCTCTGCCTACATCAGCCTGAATGAGCCCTGGAGGAACACAGATCATCAGATAAATGGTTCCCACGGCCAGCCGACATGCGACAGTCAAATCGACGGGGAGTGGTATCGCTTCACTGGCATGGCTGGCGATGCTATGCCTACCTTCTGCATCCCGGAGAACCACTGTGGCACCCATGCTCCCATTTGGCTGAATGGCAGCCACCCGCGAGAGTCGGATGGCATCGTCCCACGCCAAGCCTGTGCCAGCTTCAATGGGAACTGCTGCCTTTGGAATACCACAATTGACGTCAAGGCGTGTCCGGGCGGGTACTACGTGTATCACTTAACCAAGCCTAGCGTTTGTTTCCATGCATACTGTGGGCGTAAGTAACTGCTGAAATTGCTTTTCTGAAACCCATTCATCCCCGGATGCAGGAGAGGTAGTGAGCATCTGTATACCTGAGAGAGGTGGTGACTGGTTTCTGGCTTTCTTACCCAGAAGCATGTCAGGTGATGCAGTGCAGATGGTGGCCTGTCTATAAAAGATCACTTAGACTGTTTCATCTCCGTGAATTCTAGCCTTTGTTCAGCTAGCGGAAATCTTCCGTAGCTGACCTGGCCGCAGTGATTTAATGCTCTCTGTGGGCCCGGTGGTTTGTCTTGGCATGCTACCAAAGCCAAAATTTGCATCTCTGACTTACAGTAATTAAACTAGATTGTTTCTCATCAGCTTCAGTAGTTCAGCTTTCCTAATGTGGGCTAGGTCTGTAACTGATGGACTAAACATAGGGTGTGAAGCTGATGGTACAAATACAGTATTTTCGTTGTATGCTCAGTGGTTTGTGCTGACAACATTCCTGCCATGCCCTAGATTTTTATGACATCTGTGATGTGGTGGATTGCCAGGGCGCCTGCCTGGACACCAGTGACTGCACGTGTTCCCTGGGGACAACACTAGGACCTGATGGACAGACATGTCTTGGTAAGGGTGAAAATAACTTGTGTCAGTTACTGATGCTTTCTTTCCCCTCTGTTTCATTGCTCGCATCTCAATCCATCGTCTTACAAAGCAGTATAAGAAAGGAAAAGTATTCTGAGAGGAGTTTTTCCCCCTTGCTGCCTAGAATAGAGGGGAACATGTAAATGGTTCCAGATCTCTCCCCACAGGGTGAGATATGACATCCCATGATTGAATACATTCTGGTGCTGCTAGAGCTACACATGTACAGAGGCTAGATTTGCTTTCTGCATGGTCCAGCTGTTGAAGGCAGCAGCTTTGCTGTTGGTAGCAGAATCTCTTTGCAAGATCACGGTACAGCTTCATTGGTATTCAGGAACGGCTGTGCAGTCTGTGATTAGAGATTTCCTCTCACCCGCTCTCTTGAATGCCTCTTTTCTCCAAGAAAAGTTTTGCTGGCTGGCGTAGGGCTATCCACTAAGCTTCACCATACTTATTGCCCTTGTGGGGCATTGTTCAGGACCTGGGGTTTCAGGAGAGCCAAAGGATTGCAGGTCACAGCACAGCCTCAGTGGTTCTAGGCAGTGTGACAAGGTGGTATTCAGGGGGCTGGCACTTGGTGACTGCACTGGCAGAGACTAACATGACCAGGAGGGAGGTGGGGGGCTGTAAGTGAGAACAGAGTGGGGAACATGGGCTTCGGGGATTTGTGAGGGAATCCCTATGAACCCCTGAGGGGAGGATGGCTATGGTTGTGTGTGGTGCTAGGGGGAGAGCACCTGGGCTGCGAGGTCTTAGGGAGAAGACAGTCTGTGGGGCAATGCAAGGGGCTGGGAAGGGGTGGCTGTTAGGGTGCTGCAGAGCCACACTGATGGATGGGAAGAGGTGGTGTGGAGGGAGGAAGGGGTGCTAGTGTTCAGGGGAAGTGCCATCTCATCTTTGTCTTTGAGGCTTGATTTGGTGGAGAAGTTGAGAGCAGAGTTGGTCCAGCATGCTGCGTGGCAGATGAGTTTCTTCCATACGGACCATAGCTGACAAAGCAGGCATGGGTGGTTTCTTTCTTCACACTCCTCATGTCTGTGGGCATCAGGGTAGGGGCCGCAGTCATTACAACCTGTGGAGAGAGCAGCCTGGCCCTGCTGCAGATTTACACTTGCTCACACCGGTTCTACAGAACGGTTTTGCTAAAGCGGCTCCACATCTCCGTGGGTGAGAGTGGCTGACTTAGCTCTCTCAGCTAATTAAAAGTATCTATTGGCTGCTTCTTTGCAAGACTTCCAGGCACAAAAGTGCCCTTGACAAGCACCAGCACTCAATAAATATGTGGCAGGCTCGCAGGAAAGGATTTCCTGCAGCAGGGAGGCATGCAGGAGTCCTGAGCCTGTCTGCATGTGCTGGAGCTGCCTTCATCCCCTCACAGCCAGGCCGGGCAGGAATTGTGCACTGCTGCTTCTCTTCATGATAACCAGATGGCACACCACCTCAGCTGTAATAATCACACTGGTTTACCTACCTGTAGCCTCTCTTGTTGTATGGATCACTCATCTTTCTAATGACTTTCTGTTGTGCTGAGTAATTGCTCAATCACATATCTGAGAGCAACCTTGCCGGCCTTCCAGAGAAACCAAACAAATCTGTGTTAGCCTTTCCTATATGGAGAATATTCTTCCTTTCCCAGCTCACCTTGAGAGGGGGGCTGAAGATGCTGCAGCAATGCTAAGCAGCTCTGCCTGTGAACCTCCCTGTGCTAGGCTGACTTCTCTTCAGTACATTATATGCTTTGAATCCCGGATCAGAACTGCTGATCCTAAGTTATATTTTCATTTGCAAACTTACTTAGGGGTTAGATTAGGTCTTTGACTTTCCATCATGGATCCACCAACTCAGTGCATTGCCTTTGACCTCTTGAATACCTGGATCCATGTTGGACTAAGCTACGGTTAAAATCAGTTCAGCACTCTCCCGACCCAGTCTCAAGAAAACCAGCCTGTGTCCCAGAGGTGCTGGTTGTCACTGGTGCAGAAGAGCAGGGACAGGTCTGCTGTGTGAACTTGGAGGACCGGCAAGGTGAATTGCTGGGTACAGCCCTTGACCAAGCCAAGCTCTAGGACCTTCTAACAGCATCTCTATGCCTTTGCCAGTAGCCCTTTCCCTCTTCACCCTCTGTTTTTAAGCAGCTGTAGTTTTAATTGTTAGATGGGGAAGTGTGGAGCTTGTCACATGTGTGAAAAGGTAAGTGTCTGTGTCTGTCTCCTGGATGTGCTTCCTGCCTCCTAAAGCAGGGTACCAGCCATTTCTTTGGCTAAAAATACTCAATTCACGTCGCTTGTGGAAGGAGGCAACACCACCAGCTGCAAGCTGCGGGTACTGTGTATGTGTGGGACCACTTACACCTAAGAGAGCTCATCTCTGACCTGTCTCTTAAAATGGTATTTTCCTTTTTCCTTGGTTTTAAGCTTCTGACATGTAGTAAATGGTAACTATTTTAGTGAAACCCCATATGAACCTTGATTGATAACCTCAGCATTCTGGCCTGCCTAAGAGAAATTGTTAGTTTTGTGGCTCAGCAATAGCAATGACTGTCCCTTCCTCTCTATTTGATTCACTTTTTGCACGCAGAGATTAAATCAGGTTGAAGAATGAGAATCTCAGAGAACAAAGTAGCTTTCAAAAAAAAAGACAGACATAGAGGAACTTTAGCCTTTAAAACAGAGCAAATTAGGAGGAATCTTCAGAGCTTTACCAAGAGATTCAAAAGCATATGCTGTGCTTTTTCCCCAATAAAGGCCCTCAGCACCCTGGAGGGCTCTAATCTAGAGCTGAATGCAGCCAGCACAGAAACGTGACACAGGTGCTATTCATGGGTAAATTGCTTTAGGTTAGAAAAACTCAGTCCAGGCCTATTACAAGGTTATTCTGCAACCTTTATCCAGAGTCTGCTCCAGAAAGTGTGGGATGCCAGCTCAGGCACTCCTCTTTCTTCTGAGCTGGAAAGGTAGGAGCCACAGCTCCTACCTCTGTGGAGGGCAGCAGAGGAGCAGAGCAGAGCAGGGGGGGCTGTCATGGGGCAGTGAGGAGCTGAGTCCTCAGAGGGAGTAGCTCAGAACTGAGCTCTTCGTCTCATCTTTGGTACAGAGTGTCTGAGCAGCTAATGGTTGTGGTGGCCTCTGCGGCACCAGTGCCCAGGTTAGATTTCACCATGGTGAGCTGACATTTCTGTTCTGCAAGAACACCTGAGCTTTCCAGGACAGGGAGCAGTCAGAGCTGGGGCAAGAAGCTGAAACGATGAAATTTCTTATGTCATGACTTTTCTTGGGGAAGCTTCATGGGGTTCATTGAAATATTTCGGTTTGATTTCAGCTTTGTTTATACGTTTACAGCTGTTTTTCATTCTTGTGTCTTTATTTTGAAATAAGGGTTGAATCATTTAAAATCGCTGTAGGGTAGTTGGCCACATGTAGCAGTAGCAGGTGTGATACAAAAATAGATAGGGTTTATTTTTTACTGATTCTGGTATTCATCTAGTTTTACCATGCAGTGAAGTCATGTTAACTTCATTTTAATGTCTTTGTGAGCGGAGAATAGTTTAGGATGAGAAGATAAATGAAAACATGAACTCCCTCAGTGTGTGGAACTGGTTTGGAAGTTTCCTAGTGGGACTGTGTCCATTTTCACTCTGAAATGGCTGCTGTGTGCATGCTGTCTTTCCCCCCAGGTCTGCTTTGCTCCTGAGTTAGACACAGCATGGCAAAACACTCTGCTACTGTCAGTAGATAGCGGTCTTTAGCATTTAGTGGGGTCACTCATCTCTGTTGCTCTGATCCAGGTCATGAGGCCAGGAAAGCCAGTCCATGGTCTCACCAGTGCTCCCATGTAGCAGCCGCTTTTTGCCAGCCATGTGTTTACTAGGGGGCATGTTCTGACAGTGTGTTTTTTGCAGATGAAAATGAATGTGAGCAGAACAACGGAGGCTGCAGTGAATTTTGTGTTAACCTGAAGAACTCCTACCGCTGTGAGTGCGGGATCGGGCGCACACTGGGAAGTGACGGGAAAACCTGTGAAGGTGAGGTTTCTGCTATCACAGTCTGCTGGAAATGATATAAATCATTCCCCTTCCCTTGCAGCACTAGTTCTCTCTTGGCTCCTTGCAGCTGGGATTAAATGTCACTCATATCACTTCTGTGCTTGCCAGTGGTGGTGTTACTGAAATACCCTTCTAATCAAGCAGAGAAGAGTCTCCTTGGTGTTCTCCCAGCCTTGTTCATTTCTGTTAGGATTTGCTTGTATTTATCTCCATGGAGAGAGAGGCAGCAATGGATCTGGAAGATTGGTTGTCCAGACAGAAATAGTTATTGCTGGAGTTGCTGGGATTTGGCTCTGGAGATTTGTATGACAGTTGTGTGGGGGCAGATTTAGCACTGCTGGTTTTTGACAGCTAGCATTAGGTATGGGGTAATGTCATGACATTAGACTAGAGTATGAGGATCGCTTAGCCTCCCAGGATAGAGGTTGAGGAGGAGGGGATGCCTGTCTGTAAACAGAAGCTAGATTTGAGATTAGGGCTACATTTTGACTGCTTTTTGTAAGTAGTTAGTTGTGGGCTCTGCTGTGTGCAGCTGCTACAGTTACTTCCCAGTGGTGGCACAGCCAGGTTGAAAGCCCTTGATGAGTTTAGACTGGTAGCTTAGCAGGGCCTTAAAGACTAAATTGTAAGTTTGATCTGTTGTCACTAATAATGTACAAACATCTTTGAGCAGAAATATGAAAATCCAGCAAAAATTGACTTGTTCCTGATGTTTTCTGTGGTCAGCTGTGAAGAGCACTGTGGCCCCTCACAGGCAAAGCTGCTGTGTTGTATGTTCGCAGATACTGTGGGGCTTCAGACAAGAATAATAGCTACAGATGTGCCTCACTTTTGAGCTACCTGATTGCCAGAACTGAATATATCTGCAGCCTGCATGCAACCTTTCATTAGCTGCTGTGTGGTAGACATCCGTGGTGCGGGGAGAGAGAGAGAGAGGGATTGCCGTTGTATTTTTGGGCTGGACTCCACCCTTCTTTATGGTTCACTGACAGATGGCTCCAAGCTGCAGTTTTTGTCCCTGTTTTCCCCCTCTGTGATACCAAAGCACGTTTCATCTCACTCCTGTGAAAATCTCTCTCAGCTCTGTTAATAAAACATCAGTCATCCAGACAATGACACTTCCCTGGGGAAAGCTGCTGTGCAGAGTGCTCCTTAAGTACTTGTTGTGTGGGGCCGAAAGTGATCTGTGGGCTTTGTCCCTTCCACAACCAGCACTGAGCTGGTGGGTTGTCACGTAAACCAGCTGTGCTACACAGCAGTTTTTATTCCTGAGCACTGCACTCTTCTGGCAGGGCTGGAATAGTCTGTGCTTGGAAACTCGTTTGTTTCTGCTGTTGCCGAAGTTGGATTTTAGGGCCTTTGATATATCATTTAATTTCCCCTTCTGTAAGAAGGATGTGCTTTTCATGAGTTTAACAGTGCTGCTGGGGATTTTTACAATCTTGTTAGTGAGTTTTATTTCTAAAGATGTGCCCTCAGCTTTGTGAGCCATTAGAGTATGTGATTTACTTGTGAGCTACCTCACAGCTGTTGCTAAAAAGAACAAATGCAAGAGATTTAGCTTGATTACATGAGCTGGTGAGGCTGAGTAGGGTTAAGAGTATCTCAGAATTTCCCTTATAATGCTTTACCCATTACTTTGACACGTGTTCAGGCTGTTGTTTTCCATGCAATGTGTAGGGTTGAATATGGGATCTCTATTCTTTTATTTACGTTTCAGTGAAAACAGCACAGTCATTTCTGATGGCCGGCTTAGGGAGAAATATTTTGTATTTATTATTTGTTTATATTACATGTACTATTGTTTTACTGAGAACATCTAGCAGTATTCATCCCAAAGGGTTAAAAAAATTAAGCAGTGAAGATTTTTTTTTTTTTTTAAATCATGATACTCTGTTATTTTCTTTATAATAGAAAACCAACAACAACCAGAAATGGCCTTACTTGCCTTACATTCTGAAGATTTGAAAATCTATTTCGATGACCTGTCAGGCTCTTTTCTGCAGCTGTGGTGGCTAGGAATAAGTTTTACACAAAAACACAGATCCTCAGAGAATTGCCTCACCTGAACAGAAAATATGTAAGAAAAGACATGACATCCCTCAGTTACCTGTGCTGCCCTCTCTCCTCTGCACTTTAGAATGGGGGAAAGTTAGGAGGGGAATCAACCTTACACTGTGAACTTGTGTTGCTCTGTCCCTGTGATAATGCACCTCAGGGCAGCCAACCTCTAAGCCTAAAACTGACAAACTAACAAAATTCCTGCTAAACAAACTCCTACAAGCAGAGTTTCATCCTCAGCCTACAAAGGGGATGCAGGAATCCAGTATGCCCCCTCCATCACAGCTGGGAAACCCACAGGCAAAGAGCGAATCATCTTCTCTGTGGTGTTCCCTGATGGGAACAGGAGCTGGCTACTTGTGAGTCTGTCCTCCCCAAGACATCTCCCCTGCAAATCTCAGGGCTTTAATTCTGGTTATGACTAAGGGAGTGAGTATGGTTCCACATGGTAGAAGTTTTAAGAGGATTTTCCTTCCACCTTTTTGAAGTAAGAAACAACATAAAAATTTAGTTTAAGGGGACGTCTCAGAAGTTACAGAGGGCCAAGCTGAAGATTGCCTATTCAGCCTTCTTATGTATGCCAGTTATAGCATGTGATTTAATTTGGTAAGCTTTTTCACAGAATTTCTTGTTAACTTCATGGTGAAATGACAAACACAGGAAATTGTACAATTAAAAATAGGTTTCCACTGCATTTTCTTAGAAGCAAGCTCTCACCGTGCTGTTGCCTTTGAGCTCTGCGTTGGTCATACTGTTTGTGAGTCAGCCAGGAGTTTATGTTGGGGCCTGCGTAGCTGCCACACAGCTGCCTGAGGAGCAAGGTGCGCTGATTTTCCTTTCCTTTCCAGAAATTGAAGGCTGTCACAATAACAATGGAGGCTGCAGCCATACCTGTATTGAAGTGGAAGACACATACCAATGTGAATGTCCGAGAGGACTTGTTCTGTCAGAAGACAACCACACTTGCCAAGGTAGGTCAACAAAATCTCCCTCACAGCCTCTGTCCCCTGGAAGTCAGAAGTATGTCTGAAGGAACTGTTCTTCTTGTTTTTGTTGTGTTCCCTTAGTCTGTCCTTTCCAGTTTGGTTAATGGAGCTTTGTCATTAATGACAGATCATCCAAAACTGAGAGCCTGGAGACATTGCTCTTTTAACCAGGCAGGAGAACAGAGACACAGGACCCAGCTGGGTGCATCTTGTATCACAGGCAGTTTTGGCAGTGTTCACTTACAATTAAGATTGCTTAACATCTCCCATTATATTGCTCTGCTTTAGCTGTGTAGGCCTTTGACAGATCTATGCTATTAGAACTGAAATTTTCCATGCTTCAAACGGCTTTTAAAATTTCAGCTAAAGTGGTTCAGTCCCTTCCAAGAATGGGGTTAAAGAGAAAGGGCTTTTTTTGCCCAAATATCTCGGTAGCCATTCCGGTAAGCATTCCTATGTCTTGAAGCAGGGCACTAGTTCTGATACTAGGTGTTTCTGCTGTCCCTTTGAAAAGTGCCCAAGATAGCATCTGAAAATTGACTGTTGCTTCTGCTGCATAGAAGCAAGGGCAATGCTATCCTTGGAAGACCTTCCATCTGAACTTTACTCCATTCCTGTATGCAGGGAGTTCTTCTTGCCAACTCACTCGCACATGGAGCATGCACATGGCATAAACATGTTCCCTGTTTTGGGTTGCAAGAGCTGAGCGAGATTTCCTTTGCAAATACATCCAGACTCCCAGGGGTCAGTTTAGCTCTGTAGCAGTGAGTGCAGGGAGCAGAGGATCAGGGAGAAGTTCCCGAGGGCATTGAGAGTTAAGCAGAGGGCCTGTAGCTCCTCATGAAATGGCTTCTTACAAGCCAGGTCTTGGACCCAAGATTCTTCTGGGTCTCATAATCCCACAGCTAGCTGAGCCCCTGAGGTGCTGAAAGCATTGTGCAGCCTGTGTCTTACAGAGAAGATGTCTACTATGATCTGCTGCTGAAGGGACATTCAGTCTAAACTGTGTGCTGAGGAGAGCTATGTGGGCTTGTGAAAGGCAGAGGTAATGCTCTCTGGTGGGCCTCATCTGACTTGCCTGGCCACTTTTTAGACCTGCCAGGCTCAGCACAAAGCTGGAAAAGGCATGGTACTGCCCTGGTAGAGACAGATCTCATAGCTCTCTGCTTGTGTTCTGCCTTGGTGGCCCCATGAAGAACCTGTGTGGTTGCTTTCAGACATTTCCATGAGAATTTGCTATTGGGCTGGACTCAGGCCATAGTTAGGGCAGGATCTAAAATGCAATAAGAGAGAGTCTGTCATGGGCTAATTCACTTGCACTTCAGATAATACCAATGAGCTGGTGTTACCTGGTGTGCTCAGAATCTCCTGTAGTCTGATGTGTTACAAAGTGCCCAGACATCAGTTAGAGGAATGGATCCAGACTTCATGGTGGCTGGCAGGGCAGGTATGCCTCAGAGAGGAAGTTGGAATGGTTCCACTTGATTAAATTTCTGCTTTTTAAGCTTTTTAGAAATGCAGGGCACTGTTTTCAGGGGTGAGCACTGCACACTTGGGATTCAATAGTGCTTACTGCTCCAGCAGAGCTGGGTGGGGAGGAGGAGAAGGGGATTTCCAAGAGCTGTGATTATACTTACTGATTGAAGGTCTGATTGATGGATACAGGCCAAAAAAGAGCAAAGTTCTTCAATCCTGGCTCCCTGAGGCAACCCCAGCAGGGTTAGAAGGCCATGCATTTCCCAGCCAGTGTTTCTTCTTCTGAGGCTGCTAATGAGAGCAGCAGCACTGCTGGGTGCCAAGCTGGGGCTCGGGATATGGCATCTCATAAAGCAAGATTGCTTGTTCTTTTGCATTTCATGAATTTATGTCCCCACGCAGTGGTCTGCAATTTTGAGCAGATATGACAGAATATATCTGGAACTGTACCTCACCATTTTTTATGGCATCTAATCAGGTTTATAGTGGTACAATTAACAGTGCACGGCAGGCACAGTTGCCTGAAGCAATTGGATCTGCAGCCTATCAACCCTCCCCTGCACTGCCTTTACATTCAGAACAAACATTAATAATCTTCCACAGAAATCACAGCCTTGGCTGCAATTCTCCCACAAAGATACCAGCTAACGAAATGCTTGGAATTTTGCAGGCCATCCTAGTACCCCATCTCTTTCTGAAGTGTGATGGTGAAATGCTTTTCTCCCCTCTCCCATGCTCAAGCCTTGTGTGCAGCTAAACAGGGTACAATGGTGTAGTTTATTTGTGTTTGTAGCAGTGGTTCAGGGCTCCCCAGCATCAGAAAGCCTGTTCTACTGAACAGTCTGTGCAAAAAGATAACCCCTGCTCCAAGCAGGTGTACTTTGAAAGGCCAAGGAAGGAGCCACAGGCTGGACAAGGAACGTGGTGCCAACAATAGCAGACAGCAAAATGAGAGTTGGACTTGCCACAGAAGCTTCCTACCAGGGTCAGGGTACTTGCAGGCATTGGTGCATAGCAGAGTTTAAAGTGGTAATGAGGAGGGGCTTTCCCAGTACTTACAGGTGCTCTGTGGTGTGTGAAGGTGAAGAACTGAAATGTCTGACTGGCAAAGCTGGGGTGAGGCTCTCAGGAGCCTCGCAGGCTGGGGTGAGCCCAGGGCAGGGATACAAGAGATGGATGCTAACAGCAAGTCAGGAGAGTGCAGCTCTCTGAACGGATGCAAGAAGTTGTGAATAAAAAAGGATTCCTTGGCACACAGGATAACTCATTTCTGCTGTGCATCTCAGTCCCGGCAGTCGGGACCTCATCACTTGCCCTGGAATAACATGTCGGCATATAGTCATGGCTACCTTGCCAGCTCCTTTTCAGCTCCCCCTACAATGCTGTTGCTGGCAGTCTGTCTTGGGGGTATCAGGCCTATTCAGAGCTGAATCACGCTGATGCAACGCAGTCTCTCTGCTTGCAGCACCACTGTTAAATTGGTAGAACTGAAACACTGTTCTCAGTCAGTATTGATTACTCTTCTGTGTACAAATGTCTAGGGTGATCTGAACTACATTACCAGTTACTCTGAGATGGTTAGTATAAGGAGTTTCCCAGAGTGTTTTCCCAAACAGTGATGAGTTGGCTTGAATCAAAAGTGGGTCTGCTCGCAGGTCTCATTTGCTTGTTTCTGTGCCCAGGTGGTGGAGTGCACACAGACAACTCCTGCAGTGCCAGAGCAGAGGTTAAATAGGTGTCTCCTCTTTCTTCCCCTTTGTGACAATCAAAGACATTTAGAAACAGAGATAGCCTCAACCAAATTGGTCCTGAACTTTGGAGAATTGCAGTTGTGATCCAAACTCTCTGCCCTGAATTACACCTTTATAAAAGCATTACATTTTCTAATTCATCAAGGAGTCACTAGAACAGTGAAGCTTTAAATCCAAATTGAGCCAATCAGTTCTCCAAAGGGTATTCATCTCTGCATTGCACTGTGTTCTCAAAGTCCCTTCGTCCCCTTGTAAGCTTTGCCATTTGACATGCTCGGTTACTCCCGCTTACCTTCTACTGCGGATGGAGGAAAAGTTAAGGTAATTCTTAGTCCTTTAATTTTCTGTTCTAACCCAGCAATGTCATTATGAGACCACATTGCTTTGGGCACGCTGCATACATTTTAGCATATTACCTTGAAAATATTAACTTTTAATAAAAAAATACTCCCTGCAGGTACACAGTAGCTGTTACAAATAACCTTAGCTGGGACATGAGAATTTTTTTAAGGGACGTAAAAGACATGTTTTAGCAGTGTGCCTCGTATCCTGGATCTAGAATCCTGGATTATATAATTAACTTGATCAAAACTAAGGGAAGGCAGATCATATGAATGTCAAGGATTGGGACTGTAATTAATTTTAGGAAAAAGCTTGGGGAACTAGTATATTTGCAAAAAGTTTTGTCATGTGATTTTAAAATATGATAAATGGAAATTCTGGAGGGGGTTTGTTTTTCTGGCTGAGAAGAGACCAGAATATATACACCAGTATGCTTGTCCTGTATCTAACTGAATAGATACATATACACCCAGGGAATATATATAGCAATTACTTTTTCATTGAAGATTATTCCCTCTTTTTTCCTTTTTCATTTTGTCCAATCTCTGTTTTCTCCACTTCTTATGTAATGAAATTTTAATTAAAAAAAGTTCACATGGAGATCTCTATTAAAATTCAAAGGCTGGAAGGAGGTGGAATGAGTGAGCTAATTGGGTTGGTTTGTCGGAGCTGCGTTTATTGCTTATAAAAATATTATTACGGCATTTTGAGGTTCTTCCATTTTAGCTTGACATCTATATGGAATTACTCTGCCTTGTTTTGACATGTTCTGGGTTTGATGTAAAACCTGATAAAGGGTCTTAAAAAATGACTTTGCCTGGGGCATTGTGAATTTGATATCCATATCTGGGAAAGGCTCTTCCCAGGACATATCAGTGCAAGAGATATCTATCAAACCTGTGCTGAGTATTAAGTATAGCTGGAAATACTGCATAGCTAAGTTTCTGCTGCAAGTACAGCGGTCATCTTCATCGTCTTTTGTGGTGTTGCTGCGCCAGGAGAATTTGGGGCAGTGGTAGCGCAGGAGGTTTGTGTTGTGTAGATGGGAATGTAAGATAGGTAGTTAGATTACTATGGTTAGAAGGTATCATAAATGTAGCATATGATTGCCCTTTCTTTCCCCCAGTAGTAATTGGTATAGCCCTTCCCTACCTCCCTGACACTGATACTCCCTGATAGTTTTGTAGTGCAGACTGTTTTTCTGGGGACTTTTTTTGTAGTTCCAGTGCTGTGCAAGTCCAGCTCTATTGAGGTGAGCATCCCAAAGGACCTGGTTGGAGGCCTGGACCTTTCCCTCATCAACACTTCCTGCAAAGGAGTATCCAATGGCACTCACGTCAACATCCATTTCTCCTTGAAGTCCTGCGGCACTGTTGTAGATGTATGTATAGCCATTGCTGTCCTGTCTCTTGGGATCTCTCAGATTTGGGGACTTGGCTATGGCTTACTTGGGGAACAAAGTTGATTTAGCTGTACCATCAGAGCAGTTTCCTGTGTTGCCGTGCAGCTGGACTCAGACTAGACCTTGTTCCATCTCCTCTCCAGTGGTGTGCGTCTGTCAGCATGGGTACTGTTTTCTGCTCACCCAGCGCTTCACAGAGGCAGCTTCACCATCATTTGGGTGCAGAAAGTGCAAGTGGTGTCACTCTTCACCCTCCTGTTGAGACAGAATCTAGTCCCCCGATAATGTTTCAAAGGTTATACTGGCAACTGGTCAGGAACCAGAGAGCTCATCTTAGCAGATGGGTAGCAATTGGAAGCAAATTCCTCTGCTTTATGCAGGAGTACAGTGCATCGAAGTTGACAGCAAACTGATAAAGGCCCTTAGGTCATAGGTAAGGATGAACATCATTCTGGGTGCAGCATATAAATTCACAAGCTGTACTTTCAGTGGCTAGTTTATGTCTAAGTTTCCTGAAAAAGGTAAACTCAGCTGCTAGTCAGAACTCAGAGCAGTCTTTCTCAATGATCTCCCCTTTCCCTCAAACTCCTTTCTTTGCTGCAGGTAATAAGTGATAAAATCATTGCCACCAATCTGGTGACTGGCTTGCCAAAGCAGACTCCAGGAAGCAATGGGGACATCATTGTCCGCACCAGCAAGCTGCTGATCCCGGTGACCTGTGAGTTCCCACGCCAGTACACCATCTCCGAAGGTTATGTGCCCAACCTCAAGAACTCACCCTTGGAAATCATGAGCCGCAACCAGGGCATCTTTCCCTTCACCCTTGAGATCTTCAAAGACAAAGACTTTGATGAACCCTACAGGGGTGCTCTTCCCACCCTCAAGCTTCGGGACTCTCTGTACTTTGGGATTGAACCCTTGGTACATGTCAATGGCCTAGAGACACTGGTAGAGAGCTGCTTTGCCACTCCCACCTCAAAAATCGATGAGATCCTGAAGTACTACCTGATTCAAGATGGGTGAGTTCCCTCCGTTGCTGGCTATTAGACAGGAATTGGCAGTGGGGCCAAGTTGCATTGCCTGTGTGACACAGGAAACTATCACTTCCCCACAGCAGCCTGTCTGCTGTGTTCCTAGCAATCACCAGCAGCCAGGCCATCAAGCTGAAACCACCTGTCCTATCAAAAGTGATTGGGAGCAACAATGGGAAGCAGTGAAAGAGGTTACTCCAAGTGCAGCCTTTACAGGACATGTTTCCCTGTAACTAGCTTTGTGCATAATTGAGTTGGCTCCAGTAGAAAAGATGTCCTTCCTGATATTCTCTCTCTGCCAGCCTGCAGAGTGCCAAACCAATCGGCACAACCCCCCCGATGGCTATGTGCCACTGCCATGCAGCCGCTGCAGCAACTGGAGCAAGTTTTTTAATTTTCCCATCATGGCCTTATTACAGCACGAGCCAGATGACTCCATGCTGGTCCTGGTTGGAGCTCCAGGAGCTCCCCTTGCTTTGCTGTCTCTCTGATGCCTGTCAACACAGTAAGTTTAGGGTCCCTCAGTTTGGCTGTAATTTTCTGAGGCATTTGGGTTTAGTGATCTTTCCAGGATATGCTAGTGAAAAACTCAGGGTGGATCTGTGGGTTCACTGTAACAGGTTTTGTGTCAGAGGTTTGGGGAACATTGCTGTGGGTTCTACTGTGGCTCCTAAGATGGACCCCTGTTTTCAGACACTTGTTTGGGTGCTAACATGACAGTGCCATGGTGCAACGTTGCTGTGGAGTGTTTGCATCCAGCAGTGCCTGGCAGCTTAACCAGACAACACTGTGGAAATGTTCCAGTTGGGAGCCAGTCTGCTATCCTCTAGGGAGGAAAGTCCGACCAAAGTAATATCTAAGACGTACCCAAGTGTCATAGCCCAACAGTCAAGGGACTGTGCTCATATAAGTCCTGTGTTCTCTCTGCCAAACCATCTAATGAGGACAACAATTATTTCCTCAGCTGCCAGGCTAAATCATCCACTGTTACAGCTGGTGATGACAAGTCCTATGTGATTGTCTTGTAGCAGAAGGGTCTTGCAGAGTACAGTACACAAAAATCCCGTTTTCATTTCCTTCTGACAAAGGTTTCAGCATTAGCTTGCCTCTCCCTCCATCCTAGGCTGCAGTTCTTCTGTGCCTGGACATTTCTGGGGTTCATAAGCAGATTTGTAATGGAAGGATTGATTTATTGACTCCCTGGCTTGGCTTTTCCTGTGTACCCTTCCCAGAGTCAAGGCTCCAAACATTCATTCATTTCCCACCATGAGTGAAAACGATGGGCTTCAAAACAGTGGCCAAAACCTGAGCTGAACAGAGAAGGCAGAAAATGTCATCTCTTGAATTCACCACAGCACTAGCTGGAGGATTTATGGCACCAGCAGCCCCTTTGGTACTGTTATCCTGCAGAGGGCATTAAAACTTCACTGAAGGGAGAAGTGGGCTGGAGCCGGCTGGCTGGAGCCTCATCCCGCCTGCTCCGCTCTCCAGCTGTCACTGCGGGCCCCAGTGTCCCCAGACATGCCAGCCCCCGTGCACTGTGCTGTATTTAAATTGGACCGCTCACTTAGACCAAAGGCTAATGGTGTGCGATTGAGCTAACTGGAGTTCTTTGTCTCTCTGTGTGCTCACAGCAATTAAAAAGTAAAATCAGCTGAATACACTGCTGATTTGTCTCTGCTCCAAACAGTTCTGTAATAACCCAGTTTCCTTCCATCAACCCAGCCCCAAAAGCCCACGGCAATAAAGACGGGATTTTTAAATCAGTTTGATTATGTAGGATCAGACCTGCAGGAGTTAACTGTAGCTTCCAGAGGGAAACGCTGTTTAAATTTGAGAGGATATACCTTAGACTGATGGATGGGAAAATTCTCTCTCCTGCTTTCTTCCCTGCTAATTCCCTGCCATCTCTACTCAGCAAGAGGTGGGAGCTGCCTTCTGTGGGACACCTCAACCCTCTCCCTGTGCTGATGTGACCTCGCTGGAAATCAGGATTTTCCCAGATCCCTCCCTGCAGTCTCTGTAATACCCCATACTGCTGCTAGCCCAGCCAGCCAGCCCCAAAGCAGCTCTCCCACTTCTGATCTTGTTCTTGCTCTTTCTCAGAACAAAAATAAATAAAAGGCATTGACAAATTGCATAGGTGATAAACATCGCAGCTCTCTGGGGCATCTGGAGCAAGGTCATGTCACTGAGGGCAATCTGTTGTAATCTGATGGGGTCAGGAGCTGTGATTTATCTGAGCATGACGTGGTTAAGGTAGTTCCATTGCAAGGCTCATCTCGTTACACCTCGGGCTGCCTCTCATCTGTAGGCTGAGGTGGTTATTTTATTCTCCAAGCCCTCCTTTCTACCTTGCAACCCCCCAGTAAGAGGGTCAGAGCACAGCTCTCATGGCACAGCCACTCTCTGCTCCCCTAACCTGAGCACATTATGAACAGGAAAGGGTTATTTTCACCATATCCTGACCAGGGTCACTCATTTTCCTTCCACACCTGTGCTCCCTGCCCCTTCTCACCTCTCCAAGGTGGGAAGCAGGGTCTGGGGTTTTCCTAGGAGGGTGGGACGAGGTATGGCTCCACGCACAATGCGAAAGGGCTTGACCCTGTGCCTCAGGAGGTTTCTGAGCTCTTTTTGTCATGCCGCAATGCATTTGTTGGAACCCTCCGTAAGACATACTTAGGGGCGTGGTAGGGGCTCCACGTATCCCTGGTTCCTCCTTGTTGTTCTTCCATTTTCCCTCTCCCTAGCCCCAAACCAGTAGATTTCTTGTCACCAGTGTGGAGAACCTTTGGAGAACCTGGGATTTAGGAGTCAGTTTGAGCCAGTGTCCGAGAAGCATCACAGTTTTTATGCTCACAAATGAGGACATGCCTATGAGTTGACTTTATGGCCTCAAAGCTTGGCCAGTCACTTATGAAAACTCTTTAACTGTCATTCTTTACAATCAGATGCCTTCAGGAATGCTACTTTTAAAAGCAATTTTATCCTAAGTAACTTAGTAACATCTAGTGTTTGGCCTCAAGGGGGAGGAATCTGTGTCAATTTTTCTAGATGCACAGTATTAATTTATTAGCTCCCCTTGGATGACATTTATGTTTGCCTCCCAGGCAAGTTAACTAGACAAGCACTGCAGACAGGGATATCCCTTAAGACCATGACCTCCACTGGCTGAGAAAAGCTACAGAAATACATGGTGGTGAAAATAATGCTGGGATCAGACGAATGCTTTGTGCTCCCATGAGCATACACTGCTCTATTGCACGTAGCAGAAGGGTGATTCTGGGAAGGATTGCAGCAGGCTGCCACCCACGGAGCCGAGTCAGCCGAACAGCATAGAGATTTCCAAATACGTGTTCTAGTGAAAGCAGAGCTACATATAGATGTGGGGTTTGCTGCTGTTTGATAATCGAACATGCCAAACGTCAGCATTTCTGACAATGCCTTACATATTTCTGGTGCAAAGATGGAAGCTAAATGTTGCTGCAAGAGTAGGACTTTCAGCTGTCACACCATTACCTCTTGTCTCTTCCACCACCATTTTTTTTTAATATCTTGCGAAGTCCACATTTCTGGAATTAACTTGCTAGAAAGGACAAACTGCATTATAATGCAATATAAAAGTAGTATGTAGGCCTCTCAAAATGCCTAAAGCTTTGCAATAGGCAGCAGTAAATATCAAGTCACCGTAACTTTTTGTCTTGCTGTTTCTCTGTCAAACTCTAAATAGGCTGTAATAGTTTATAAATAGGCTGCACCTGAAATACAACTTGTTATAAAAGTAGTTTATTTTCTTGCAGTTCTGTGACCTCTTGCATGACTGTGTAGTGCTAGTGATGGAGAAATTGAAATTATGAATTTTAGCTGTAGTGAATTTGAGCTGCCCGATCAAGTTCAGAAGGAAGAAAAATGTAAATGATGTAAAGCAAAGTAGATCTTGATTTTTTCTTAAGTATAATCTGTGATATTTTAGTAACGTGGGTAACAGCTTATTCATTTTAACTGTGATTTATGTGCATATATATGTGTATACAGAAAGTACATAGTACATTATATATGGTATAACAGTTCTGTTGATCACTGCAGACTGTTGCACAGGAAGGTGAAATGAGGACAAACTTGCCTGCAGCTCTCTGGCAGTCCCTCTGCTGATGGGACTGGACCACGTCCTGCCAGCTCTCTGCTGCTGAGCTGTTCGTTGTCTGGAGATGCTATTATCATCGCTGGTGTTTTTCCCTATCATTCCCAAATTTTCTCCTGTGGCCAAAGAGGAAGTAACATGGATGGTAGCTTAGCTTGAGACAGCCAAGCCCTTCTTTCCTTTCTCTGGTTAAATAGGCTGGGATGTTTTTTCTCTTTCTTTTTCCATTTCTGGGAAACCCATTAAAGCCTATCCCTCTGCTTTCCTCAGCTGCGTTTCTGATGATTCGGTGAAACAGTACACGTCAAAGGACCATCTTGCCAAGCATTTCCAGGTTCCTGTGTTCAAGTTCGTGGGCAAAGACAACAAGGTAAGCTCAAAACCCACCTCTTAGACATTGCATCAGCCCTGATCTAACTGGAGAGTCTCAGCACAAAGTTGTCTGTATTAGAGTGCAAAGGAGAGGAATGCCTGGCCCAAGGCAGATGCTGCTGTGCCTGTCCCAGCAGTTGTGTCTTTCAGGAGCCTGACACAGGTACTTTAGGAGACAGTGATGAAAACAACTAAAATTAAATAAAATATGAAGGAAGTTGTGGAACGTCAATGCCATAGCAGGTTAAAATCATTGTTGTTTCCAGGATAGTCTTAGGAGACCCTTGTACGCTGAGCGAGAAAAGCGTTCCCAGTCACCAAACAGAAACCCGGGCAGTTAGGCACATTCCACAGTGTCCTATCTTTAAAACAAGACAGTTTAGTTTTGGATCTCTTCAACCTTATACCTTCTCTAGCTCTTGTGAGTACAGATACCAGGTTTCCAGATACAAGGCCACCATACTGCTTAATTCAATGTGAAACCAGGCCATCCAGGCTGGTGGCACTCTGGGGCAGAAGCTTTGTAGTGGGAGGACAGTTGAATGATAACGCCACTTTCCTAATGCAAATAGCTTTTCTTTTCTGTGCTAGAAGAAATCAGGTCTTTCAGTCACTGTTGTTATGCTCAGCCAATGCTGCTTGCTCCAAAAGGCATAAAGCTGTCTCTCCATCTCCTGGAGAGCCTCAGTAGGGTTAAAATGGATGAGATCTTTCAAAATTCAGAAATTTCGCTTGGCTGTCTGATTGCCACTGCTACCTCCAACCTGCATCCTCCTGGCCTGTACAATGGATTTTGCTTCAAACCTCACCATTGACCAAATATTCACAAATATTTGCTTCCCTAACCACTGCTTGCAGGGATCTTGCTTACTCTCCTTGTCATTTAGAGGGCAAAGAGCATCAATCCTGTCACTGTCTGCCTTTACTGTGCAGAAAGAAAAGGCAGCTGTCTCCCTGCCATTCGTGTTCTCCTTCTCCCCTCAACTACCAGTCTTAGCTCCTCATCAACCTGCCTTTTCCTCCTTTGCCCTTCAGTCTCCTAGCTTTATGTTTTCTCAGCTCGTGTCAAATTCTCTCACACGTTTCTATCAGTCCATTTCCTTGTGAGGCTTCATGTGTTCTTGGCCTGCTTCCTACCATGCAGCTCCTACCAGTCCATGCGAGCTCTTCCAAGCTTAATCCTGGCATTTTCCTCCCTTCCTCTGGAGGATCATTTCACGCCTTCATATTTCCTGTCTAGCCCTTGGCTAACAGACAGACGCCATGCTCTGAGGTCTCAGCCAGGCACTCTGGAAAACGTGCCCTTTCCTGGGCACACAAGAAAAGAGATGGAGCAGCCAATTTGGCTGTGGATGGTGATGGTGGTTACAGGCCTTGTTGATGCGGGGACAGAGATGCCTGTACCACGGGAATCGTGTCGCTCGTGCTCTCTGAGAGCTGGCAGTGCTGCCAGTCTGATTACCAGAGCTGTGCATTGACTTGGCCTGCTGTCTCGTCACCCTCCAGGAGGTGTTCTTGCATTGCCGCATCCTTGTGTGCGGGGCGCTGGACGAGAGCTCTCGCTGCGCCCAGGGCTGCCGGAGACGGGTGCGCAGGTCGGCTGCGACAGAGGAGGAGGAGGAGGAGGAGGAATCTGGTCACGTGGCAAACCACATCCTGACAGGTGGCCCGATCAGAATCGACTTTGACGACTAACAGCCACCCACTGCAACAGCATCTCTGCATGAGACCAACCTTCCTTATCAGTGCCTTCTTTCATGGTTGTTTGAGAAACAAGGGGTCCCTGAACCTCAGGACTTGTTTCCCTAGCCGCGTGATGATTATTTGTGAAATATGTTGGGCACATGAGGCAGCCCTCTGAGTGCAACCCAGACTGCAGAACAGTTTGGTTTTTACCTGCGTTTCTTCCCAACAACCCTTGCTTTGCAGGCCTGAAGTGCTACACGACTTTGTCTTTTCCTACATCCACCTGCAGGCTCCACAGGACTGTTTATCCTTGACTAAACAAATGTTATTCAAGACCCTCTTTCATCAGACAATACAAATAGTATCGTAGCTGAACGTGCTTGCTATGCAGTTCTGTGAATAATGCTGAAGCTTTTGGATGTGCTGAGATTTTGGATGACCGTTAATAAAAAAATGTATAAAAATATATATCTCATAATGTGTAAGCTCCTTGGACCTATAAAACAGTTGTCATTACAGGCAGCTAAAGCTTAGATCGATCACAGGCACATTTAAATGTTATTTTTAAATAGTAAAAGGTATTTAATAAAACTTGATTTTTTTAGTGTCTTTTGATAATTGCATGCAGTTTAACAGTTTTTCCTCTTGTATTTGGTGTATCATTATTGTTCTCCCTCTTCTCCCCCCACCAAAAATGTGGTGCCTTTCTTAAGTGCTCTAGCACCTTGATTGTAAGAAAAAGACCATTAAACATCTATAAACATCCCCCCACCAGCGTGCCACTACCAAGTCTTTGTCTGAAAGTTGAAATGCATTACCCTGGTCTAGAGAGGCTGTGGCTCTGACAAAGGAATTAGAGGAACGCACATTAAGTATTTATAGCAGTCATTTGTAACGTGGGTAGGTTGTCCCCAGTGAGCCTGGTGACAGGAGACATGGCAGCCTTGTTTGAGTGACTGTGTGCATTCGCAGTCTCCTGGTGGGTGAGAGCTGGCTGGAGACGCAATTACTGGTGATGGTGGCAGCATCGTGCTTGTCAGGAATCCCTTTGGGCCGTCAAACTTCTTCCAAAGAAAATATAGTGGATGATCAGCTCGGGCTCCTCTGGGCTTCATTCAGGAGCAGGAGCGCTGTGTGGTGAAGGATGAGAGATGTGGTGTGAAAGGAAGGAAGCACAGCGAGCGGTGAAGGACAAAGTAGGAGAGGCAGGGCTGGAGGGTGAGAGAGGAAGGATCCGTCTCCACCGCTGGCTGTGGCACCGCAGTGTGTTCATGAGGTTTTCTGCAAGAAGTTTCACAGTGTGCAGCTCTGTCCTGTGTGTTTGGAGGTGTGCTGGAAGCCCCCCCTAGTCTGCACTACCCATTTTCTACTTTGGTTGGAAGCAGCCAAATCGCTGCCAAGGCCAAAATTTGTTGCTGCTCTCAAATGGATGGGGAGTCCGCTTGAAGGGACCATTTAGAAAGGAGTCACAAATCACCTCAGCAATATTCCATTTCACAGATTTATTTCTTCTGGTGACTGAGATTCCAGTGAGGAGTGGGCATTTGATGGGCTGGGAGTTTCATGATTTTTCTAAATGGCTTCATGGCTGCTTTTCCAATTTGGGAATACGTGTGTGCACGTGTGTATGTTAGAATAAATGAAAATGTTTCTATGATGATAAGTAGGTATAAGTGGAACGATACTTTTCATATGTTATCTAACCATATGAGAAAGAAAAAGAAATGAAAAAGTCTCCTTCTTGCATTGCCGTGCGTCTCCTGCTTCTGCTGATTCACGTCTGCGTTAGGACCACACAGGCAATTTCCCGCTGTCATTTGTTTGTTCAGGCAGCCCCTGCTAAATATACATGTTTTGATAAAACAAGAGCTGGGAAATGAAATTAATTATCTGGTGCCTTCTGGAGAGGCAACTGGTGGTTTTTGTTCATCTCAAAGGGATGTGGGGGAGTGGTGGGGGAAGAGGTTCATTTTCTAGCTTATTTCAGTTATTGTGCACATTATTTGGTTCTTCCTGACAAATTCATACAAAGCAGCCTTTCCGCTCTGAAGCTTTTTACTTAAATAATCTGTAAGAGTAATGAGGACGAAACACTGGTTTGTGTGGCCGTGTGAATGGGGCAGTCTGGGAAGGTGTTTAGTTTGCTCTGCAAGCACGATAGTAGGTCTACTATCTGCCACTGCCCTGTGGCCATTCCTCCTCTGGTGCAGAGGTCATGCCTCCTAGGCACAAACAAAACCATTTTTCCAAGTCTTTTAGCTCTCCCCAGTTTACCTCTTGCTTCCATCTGTCTTCTTTGTCAGCATTACAGCCTGGACATGAAATCAAAGGCCAAACTCATCTGAGAGCCAAGGGATTTGTGTGTCTGTTCAATTTGGTCTGCCACGCCATGGAGTGGGAGCAAAATGCCCTGCACAAGCAGGCAGTGCGTGTGCGAGAAGGCACCATACCCGACCAGTGCTCCCGAGGGTCCGACCAGCACTGCCAACCGTAGTTCCAAGTCCGAGCTGCATCCGTGCTGCCCGACGGGTGTGGCTGGTGTTCTGGCTGGCGCCACCTCATTCTCTCTTAGGATGTAAAGTGAAAGTCTGAACATGGGATGTCCAGGAGTAAACACCTATTACCTGCCAGCCTAGTCCCTGCTTTTATGTCCTCAGCAGAAACACAGAGATTGCTGTTTGAGGAACCATTACTAGGAGAGGGCACGCTGGCTGAATGGGTTGAACATCAGCAAGAGTTGCAAATAATCCTGCCAATACACAAAGTCAACAGGAAGCCATCGGGTGAGCACAGTGTCTTCTTCCTGTTCAGAGCAGGGTGGAGATGAAGATGACCCAGGGTTTGTGCATTGACCTGGAGAGTCCCGTGATCAGCTGCTTCAGTGGCTGTACACCACTGAGTAGCAGGAGCGGCGCGGAGGGGAAGCAATTTTTAGTTTGGCTGCAGAAGTTTTACTGTAGTTCATGCGCTGTTTTCTCCTACACAGGATTATGTGGTGGTTTTTTTGAGTCACTGCCATCACTTGAAGGTTCAAAAGTTTGCTTGTAGAGCTGCTCATGGGGTTTTTCAGATTACCACAGCTTAACTTTGTAGTGAAAAATGCACTTAGCTGCCCTGCATGCAGCCATCTGTAGTGTTTTGGGATGAATGGTGGAAAGCATGAAGAAATTATGATTTATATTAGTGGTGTCTCCAAAGCATCCGTGTGCGGACAGAGAGATTTTGTTCAGAACCCTTCAATTTCTCCAGTGTATATCATCATCTGTCATCAGTTACTTGGCCTGGCTTTGATCTGATATCACTTGAACTATAAAACACTTTAAGACATTTGCCAGCCAGTCGGCTACTGAGTGTAGACAAGATAGATATTTTTTTTTTTTTTTTTTTTAGTTGTGTCATTTAATCATAAGAGTATGCTCACGTTTAGAACTGGCAACAGGCACCATTTCAGCAACGAAATACAAAGTTTGGAAAGTGTCTGGAACGAGGAACATTTCCTTCCCATCCCTAGCCAAAAATATGTGTTTCTTAGATGGATAATCAGATTGTCCTCATGCTCTGATAGACACACACTGTGATGAACCTTTGCAATGCGGTATTCACTCTCCAGTGGCATTAGCACAGCTAGGAAAGGATGTCATGGCATCTGATCAGTGTAAATTAAGGTTCTCCTTAATGAAAAACATCCCAGTAGCCTTCATGCGGTCACTTCTGTTTTCCTGGTCTTATAATGGTGGGCTCTTGTTTCAGTCTATCTGGGGCCAGATGAATGTCTCATTGCTGTTCACTGTAAAGCAAAGATGACTGGCAAGAACAGGAATACGGGGCTTAAATAATTTATAGCTTTATGCATGCATTTAAACACAATCTAGAAGAAAAGTAACTAAGACTCCTTCCATTCTTGTTAAACCAAATTTCTGTAGCCTTAACTTTTCTGTGGCAGATGGAAGAACATAACCATAAATATGTTTGCAGAAGTCGCTAAAGTATTTATGTGGCATGGCATGCGCACCCAGTAGCAACTTTCTTTCAACAAGAAACACAGATGAAAGCTGTCTGCAGATGTTATATGTAGATGAAATTCCATACACCGCTTTAAATTCTAATTCTGCATGCAATAAGATCTCCCGATAGCAGATGGAAGTATTAACCATGTTTTAGAAAGAATGCCGTCTGAGGCTGCTGATTGCTCCTCAGCTGGCAGTGTCTCTGTCCCACAGAGGTAGCATGTAAGCCCCGCCACCTGACAGATAAGCCTCCAGGATTTTGAATATCTCATCCAAGACAACTGTGAGCCTCCTGTTTCCCTTGTGCAAAAGATGGAGGTGGATACCCAGCCATTTTGAGTAAAAAGGGATCCTAAGGGAAAAGCTTTGTTAAATGATATAGGAGGAAAATAATTAAATAGATCTGGATGACACCGCAAAAGAAAAGCAGCTTCCTCTCCGGGGACTGTGGGAGACTGCTGTGATTTCACATCTCAGACGTGATGGGCTTTGGTCCCCTTCTGCCCAAACATGAATTGTGCCTGCATCACAAACACTTAAAGTCCTTCTCATGCTTACCAAATCCCTGGATGTTTTAAATCGCTTCAGGATCCACCAAGTATTTAAATAAGCAGGGTTGTCAGGTTGTGTAATGATAGGATGGAAAACGTCAGGGATGGGTGTGAGCAACATACTGAAAGCAAATTACCCCTCTTCCGCAGTCTGTCACCAGTGGTGAAAAAATGTAGATAGTGTGTCCATGGACTGGGATTTTCAGGGGTTGCAGAAACCTAATGCCTTGCACTGCAAATTAGGGAGTTAAGGGGCGGGGGAAGCTAATACATGTGTGTCTAAGGCAAACAGACAAGTGAAGCCCCTTGTTTATAACCAGCGCTGCATCCTGCTTGCCTCTCCTGATGAGTCTGTAGAGAAAATTGGCATTGGATCATTCAGGCTGATGGACTTGGAAAGGGGTAGGGCTGTTGAACTGCATCTGTGGTGGACAGCAGGCATCACTGCCCTATATCCACAGGCTGTCTCCCCTTTTGCTGCCCGCTGCCCAAAAGCTGTAGTTGATGTATATTGCTTGGCCCAGGTCCCCCCATCCCATGCTAGGCCAGAGGACTGATAGAAATCACTGTGCTGCAGTGCTGTATCGGAGAGGGGAGACCTGGCAGCAGGCTCGTGGAGGCCGGGAATCTGTCCTTCCTCACAATTCATCTCGTTCTTCCTCATTGCAAATGCAGGCGCTCCTTTGGCTGTTCATGAAGGGCCGGCAGCCCAGGGTCCAGACGGCATTGAATACTGTGTCTGCAACGGATTCACAAGCTGCGGAGAAGGAAAAGATCAGGCAGGTAAGTAACAAATGAAAGCACCCTAGCCTGAGCCCTGCACTGAGTTGTGTGGTATTTGCAGTTGGAAGCGTGGGCTGTCTTTTTCTCTCTGGGTATTGCATTTTTATAAATCCAGAGGTTCCCTTCTGCTGAACTGAGGGCTCTTTTCTCCCTAGGGTGGCACCAATCTGGCACTAACTTCTCTCCCCCCTAATCTCCCTCCTTTCTTGCCTCTCTTGGGCTTTTCTGGTTGATGGATCGTTTGGGGCACTGCAAATAGCACTGTTTACCAAGCAGATTTCCCAGAAGACCTCCACACCACTGTCTTTCCCAGCTCCCTCTCCCCACAGTTGCCTATAGCCACTACTAACCAACCTTTTCTGCTTTTTGGGAGTTACAATGCCAGCTGCCAGCCAGTATGAAAAATCCTACTGTGGTTGCAGCAGCGGAGCTGTTGATATGGTCTGTCTGACTCCTAGCCCCTCCTCTTCCCAAAACACAGGCCCGAAATTGCTTGTCAATAAATAAATAGGTTAATACCAGGTCTTTTAGGGTTTACTCACTGGCACTAACATTGATTGCTCACACGCGTAATAGATTTGGGAAGGCCCTGCCTTTGGGACTGTCTTCTCCCGTCTCAGTCTCCCTGATCACCTTGTTCTGCTCCTGCTGCTTTAGGAGTCTGCTCGGCCGGCAGGCGTTGGAGAGGCTGTAGTGAGCCAGTGGGGAAATTGAGGCTTTGGTTAACTGGCACTGCTGCAGCTGGGATGTTTGTGCCCATGTAAGGGGAGTGCAGCTGCTCTTCCCCTGCCTGCTTTCTCTGAACTCCAGGTGACTCAATGGAAAGGATCCCAGATAAAAGCTGGGATGGCAGTGGAGGAGGAGGACTGTGTGACAGGACGTGCTCAGAGCAGCCCTGAGGACAGGGAGCGGCAGGTATAGAGCACAAGGCAAGAGGAGGCAGAGCAAGGGGAGTAGAGGATGGCTCAGAGGTTTGTTTGTGTTAGCGACACTTGTGCCTCCTGCGGCAACCAAGTCAGAGATGCTGAGGAATCTAGTCCTGCTTGACTACAGGCAGCGGTGGCTTGGCTCGGCCAAGGAGCGTGGGCTCTGCTCCACCTTAACTCCCTAGGATCTGTCTGTTGGCCTCACTGCTGCAGGCAGAAAGGGAAGAAGAGGGATCTGAAAAATTGGCAGGGGAAAATCTGAAGAGATAGGAAGAGGTTGGCTGCATGAGGACCTGTAGATAAAGGTGACCATGAAAGATTGACTGTACTTGGCCTGTAGCACTTATATCTCAGTCCAC
>NW_008824986.1:140536-149900 GCF_000699105.1 Pygoscelis adeliae | reverse complement strand
TAGAAAGCCATCTGCACTAGTACTGGTGTTATGCAGACTTGCCCGTGTGTCCTAATCAGGCTGCACCTTTAGAAAACAAATGCATACTTAACTGTACCTTACAACAGGCTATTGACAGCGGGATGAACCCAGAGGCGCTGGCTGCAGTTAGCTGTGAGAAACTCAGCAGCACCACCAGTTTTATTTGGCTTTGGGAATGGGCTGTTCTTAAGGCCTCTGCCAGGTTTTCAGACCAGATCTGTAAATATCTTTAACTGTTTCAGTGTTACCTGCCGTTGGTAAGTCTTATCTCTGCCTGTCCTGCATTACTGTCGCACAGCCCCTCTGCAAGAGATAGGTACCTGCCTTACAGAGGATGGGGATGCTCTGAAATGGCCTCAGGAGGAGCGGCCTGGGGGAGGCTTTCCTGCCATGGCTTACCTCTGGTAGTGGCAGGGTGGATGTTCCTGCCTCCCCACACGGTGCAGAGGTGCTTGCTGTTGGCACAAGGATCAAGAGGCAGGCTTGGCCTACCACATGCGTGACCTTCACAGAGGTTACCGAATGCAGCCTTTACCAAAAAGCTCTTCCCAAACTTGCAGACTGAGGCTTTAAAAATTGGGCCCCAGGGTGGCTCTTGAGCTGCTGACACATGACTAGAGCTTTGTTAGCACGAGGGCTTCTGAGCAATCCAGATCTTCCCTGCAATGGATGAACCACCACCCACACTGTGGTGTGTCCCTGGTGCCATCGCCATCTCTTATCTGTGAACCAGATCCCAGAGAGCCCCTGTCCTTGGCTCTCCCAGTTTGTTGGCCCTTGGCCACATACAGGTTTCAGTGTGTGGCTTACTGGCTCTGGAAGGCTTTTTGATCTCCTGTGAAGGTGTTTGAACTCTCAGGGAGGGCATCCAAGGGTTGAAGGGAATTGCTTCTAGGGGTTGTTTGTTGGGTTTTTTTTCTTCTTTCCACATGTGTTCTGTGATGTTTTCCCAATGTAAATAATTTTAGGTGTCCACTCTTGGGACAGAAGTGTGTGTGTGTGTGCAGATCTCAGAACCATGTGTTCTCACTCAGCTCTGACCCATCTGTGACAAGCACAGGACAGATGTGCTGCTCCCTACTGCAGATTTTTGTTTCTTTTGGCAAGTAAAGGGCTCCCTGCCCACACCCTCCCCTCCCTGCCATCGCTTGTTCCCTCCACAGGGGATGCAAGCTGGGAAGCCTACCTTCCACCTTGGAGACGAACCCGAGGCTGCGCTTGAGGTCGGAGCAGATGGAGTGGAGGCACCAGCGGAACTTGGCATCGCAGCGGTATTTGTTGGCCCCGCAGGTGTCGTAACAAATGTCCAGCTGGTTACAGCACTTGGTCATGGCAGGGATGCCCAAATCTAGCTGGGGAAAAAGAGAAGAGAAGTGTCCCTTGGCTGCCTCCTGGCCTCAGACTCAAACAGCTGCAGCTGGGTGAGGTTTTGCAGAGCCCAGCTGGCTGCTTCTCCAGAAGCTACCCCCGATAGCTGGACAGCAGGAGGGAGAACATGCTTCTCCCTCACCACGTAAAGAAAGTGGTGACAGTAATGCAGGTCCAATGCAGGATAGACCACATTCCCTTCTCCTCTGTCTGTCACAGGGGATTAACTTCTGGTAGAGAGGTGGGTGCCCCCTCCATGACCATTTGCTAGTTCTCATTTGTCAGAGCTCACCGGAAAGCTTTCTGTCCTCACTAGCAGTGGCAAAGGCCCATTTTCTCTTTCCTCATTTTCCCACAACCTGACAAGTCCTGCTCCTTGGCCTAATAAATCTGCTATAAGTGTTATTAATGCCTTATTTCTCACAGATGTGCTTGCAAGGCCAAGGACAAATACAGCTTGATCAGGGGAGTTCTGCTCGCTTGGAGGTAAACAGCAAGCTTAGATAATAACCATGGGGGTGATGGGGCAGAAGGCCTGTCTCCTGGAGAGACTGGACTCATTAGCTTGTTATAAATTCTTCCTCTTTCTGGCCTTCCTCATGTAATATTTAGGGATGAGTTTTTTCTCCGTTGTGCTCAGCGCTCATGACCACCTGCATAAGGAGGAGGTACTGCAGAAATGCCCACAAGGTTTGCAATGAAATGTCATTTAAGGAACTGATCTAACATGAAAAATGGGCTTTAAAGAGAGGGTTTTTCAGAGCAGGAATCTGCCTAATTGCTGCAGACTTCATGGGCAGCAGTAAAGCATAAGCTGAACAGTAATTCCTGCTCTTAAAGCTTCCTGGGAGTGCTTCTCCTGGTGATTCTAATATGATTTCATTAATTGCCTTTAAAATAACAAGTGGGTGCAGTATTAAAGCCTGCAGGTTTATTTCAGTGCTTGGCAGAGGCCAAAAGCATGGGAGGGGATGAAGGGCCAGGTGTGGAGAATGCATTCAAGTACTGCTGTTTGCACATTATACTATGTCACTGAGCTGCCCGGCATTGAACGTGTTCCCAGTCCTATCACAAGGCCACGGGATTGATCAGGGCCTTGATAAAAATGTGTTTCTCCACACTGGTGCTCTGCTCGGCCAGGTACCCCCTTTTCTTCTTCTAGTGCTAACCTGCTCAGTAAACTTTCTCTTTTGGTACCTACCAAGACAACCAGAGCAACAGGCCAGTCCTTCGTAAACGTAACTCTTGTCTATGTGATTCCTATTTCGCTGCTACCAGCGGCTGAGATCTTAATGCCTTCCTGACTGACAGTAAGTTAGGCAGTGCTCAGACTGACATGTTCACCTTGCTGTCAGCAGGCAACCATGTCTTTTGGCAGTCCCAGGCAGATAGCTTGTCCCCTAATACTACATAAGTGATATTTCCTCCCTTTTCCAGAGCTCTGGGTTCCACTCTGAAGAGAAGCCATCACACAGTTGGTGCATAGCACAGCTAAGCCTTTTCCCTCCCCAATATTATTAGCTGGTTACTGTGATTAGAGAATTGCATCATTTGGGAATGGTGGGTGTGGCAGTACATACACTTTCGGGTACCTTGAGCCCCAGAAAATAGGAGCTACAGCCGTTGGGTTCTTGGGGTTTGTAGTGAGGTCGTGGCATTGGAGCCTTCCCTGAGAAAGAAAGGAAAAATGTTAGGAAAGACGATCTTCCCAAGAGTAGCACCAAAAAGCAAGGAGTGTCAGGCAGCTCCCATCCGGTCTGCATCCCCAAACACTTCATTTTCCTCCAGGAGATGCAGGGCGTAAAGGATAGGTACTAGAGCTGGCTGAAACACTGGCCCTGCTCTCAGATCAGTTCTGTCGAGCCTCTAGAGCCTGACTTAGCTCATACCTCCTCTGGCCTGGCCACGGGAGCAGTGTTGTGTGTGAACTGGGTCCTCAGCGCTTCTCAAATGTTTAAACCGGTCTGAGTCCAGTCCCTAGGTCTGGGACTCTCCCCAGCTCTTACAAATGGGCAAGTCCCTCTTTGCAGCATGGGGTTTTGCAGTTGAGCAACCCCCCATGCTAGAGCTAGTGCCTCAGACCTCCCAAATCTCCTAGGAGCTTTTTCACATGCTTCCTGAGAGCTCTGCACAGCTGGGATCACCCAGATGTGTTTTAACTCCTTCACGAAACTAGCTAAACTACTAGCTTAGCAAGAGGATTTCTTTCCACCCTCAGTTCACTCTCAGAGTGTCAGTGAGCTGTGGATCTCTGCAAAACTGTGCTAGGCCTTGCATGTCTGATCTTGCTCTGAGTAGGAGGTTGTCTTGGTCCATTTTCTGCATGTGGTGATGCACTGCCATGTTTTGCAAGTAGTTGTTATCCCTTTATCTCTGCCTTCCCCTTAGTATGCTTCTTAATATGTATAGAGGAGCGAGAATTTCCTCCGTGAATAATTATTTACCCAATGTAGAAAAAGTCCAGCAGACAGTCAGCTAACAGAAGCTTCAGCAGCAATTTAATCTGTTTTACTGTGCTTTGAAGGTGTGCAAGCCCTCCTGTCTGCCTGCCAGCCCATCCTGGGGCTTTGTGTATGGCTGACAGAGTGCTCTGGGTGTGAGGCATGGGCGCCCAGGGTTGGGGTGGAAACTGTCCATGTGGAAAGGAGATCTGTCTATTCCCTGCCCTGTCTCATCCTCTTTCTCTCATACCTACCTCAACTCCCAATCTCCATCTAACCTAACACCTCCTGTTTGGGAAGGACGAGTCACCAGGCTGCTTCTGTGCCTTGACCCGGCTGTGCAAGGAGCTTGTTTAAAGGTGGGAGAGGATTCTCCCCTGGAGAAGTCGTGGAGACCGCCCCTCATGCAGTTGGGTTTCTCTGTATTGTCCCTTGATGTGTGTTCAGTGCTTGTTCTGTTTCTGTCCCAGCTGGGTTTATAAAAGGGAGATCTCAAATGCAGAGTGAGGCATTAAAACAAGACATTTGAACGCTGCTCTGGGAAAACTTTATAAGCTGTGTGAATGCTCCAACAAAAACACGTGTGAGTTGAGCCTTCTGTAAGTCCATCACCTCTAGGGTTAAGTTACTGCTTCCCTGAGTACCGCTAGAGAATTTATATAGACATAAAATAGATCTAATTTAGCCCTTCAGGCAGGGTTGGGTTCTTTTAAACTCGATTTCTACTGTTTTCTTCTTGTCAGCAGTGATAATAATTTAAGACACTTTTCCCCTTTCTTCTGTCGAGGTACCTAAAGTACCAGTGGTTAATATAGCCATAAATGTACTGTGTTCTTGAGAAGACCTCACAGCCAAATGCCTCAAAAGGTCTTACGTAGGAATGTTCCCAGCACCTTCTAAATTAAAAATTGCCAGAGCGGTTTTGTTTAAATAGCCAACAAACTGAAATCCTGTCCAGCTGTGAGGCGCCAATAGCCAATTTTCTCCAACCCTACAGAAATGCAGTATGCACCAAGGATTTAGCTGTCTGCAAGCCAAGATAAAGCTCTCGAGTTGACCTTACCACCGGGTGATGGCATTTGTGTGGGAAGGTATTTCTCAGTACAGCAGTTACTACTGTGTTTCTACCTTTTTGGCCCTTTTTGAATAGGTCAGATCTGCTTCATGCTCCAGATGTAATTTTCAGGTGCAGAAAGTATTGTTATTTTGTGCAGGTAGAGCTGAGTTAACAGTAGACAAAGAGCACAAATCAGTTGGTTGCAGCACACCATCATTATAGGATTATCTTCGCACCAAAACACAAGTTAAGTCTGTTGAGGTGTGCCGATGCAAGGTAATTTCTGAGTTCATGACATATTGCATGTTATATTATTTTGGTGGTTATGCTATAGAGAGAAGGAATTATGTCTATATATGGGCTGAATCTATAACCCAAGGCTCCCAAGCAATATAATGAGAGGAGGGCTGCACCCAGGTCTTGGTGCAATTCACAGCCTAATTGCTCTTTTGGAAGGGGGTGAGAATCGGGACTCAGAATTCAAATGTTCCTGAACTGGGGTAGGAGGCAGAGGAAAGTTCAAAATCCAAGGTGGATTTTGCAGGATGGGGTCAAATTTTAATGGCTTGCTTGTAATACTGATGATAAGTTATGTTCCTGCAGCACATTGTCAGTTAATGGGATAAGGTGGCAAGTCAGAGTAGGAGACTGTCTGGGAACATGGAGATAACTGAGTTTCCAGAGAAAACCTTCCATTAAGCTGAAGTTACAGCTATTATAATGTCTTAGAAAGCTGTCCTGAGAAAAAAAAAACAACCCTCACATGAGAACTGTGATCAACAAAACATTGAACTGCCTTCAAGATACACCCTTGTAGGAAACCTGCCCCCCTCCTCTCTGAAAAACAAAGCTTAATCATTCGTAAAATGCACCTTTGTGAACTCTTTCTCAGCTAGATAAAGTCCAAGACACCACAGTTAATCTCTCTCCCGCATCTTGTTTTCTAGCTAACAGGAAAACAAAAGCAAAGCAGAAATAATAGGCGTTCCTGACTCTACGTGAGCATCAACTCAGTGCTCTTGTTATCATTTATTGCTTGCCCATCCTTATAGGCACGTCTGAGATGGGGAAGGGACTTGGTGGGTCACACTGGCTCTTCTGCTAGCTGTGTTTCACCAGGGGCCTGTTGTGGTCTGTCTGCTTGCTGCAAGCCATCACTGGGGAGAGATACCAGAAGACAGCTGCAAGCACAGCAGGACCTGCCCAGCAAGCACGCTGAAGAGCGATGCTGATGTGTAGAAGCACAGCATTGCTGAGGAAGCCTGTTCTTTGGAAGAAGATATACTTCAGGCAACTGCCTTGTTGGCATGGCCTTAGAGGAGAACTGAAGTTGAGTTTCTAATGGGAAGCGAGTTTCCCTGGTGCATTTTAATAACTCCAGGCTGCTGTAGCTGTGCCAAGAGACTGGAAAACTGCCAGCTGGCTAGAACAGCTGCTGGCGATGCAGGAGGTCTCAGACACTGCAGTACTGGTACACTGGCAGGGGAAAGTGAATGTATTTCTGGTTAACAGGTGGTCTTCGGGCTCCTTGCTGTTTTGAGTGGTCCATTGTTATTTCTCTGCCCCAGGCAAGCAGGCTTTGGGCAGACATTGCCCATACTTACCGCAGCCTTTTAGCGCTGTGTTGGAGAGCCTGACTTTGAAGGCTCTATTCCCACAGCCTGGATGTGCCTCCTCATCTTAAGCCCCTCAGGACCAAATGCTGGGCAAAACATTGAAGTCCAGCCTGGCCAGGCAGCTGAAGGAAGCTATCAAGGGATTTGCTGTTCAGGCTGTTCCCTGCCTTGAGATACCCAGAGAGATTTTGTAAGGAGGAGATATTTGTCAGCAAATGCTAGTGTAACCCTAACATCCTGATTTAAGGGAGTAATCCATCAAGTTGGTTGTTTTCAGACCTCACTAGCTGCTGAAAAATCAGGAGGAGAGTCTCACAGCCAGAACAGCCAAGTGCTTCATGCTCAGCTGAAGATGGATGTGGCAATCACAGGTGAGTCCTGACCTTCATAGTGGCAAAATAAGCTATTATCGGTGTCTCTTGGATGAAATGAAAGAACGTAGAAGGCATAATTTTTGCTTTGTGCCTGGAGAAAAAGCAGTCAGGTCCTGATTCAGCAGCAAGACGGTAAAGATGGTTCGTGTTCATTCTTCTTGGCACAGACACCTGGTCTCGCTGGTTTAGGATCATCCCTGTATCCCCTCCACTTGCAGTTTGCAATGTCTGTGCTAGAGACCAGCACAGACAAATGGTCCTGGAAGGGTCCAGCAAGACCCTTGGAGGGATGTGGGCACCATTACAATATTTTCCTCCTTCAGCCAGTGATTAATGAGTTGTTCAGCAGAGGATGAGAACAGGGCTGACGATGTGCTCGTTTGTTTTCCTTTCTAGGTAAAGCATTTCTCCAGTAAGACACACGATGCTCTCAGAGGGAGCAGGAAGGCATTTGCGGTGCTCTGTGGAGATGCTCTTTCCCCTGCCCAGAGTGCAGGGCCAGGGCAGAGGGGACAGGGGCAGGGAGAGCTCCAACCTCAGGATGCGCCCAAGAGCAATGACTTCTCCAGGTCTTGGTGAGTCCTGAGACTCCCTGAAATGAGCTCTGAATATCAGCCTCGCCAAACCTTGCCTTGGGCACACTGCGGTACCAGCCACGTTTTGCCCACTACCAGGGTTTTCAGTCCCTATGTTAAGAAGGGCAAGTCCCTTTCTGCTCTGAGTTTGGAGCATGGTATGGACCTAAAGGGAGGTTGTCACACACAGCGTGGTGCTGCCACAGTGTGGGCCTGGGGATGGGCTGCCTGGTGGGCAAATGGCCTCATCCTGTGTGCTGGGGCAATGCCGTGGTGTGCATGGGGGTCTCCTCCTCTAGACACTGCGCCCCTGGGGCGCACACTGCCACCAATGGGCCCCACAGAGCAGCCGTGGCCCTCCTGAGCTGCTGCAGAGAGGCAGCCCTGGCTGGGGAGTGCCCTGGGGCCCCGGGCTGAGGGACTAAAGCTGCAGGGCTGAGGGACCAGGGCCACTGTGGGGCTGAGGTGATGGGCTGAGGTGCCTGGCTCCCCGCAGGTCCGTGGGGCTGAGGTGCCTGGCTTGCCGCTCCCTGTTTGCTGTTAGCATGGGGCCTGGGGAGCAGAGCTGGCAGGAGCGGGAGGACAGATACGTACACATTATTTAAAAACAAACCAGAAAAACCCCAACAACTTTAAGGCTGATTTTAAAATCCCCTTGTGGCCCCCCTTTGGCTAAGGGTAGCCCATCTGCCCTCTCGCCCTGACAGGGAGCTCGGGTCCCAGCCCTGCAGCAGCTGTTTTTCCTGGCACCCTCACTTGCTGGCCTGGAAGGGGTGGGACGTGCTTCCCTCTGGCTGCATCTGTGGGGGAGCATTACAGACAACCCTGTGCAGGCTGGAGGGGCGCAGCGTGCAGCCCGCATTCTGGAAGGAACAGGATGCATACAGACTGAAACTGAGTTGGTGGGATCTCTCCAAAGCATGGAGTCTGTGTCTATGAAAACCAATGCTTAGGGAAGGAGAGGGGTTGAAATCGCCACTGTGCTCACAAGCATCTTGCCCAGGCAGTCACTACGAACGTGGGATGAAGCTGGGGGGAAAAAGGCTGATGGGCAGTTGTGGATGGGCAGGCTGAAGTGACAGAGGACAGGTATTGCTGTGGGGACAGTTGTAGGAGGCTGGGGAGAGGATATAGTCTGTAGGAAATCTTGCTGCTCCCAAACATGTCGTTTCAGCAGGTACCCTGCTGATGGCTGGTGCTGCCTGTGCCTCTGCCTGCCCAGCGCCCCACAGACCTGCACCATAGGGGCCTGCCCCGCTGCAGCTCTGCATGCCCAGTCCCCTGCCCTCCCTGTGCTCCTGCTGCCCTGCTCTCTCTGAGATGTCACCCCCTTTGTTCTGCCCCCAGGACAAACCAAACGCTTCCTTTTTGGTAAATCGCTCTAAAGTCCAAGGCAAGCGGCAGCTGCTTCATTCCACCTTGAGTACTAAAGGTTCCTCCATGGTGACAGCAGGTCTCATTTACCTTCCTGTTATCTCCCCTCCTCCAGCCCACAGTATTAGCCAACTCGCAACCGCTGAATAATGAAACTCCGAAGGTTGCTGAGATTAGGGCCGCTGGCAATACTAACAACCCCTTCTGAGTCAGGTCTGCACGGGCTGCTCGTCCTCCCTTCCGGGGCCTCGCTGCCTACCCTGGCCCTTCTCTCCAGGGGTCCAAGCAGCTGAGCAGCCTGGTTACCTATATGCCCTTCCTGTAAAACCTGCGTCCTCTCCTCTTGTCCCCTTACACACAGCACAGTGGCTTCAAGATCAGACTGTTCTTGGTGAGAGGCAAAGATGAGGGTTCAGTGTCCCTGTGCTGGCACTAGCAGAGAAGTTGTGACTCTCTGCAGTGACTTTTCTGTGCTGAGCATAGCAGGTGTCAGGTCATGGATAGGAGCTGTTGTGGTCTCGGGGAAGGAGAGTGCTGC
>NW_008824986.1:137836-140456 GCF_000699105.1 Pygoscelis adeliae | reverse complement strand
GGAGCCAGCAGGACTGAGGTTTGCTTACCGTATCGACATCTGTACTGACAAACGCCATTTTTTCCTCCAAGCAGTTCCAAGAAAGAGTCGAAGTAGCTGTTAACTGTTTCGAAGCTGTTGCGGATGGCCTCGATGCCCCAGTCTGAATAGGATAACTCTGCTTGGGGAGCTTGGTGGACGGTGTTCTCCTGTGTTGTTTCCTCGGTGCATTGCCCTAAGCCCAGGGTCAGGCACAGAACCGCTGCCTCAAAAAGCAGGCGCATGCTGCAGTCCAGATCCAGGCCCCAGAGCCTTTGTCCAGGCAGATGTACAGGCAGGGAGGAGTGGGAGCGAGCTGTTGTGCATAGGAGGCAGGTAAGCACCCCTCTCCCCTGGACTTTAAACACTGCCAAGGGAGCCAGCGTGAGGTCACCACAATCAGAGTGCAAAGTGCACCATGGAGATTTGGACCAAGTTCGTCTCGCAGAGAAACACCGGGGTTTGAGTTTGCACAATCCTGCTGGAACAGGCTCAGCCCCTGCGGCACCAGGGCTTCAGCTTCCCCAAAAGGGACCATTCCCTGGGGTGCTGAGCGGGGTCTGTCTGTCGGGGTTGTGTGGCACACGGGAGACCCTCCACATGCCCCACCGAGGCACTGCAAGGGCTGCCCCACTCTCCCCAACCTGTCCAAAATTTCTGCTGCTCAGGCAATGGGAGTAATAGATCAGCAGCAGACTGAGGAGCACCCCTTGCCTTTTTCCTAGGCCTCCTGGACACATACTGGGGTGGGACGAGACATCCACCCAGCCTGGCTGCTGTGGGGGATTGCTCCTAGCAAAACCTGTGGGACCGCAGTGCTGACACGCTTGTCGTGTGAAGGGGCTTTCCATGCCTGCACACCCAGAACAGGCTGCCTTGTGGAAGCCTGCCCAGGACAGAAAAGGGTGGCAGAGCGCGCCGTCCTGCTTTGCGCCGTGTCCTGCTCTGCTAGGGCTAGAGGGTGCTGCTGGGTCTCGTAGGGGGTTGATCCAGCAGCTAGGAGTAGTTTGGGTTTAGAAACACTGCATTCAGGGCAATCCCTTGGCATGTCCCCTCCAGTTATAGGATCAATGATGTAGGTGAGTATTTGCCTTTGATGGGACTCCTGAAGGCTGATGTTAGATGGCTGGTTGTTACAGCTTTTGCGTAATGCCAGCGTTGCTGAATTAAACGCGTAGCATAGGTGGCGCAGAGCGAGGAAGGGCTGGCACTGAAACCCAAGTCAGGTAACGGGCTTGTGGGGGAGCTGCAGGTCCTGGCTCTGGGGTGGGACTGACCTGCCAGGACCCGGGGGCCTGCACAGCTGGTGGAGGTTTCAAAGAAGTTACTCATTAAAAGAAAACAACCAAATGAACACCAACAGCAAAAGACAACGCAAACCACTGATAAAGAATAGGGAAGGGAAACGGCATGGGGAGGCTCCGGCTGCTCTCGGAAAGCTTTTTGGATGTGTCCCAGCACAGTACTGCCTCTCAGAAACAGCTGCTCCACAGCTGATCGGCAGATCGGCTGATCTCTGTGGACTCCAACGGCCAACTTCAGCAGTCATTTCTGTTTGAGTGGCCTGGCTGTTGAGTGGAGACTCTCCAGAGGGCAAGGGGGAGCCAGGCAGTGGGTCTTTCTAATATATGGCAAACATACGTGCAAATTCTGATATTTCACTGTTTTGCAGGAGACTCAGCCCCACTGCATTGTTACTTCTGAAGAGCCAGAGCCCTGCAGCACCTGTCTGCCTGCGTCCTTCTGCATACAGCCGTGCGTTATGTGCTCCAGACATGGGATAAGGAGGAGGGACCACAGCCAAGTCTTGGTTTCTCAGACAGGTAAGTCAGAGAAGTGGGGAAGAGGAGGAAACAAGCTGGTTAGTCCCTTTCCTGTGAAATGGTGTGAAGCTGGGTCCAGCTGCTGCCTTCTTGTTGCATCTGTTCTGGTGCCCACCGCTGACAGCGTTCATGCTCAGTGCCCCTCAGAAGGGGGTACGAGGGTTCCTCAAGTCAGCAGCCGGAGGTGAGTCTTGTATAGTCACCGCTGTACATCCTGCGTGTGCCTCCCTGAACACTGTTACATAGCTGGAGCTGCGCAACGCTGTCCCAGCCTGTGGGAGGAAGCTTGGCTGAGTTACTGGATGAGGGGACATACAAGATGTGCAGGAGGTCCCAAGGGAACCTCAAACCAGTTTTGTCTTTTGGGAGATGAACCCAAGGAGAGAGGCAGAGAGCATCGGGAAGGGAGGTTGGCAGTGTCCAAGCTGCAGCTGAGGAGGGGGAGCACTGTAATGCCTGGTGAGAAATTAGGGTGATGTTTTGGGTTGAGCTAGAGTTGCCAGGTTGCTACTAGATGGTCCGTTCCTCCGAGCCTGGGAACCAGCAAGTTGCTGCCTCTAGTGAGCCTTTCTTGAACAGGGTGTCATCGCTGGCACAAAGTGATGAGGACGCTCGTGAAGCGAGGACCCCCCTGCAGGAGCACTTTGCAGGGCAGGACTGGAGAGCTCGGGCCTGTCCTGCTGTTCAGACCATGCTGGGGACTGGTCTGTCAGTCATGGGTGGAAATGGGCCGCTGTCCCTGAAATTTGTTGTCAAGGAGCCCCAGTGAAGGGAAAACC
>NW_008824986.1:135560-137796 GCF_000699105.1 Pygoscelis adeliae | reverse complement strand
AATGGAGCTGTTTGTGTCTCTGTTGGCTGAATCACTGCCCTGCGTGACGCATCGGTTTGCAGTCCTAGTGCTCCCCGCCCTTAGAAACAGCCTGGCAGAAGTTAATGTAAAAAAGAGCAAAATAGCTCTTCAGAAATAGCTTGGAAACATTGTGTAGAGCCCCTGGGTGGCTGTGCTTGGTGTCTTGCTTTTATGCGGAGCCTTTCAGGGTTGCTCTTGGAGGCAATTCCAGAACGCGGCTTTCTTTGTCATCCCTTAGTCCCTGGCGGCTGATCCATGCGCTGCTGAAAGTGAACAGAGGGAAAAAATGCCGGCAGGACTGCGGAGGATGCAAAACACAGTGACTGTTGCATGAGTTGTCCTTGCCGTGCCACGCAGGACATGCAGCCCGGAGAGGGTGGCTCTGGCCAGAGTGTGGAGCCCAGGCTGTTTGCAAAACCAATCAGCATTTCTTAGGAAAGCTGAACAGGACGGGGGGCAGCAGCTGCCGAAGTGCGGAGCCTGGGAAAAGAGGAGTCGGAAACCTTCCTGCTAGTTTGTCACTTGTTGTCCTGAAGCAAAAGTTTGTGAATAAAAAAGCAGTGTAACTGCTTTCCCAAAACATGGCAGCCCCTTTGCCCTGCCCCAGAGTTGAGCCACTCTCCTTCCTTCCTCCTCCTTCCTTCCACCCCTCCCCACACCAGTCTCCCGAGACGTTTTCAGTCCAGCTGCAAATAGCTTGGTTGCACCCAAACTTCAAGATCTGAAGACCAGGAAGAATGTAGGATTGTGTAAAACTAACAAATGCTAAACAACACCTCCACACACACAGTTATCTTGGGGAATTGCTGCTCAGGCTCAACAGCTGCAGAAGTGAGGACTTCCTGAAGTGGGCGTACACAGCAGGTACCTGCCGGCTGTCTGACCTTGCGTTGACCCACTGTGGTTGCAAATCCCCCCTCCCTATGCCAATTTTTCTCTCTCTAAAGATTTGAGAGATACAGATGTTGTTTGGCATGACGGTGAACTCTGACAACTGGTTTCTGAACCTCGTCTTGACCTCAGGAGCAGCTCCTGACTCCACGCATTCATTTCTGACTCTGTAATGCTTAAATATAGAGCAGCCCTCGGGCTGTGATGAGTCACTCACTCCTAATGACACTATCAGACTGTTGGCAGTGTGCTCCTGTCAAACGGGAGGCAGCGCTGACTACACGGGGCAGACACCCGTCCCGCAGCAATGCAGCTGGACTTGTGTGCCTGCGTCCCCCCACGCTACTGGTAGTGAACCCCGGTCGCGGATGAAGCTGGAAACCCTCTTGGCTTCGCGTTACCAGCCACGCCAAAGCAAACGCTGACCCTTGCATCCTGGGCTCAGCTCCTGGGAGGGAAGCGCAGGGGCTGGTCCAGCTCCTTTTGTGCATTTCTTTTTCGGAGCACACTGTCATAGGCAGAGACGTGTGGTCATGCGCTTTGCCAGGATCCTTCCCTTCGTGTTCTGCTGGGGACATGGGGGAGGACAGAGGATTGAGGGGCTGAGCTCTTTTTCTATCAGTTTTGGCCAGCTCAATGCGTTGCTGGTCAATGTTTAAGCACGGCCTAAGCAGGGGGAATAGGCAGCTTGTGGTTAAGGTGAGCGGGTAATCTGCGGTTGGTTCAAAGCCTGGTTTGGGAGCCAGATGAGTCACTGATTATCGGAAAGAGAAATGTAGCTCGATGATGAAATGCCTGAGTCCCTCCCAGAGGCAGGTCAGAGTCCAGCAGCTGGAGGAGGATGGGTGGTTAAAGACCCTCTCCCTCAGGGGGGGCTGCGCTCAAGTTCGTGGTCTGGTCCAGTCTCTCCAGGAGTCCCTGGATGGATCACTTCAGCCTTGTGCTGCCTCCCCCCCATCCACAGGTGCCGATACTGTCAGACCCTTTCCTTTCTCTTCGTCCCGTCCTGCCCTGCAGCCATTCGCAGGCCTTGTTCCCTATCCCTACCCCTGGCCCTACCCTGCCTTGTTTAGCTGCAGCTGCTGCAGTTCTTACCCAGGTGGGGTTCCTCCCATGGTCATGATCCCCCATGGTCGTGCTCTAGGTGCAGCTGTGCTGGAAGAGCCCTGGATACCCAGGTAGGATGGTGGGAAGCCACAGTGCATAAGCACTAGTCAGGGGGCAACACAGGGCTGAACCACAATCCTTCCCTTCCCTTCCCTTCCCTTCCCTTCCCTTCCCTTCCCTTCCCTTCCCTTCCCTTCCCTTCCCTTCCCTTCCCTTC
>NW_008824986.1:114204-135133 GCF_000699105.1 Pygoscelis adeliae | reverse complement strand
TCCCTTCCCTTCCCTTCCCCCCCATCGGAGGGGGCAAAGGCCACCTAGCACCCCGACCCAAATCCTGGGCAGGTGCCTCAGGCCCCATGCAGATGGTAGGGCAGCCCCTCCCTTGTCTCAGAAAGGAAGACTGTGAGCTGCATCTCCCCCGCCATGAGCCCCCTGTGCTAAAGCCCCTGCACTGCTGGCTTGGTAATAGCAGCTCGGTGGCCAGGCTGACAGCATGAGCCTCACGGCTACTGGCGAAGGGGCAGCCCCCCTGCAGCCATTACCAGCCTGGGGCAAGGAAGCAGTGTCCCGAGGCCGAGTGGCTGGAAGGCAGCCTGCAAACAGCCCAAAAAGCTTAAGAGTGTTGGCGTAAGCCCTGTCCTCTGAAAGGACAGAGCCATCTGGCTGCTCGCTTTCTCCTGGCTTTGGCCCACCTTGCTGAGAGGGGCACGGCAGCAGTTTCGCAGCACGCACGGAGTAGCTGGGGATGGAATCAATTCATGTTTCCAAAATAAAAACATGCTGGTATGCGTTAGACTTACTTCCTATCCCGTGGCTGCCAAATCTGTGAGCACATTAGCTGTGTCTGTGGGCTGTACGGGGAAGGGAGGGCAGCTCCCTAACTGCAAGCCAGGCGCTCCATCAGCAGCGCAAGGCACTATTCCACAGGCAAAAGGATCAAGGCTTCTAACCTGCCCCTGCTGTGCTTTTTTGCAGGTTCCCGATGACCACAAACGAGGTACGAGCTCCACTGTTTTGAAAGGGTGAGGAAGAGGAACTGTGCCTGACCCTCCTACAAGTAAGTTACTGCCCCCCCCCGTGCTGTTGGTGTCTGTGTTGCAGGATAGGCTGACCTTTCTTCCCCTCCCCAGAACTATTCAGAGTAACTGGTTGGTTGACCTCGTGGCTTCAGGAAATGGAAGTGTTTGTCATCCCTGGAAAAGGGTCTCTCAGCAGCTGCCCCTTTGCTGTGCCGGTTTTGAGTTTCAAGCCAGGAGCTTGTGCGGTTCCCGTGTCACTATGAAATGCCACACCAGCTACTGCCATAAATCAATGCATTAGGGAGACAAAGGGGCTGAGCCGCGCTCTTCCCCAGTTCCCTTTCGTAAATCTTTGTGCACAACATGCTTCCAGCCCAGCATCATCTGCCCTCCCCTTTTGCAGTCCATTAGTGCTGTGCGTTTCCAACCCAGACACAAAGTTTGGGCCCGGGAACGTGTTTAATAGTAATTTGTTACATGAGCATCTTCTGCACCTGCCCGCCTAGATTATGAAATGAAACAAATGAGCTCGGTTTCCAGGAAACGCATATGGTGATAAAAAAATCTGTGTGACCAGATTTACAACAGCCATATACAAGCAGAGTTTGATGTGGAGGATTTTTCACTGCTAATGGCAGTGGTTTTTATTTTAAGCCCATTTTTTTTTTACATTAAAATTTTATTACAAAAAATGTAACAGTAAGGCAGTTTCTCAATTGTCCGTCACTGTCAGCCAGTTTTCAATAACCTTTAATACAAAACTAGATTCACGCAGGAGCCACGCTCTTGACCCAAAAGCCCTTTGAGAAAGGAAGGGGTAAGGCAGAAAGCAGCAGCAGCACCTGTGTAATCCCTCACACATTTAGTGTTAGGGGCATGAACACTACTACAGTGGAGAAAGAGGAAATACGGATTGTCTGCAGCTTAAAAAAATAAGCTTACCCCTTCTAGTAATCTGGAACATTTCGGTCTGATGTGCCTCAGCAGACTTGAGTTTTAGTTTTTTGAGGGTTTGGGGTGGTTTTGTTTTTTTTAAACCAAGTGAAATTTTCCACTGTCAGAAGACAAACTGTTTTTCTTCCCTGAAGAACTGCAAGTCACCGAGTAGTTCACCGCTTTAAAAAGAAGTCATGTACTTTTTAGTCCCCAAGCAATGCCTCTTAGAGACGGTTCTTAAAATGCTGTCTACCACTGGAAGTACACGATGGTAGCCGAGGTGAGGGAGGTAACTGTTTATAGCAAACTTCCCCAGACATTCCACAGCTTCTCTCAAGCTTGTCATGCATCTTTTGGTGTTGGTTGAACAGAGATGGGAAAAACAACACCCAACCCCATGGCCTGATATAACAAAAGCGCGATTTCTGATTGCTTCGACCCTTCCTTTCTTCAGTCAACATAGTGTTTTCTTCCACTACGGCAGTACCTAAAGCAGTCAGTCACTGACACTTTTTTATTCAGTATTTCTCTTTTACCTTACGTAAATTCTACAATTTTTAGCTTTTCTTTATATTAATGTGTCGAGTAACTCCCCTGCTCACTTCAGAAAAAAAACCAGCTTTTCTGTAATAGCAAAACCAGATGCCGTTTTCTAAACGTGTTCACAGTGGCAATACAGTGATTTCTTTTTGTGCTTGTTAACTCTGCAGGATTGGCTTTTCTAAAAGCATTTATAGGTGCCTTGGAGCTTCCAAGAGAAAATTAGTGCCCCAAAGGCAAGGCTCCTAACACCACATTGTTCGTTGTATTCTTCTACTTGCAAGAAAGTGGCAGGACTTGACTTGACTTACCTGCAGCCATGGTTACCTTTTTTTGGAGCTTAAGAAAGTAAAAAAGATGGGAAAGAGAAAACCATGGATAGGAATGGAGATGAATGACACTGTGTGAAAGGGGGAAAACTCAGTAAGTAGGAATGTTACTTTTTTTTTTTTTAATGATTATAATTTAGTGATCAAAAATATGCTCCGATAACCCATTTTCTTGGTGAGTCTATTTATATCAGATACTGCCCAAGTGTGCCAGCTATTTTGAATAAGTGAGGGAGCAGTACAGACAATGAGGTGGGACTATTTCTGATTTGCCTTTTCACTTGTTTTCTTAAGCGCTGGATGGACTTTGTTTCACACCTGCCAAAAGCACAGGCAAAATGCAAGAAGGTGCAGGGCTAAGGATAAACGTAGGTCCCATTGCTAACAGGCTCAGAAGAAATTGAACAATGCATTTTCCAGCAAAAAGATTTTAAAGTGTCTTCTGAAGTGTGCAGTTTCTCAAACTATAGTACCTTAAACTGCGTTCTCAGTATTCCAGAGGTATTTCTAACATGTTAACAGTTGGTTTCATCTATGTTTTGGCTCAATTTTCAAGATTTTATTGAGGCAGAAAATCCAATTAACTAAAATTGGAATTTTTTCCTTGGTAAAGACTTCAGGCTTGACTCCTAAATCAGTAAAACCATCATCATCCAGAAAATCAGACTGTTTAGGTAGAGCCTGGTGCAGCTCACTTTGATTTCGTGTCCTCATGCTAGTGAAATATTTAGACATTTTGCTAAAAACCCTGCTGTTGAAGAGAAACGGCTTAGGAAAGCGAACCTCCCTGCAGCCTCTCCCCACCCTGCTTAGCTCTTCCTGTGCCAGGGGACAGCAGTTATTCCTCCCGCAGGAATCTGATGAGCAGAACAAAGTTCAACAGCTACAGCAGCCACAGTCTCATCTCCCTCAGAGGTTTCAACTTCATCTCAGTGTAAGGATGACTCGTCACAAACTAAGGCCCCTGAAAGTCTCTGCGAGCAAGTTCTTCCGGTGCGGGCACCGTTGACTTTGGGGACACTTTTTCTGTGTGGGCGGCATGAATCAGAACAGCTCCAGCCCTGGCTCGTGGGAAGAGCAGCAGTGAAGTGAGCAGCACCAGAGCCTCTGGAGGAGGCCCCTTCCCAGCGCTTCCTCGCTCACGAGTGCCAGTGACAGCTACAGCGAGGGGAGGCAGCACGAGGTGCGCTGCTGCAGTGAAGGCAGCCTCCGCAAGGTGAGCGATGCCAAACCAGCCAGAGCAGGCACCTTCCCTGGCATCCTGTGCAAACAGTCACCCCGTGACTAAAGGCGTGTCACTGCTGCCGCCTGCATTCAACATCCGCAGCAGAAAAAACATTTGCAAAATAAAAAGCATCTAAAAAAGATTTAGGATTATAAATAGGTCATCTATTTCTCACAAAACCTTGAGAACTGGGAGGATGAGGGTGGAGAGCATTCTGTGAGGACTATGTATTACTTCACCACCTGAAGTCTCATAACCAATTTGAAATTCCAGTGTCCTAAGGCACAATTGTTTTGATTAACGAAGACGGTAACATTCCGGTCCCCGCTGCCTAAGGAATAGATGTAAGGGTTGATTACTAAGACAGGATAAAAGCAGCATTTGTTTATGTGGACAAACATTAAAGAAGAAAAACTGAGGGAAGGACAGGCTGTAATTGTCAGGCTGCTCTGATGCAGGCATGTGTTTGACTACTACTGAAGCATCTCATCTATACGTATGTAACTGCTGGCTCACATTTTCAAGGTTAAGAGCCAAATTCCCCAGAGGGGCTGAGAAGGTAGACAGTTTAAAAATTGGGGCTTTTGTGGAAGCGGAAAAACAGGCTAAAACATGTTAATAACCTGTTCCCCGGAGAAACACAAACCATGCCCACAGTTCTCAACAGTAGTGGTCAGGCACTCTAGAAAAGCAAGGAGTCGAATGTCTGGAAGTTGAGGAATACGAACGGGTTTAATTCAGCCTTCCTTAGAAGGGAGCCCTCCCATTAAATCATCCCGCCCTTAGCAGACTGACAGTTGCGAGGAGGACTCTAAGCGAACAATCACTGGCCTTCCATGCTGATCAGAGGAGCGATGGTGAAGGGAACACCACACACAACACCACTGTAAGTTGTGGCCCTGATCTGTATTTTGTCCTTTTTTTTTCTGTAACACTCACAGACCTTAATATAGTCTGTTCATAAAACCTTAAGGGGATATTTTAGGGGAACTAAAAGCATGTTTGTTTTGTCCACAGATGAAACACCGGTGTAGCTGAAGACTGAACCTGTAGTGGAGTGTTAGTCAATTGTAAACTGTAGGAGATGTGTACATTTTACACAAACTGAGTACAGAGGAGACAATGGACGAGTCTGCATCATTCCAGCTCTGATAAAGTGCACGGCCTTCGGAATTCCTGTCCCCGCTCGTGGAGCCATTTATTGGATACTGCAAAGACATAAAGGTATTTGATCACTGCACCTGGTTAGCTCGTACTTCTATTTAAGCTAAATATATGCTATTGGCCAGCTTTCAGTTAAGCACAGGATTATCTTAACTTTCTAAAGTATTTTAATACACACACACAGAGGTGAAGTTGGTCTAATAAATCCAAGAGGGAAAAAACCTTCCAGTAGCTGCAAAACTACAAAAGACTATTAAAGCAGATATAGTATTACATGTATTTTATATATATATGTACACAATAAAATATGCTACTATATATAATATATATAATATAGTATATAGAGAGAGATATGAAGTAGATATAGCTGTAAAGTATGTTTCTTTATAAAGGACCTAATTTCTAGCTGCTGCTTTTTATTCCACCAGAGGAAAAAGAAAACCAAGACAACCCACCAACAAAGCCCCAACAGGCAGTGAGAACAACATGAGGGGTACTTACCCCATTTGTTTCCAACTAGTACTGGGCAGGCCGCATGTCGCGTGCTGTAATCTCCTTCTCCGCTTGGAAAGAGATTGTACCAGAATACAGCTGTTCCCTGGAAATTGCAGTGGAAACCCTCAGCATTTCACTCTGTGCGATACACACTTTCACACCAACTTACTGAACGATAAGGCAAAGGTATGTTATTTGTATTTCAGATGTTCCTTTTCAATTGAAGGCTCTTTTCCATATTCTAACATTTGCTTTCCTAAGGAATGAGTCTCCTTTGACTCATTCTGTGTCTATATATACTGGGCTGCTAATTTTTTTTAAACCCTAAGCCAGTTGCATTCAATTCTGACCAGTTTTAGAAAGCAAGATAATTTACTGAAAATGAGCAGCAGGCTGGCAAAGGAAGACCACATTTGTGACCCTTCTGAGGGAAAAAACATAACAGGAACACACAATTTCGGGGAGAATTCCCTAGACGCCTCAAGACTAAACCTACTTACAGATTTGAGTATTTCAAAGTGTGTTTTGAAATATTGTAATGTTTTGCAAAGTCTATGCATTAGAAGCTGTTAAGTCCAAAACGTAACTATGCGTTAAGACGCAGAACATCAGAGGCCCTTGGAATCACCAGTACTACTCCAGTCACTTCACTTCTCTGTGCTCCCATGAACAGTGCTCTAATCTTCTTTATATAAACTCATTTTAAACCTTCTTTTTAACCATTTATATACCTGTTATATTTTTGAGTAGGTGGAGAAGAGGAGTGGTTACACTGGATAAAAAACCCTGATTACCTTTTTAGGCCAAACACTAGCTCCTACTTCAGGAAAGACAGTAGCTCCCCCTGCTGACACATCGCTCATCTGAAACGGTGGGGAAAGGCACAGGTAAGTTGCCAGCTGATATATTCTCAAGTGTCACGTTTTAGTAAAATAGAATTAGGTTATTCAACAACTTAATTTCTACCTCCCAATTAGTGAGCAAAGGCTGCATGATTAACAGCCTTAAAAAAAGGCTGAAACCCACTCACTTTGTTCAAAGTGCAACAGCCAGCCTTATCCCTGAACGTTACACACTCAAAGAGCATGCTATAAATACCAATGCAGATATAAAAATGAATAGGCAGTCAAATAATTTAAGCTGATGCTCAACTTTGAGGGAAAAAACCTCCTTAAGAACACATGGAAGAACCATTACTTTACGGGTAAGAAGATACCCCGTATATATTACCACTAAGTTAGTGGCTGCCTTCATTTGCAAGTCACTTCAGCAAAAAAAGTAATGAAATCATTCAACGGTATAGAATATGCAGCAATAGCTATTTTTGGCACTAGCACATGGCAGAAATATATCACTTACATAAAACAACCAAGTAGCAATTCTGTTGCCTGTTCCCAATTCCTTAAAAGCATCTGGCTCATCTTTCTGTGAATAAAAGCAAGCAGATTTAATAAGCATTTCCATTATTGAGAAGAGCCAATGAAATACAGCTGCAGAGCCAGCAGCAGACAAACTCATGCAGAAAAATTAATTCAATCCCTCTATTTGGAAGGAGGGGAGAATGCAATATGAGTTTATCTATTAATTTAAATAAACCAGGCATTTTAGAATTCTGTAGGACAGGGAGGGCATAAGCTCAAATCGCTAAACACTAAGACAACTGTACTGTCCGAAAATGAGTATAAGTCCTCTTCACAGCCACAAACTTAATTATTTAATTACACTCACTTATCCCCTCTTGTCCTTGGCCAAGATGAGCAACAGCTAGGGCAGCTCTTCAGTCCCAGGTTCACCGAGAATCACGCTACAGCCATGCTCTGCCACAGGGCTGGCTCCGAGCATGCCCTGAGGGCAGCTGCTGGCCCTGCTCCCTCGGGGGTGGTTCTGCCTTTGTAGCCCTCACCCCCCCTTTCCTGCTCTGGCCGTGCCAGGCAGGCTGCTGCTCGAGCTAGCTGGCCTTCCGCATTCTGCGCTCCTCCCTGGCACACACGCATTTTAGAGTGCCATTAAAAATCCAACAAGTGATTCATTAAGCAGTGTGCACTCCCAGCCGCAGGGCATCTGTGGCAGCCGTTCCTGAAGCTTTTGACAGGAGTAAGGTATGTCCCTGCCTAAATGCATGCGAATGTGCGTGCCTGGTGTGGCTGCGACACCACCAGCCCAGCGCTGTGTTCAGAGGAGGAGGCCTCCTCCTGGCCTTACGTTGCTCTTTCATTACAGCTGGGAAGGAGGGAGGAAGACAAGTGTGGAAGCTTGTAACAGGCTAACAAACTAGCCAAGAGATCCATCTGGGTAGCTAAGAGGTTTTTATCACTTGACTTACAAGAAGAAAAACCCATTTTGATGGGTTACGAGACTAACTTTTGTCACACCTCACAGCCCACCCCCTGTGACCACTATTTATTTGTCTGTGCTAAAATTTTGGCAATCATTACTCCAGAAATTAACCCATGCAGTTCCAAACAAAAACTGTTAATCATTTGCAATGCTTTTGAGCATGTGCTTACAGAGCAGAGATTCTGATTAATAGTTGGTGGCTTGGATTCACAGCGTAAGGTTAATCTGAAGGTGTTAAATCACACATAAGTATGCCCAATAAATAACCAACTGAATTCAGTGACATTATTTCCAGCAGTCTGCAATTTAAGCTGGAATAGAAATAGGATGGGAATTTAAATCAAATAAAAAAAAATAAGGATGGTGAGATGAGAAGACGCAGTAGGCTTTTTCCACTTTCAGGACTGCACTAGCAATCAGCACATGAACTACAGTAACAGAGCACTTATATTTTCAAGATTTCTTCAACAGCATGCAAGATGCCTGCATCTCAGCTCTGGGGCAAGAAGTTCTCTCTCCGCATCGCAGGCCTACACGGTAAGCTGCAATCCAAGTTTTCCTATGCTGCCTACAAAGCCTTTCTCATAGAAGAGGGCATTAAGCTCTCACCCATGCAGCCACGTTTGCCTTATTCAGCAATGCTCTGCACTGCAGCACAACTATGGTAGCTTCAGTGCATGGATGCACGTTAGCTGATGCCACCATCATCTGCCACACATGTCAGGAGCACAGAATATACATCAAGTTTTCATACAGTTTAGCTGTAATATCCTTCAGTGATTTTAAACAAAATGGCTTTACATGGCCAGTACCCTGGCTACCTACAATATTTCTAAACTTTTCTCCACCTTTAGAATAAAGCCAATGCCCTTTGCTGTGTTAAGAACTATCAGTCATCTCCTTAGAATAATTCTTTTTTTAATTATGTTTTTGAAGAAAAGCCTTGTTGCTCTATAATGCCTAAAATGTTTATCAGTTCAGCTGGTGGTTTAGAGGGCTTTCTCCACTAACATGGATTAGAAAAGTTGAAGAGCTACAAAATTTAATACATATTAAAGAATAAAAATTGTGCCACAGCCAAGAGGCCCAGGCTTCACCAGGTGACTATCTCTCCTCCATCTCTTTACTTGCCCGTGCAAAGTCAAAGTGGGGTTCATACTGTCCTCCCACTCCATAATTTGCCACCTGAAAAAGAGAAACACAGTGCTTGTGAAGAAGAAAGAGGTGGAGACAGAAAACAGGACTTACCCTTCCAAAATCAAAATGAGGCTCATACTGGCCTCCTACTCCGTAGTTGGCTACCTACAGTGAAAGGAGAAGCACAAAATCTAGTAAAGCAGTATTTTATCCAGACAAGAATCTGACCATCATCTACAACCTGTCAATAGATGAAGTTTAAAAATCAAGCCATAGGAAATTACAAGTCTCTGCCAGCTAAACTGTACAGTATGCAGCAAAGTCCTACTGGGTTTATTCACCGGTAACTCTGACTTCACCCAGACTCCTCATCACTGTAGAGCCAGAACCCTCTGAGCTTTAGGGTCTCAGTCCTTCAGTCTGCCTTTGCAGTTCTTGACTGGACACCAGCTCCCAGCAAAGCCGCAGCTGAACCTTTTCTTCCCCAGGGGTCAGCTTTCCTTGAAAGCTCTTCCGTCCACTCCCAGCTGGATGATAAAGACATTCTCCCGTTTCTGAGTCCCTGCTACTGTCTGATCTCATGACTCTCAGGTGATAGAACCTGACCAGGAAAGTTTTGAAACTCCTGAAGACCTGGACAGCCACAGGTTCCAAGGAGCCCCAAGATGTCTGGCTATAAGAGCAGCAGCACATCCAAGACTAGCACCACAAGATGCAGTGTACTCTGGGTAAGGAATCTGGTACTTCCCCAGGGTAGAAAAATATTTTTCTTCCATAGAAATTTTACAAGCTATATTCTCTTCAAAACAGGTCATGGCACTTTTACATCATTCAAGTTTAAATCACTTTTTGATCTCTATGTCAATAAAGAGGATCCGCTGTCCTTTTTGCTGATTGATTTTTTTTTTTCTTCGTCTCTTCTATGTATTCATAAGTTCAATTTTCAACCAGATGCTTGGGCATTTTATCATCAGAAGTCTTGATGGAGTAGCACAGTGGCACTACAGCTTTCAGGAACCACTTTCTAGGTGTCCTGCTTTCTAGGTATTAACGCTTTCTCGGAATCAGTGAAGGAGCTGTTCATTTAAAAGCCTCAAGCAAATGAATAAAAGCAAGTGCTTCTAAAATAAAATTTACTCAAGTTACATATACAGTGAGTCTTTCCCACATTACAGAGACACCAGACACACTGTTGGCCTTCTAGGACCAAGGACGGGATGGCAAATCTAAACAACCATTCTCTCCCCCTTTCCTTAAGTATCAGTCAAGCTAAACTTTTCACTACCACCACAGCAGCCAAGTTTGACCCTGCAACAATGAAACTCAGTTTTATTAGTATAAATAAAAAGGAACTACACATCCACTTCAACAATCATCAGGAGTTTCAGTTATTACTGTTTCCCTCCAGCAACAGAAAGCCATTTCACACTAAAGCAAGCACTACTCTGCAAAGGCAACTTTGTTTCTTTCTCCCCGTAAAAAAACCCACTCGTTCTTCCCACGGCCTGCAATCAAACCAGCCATGAAATTAGCTGCCCCTGGGTTAAACAAGCTTTTGTGGCCACCTCACCAACACTACCTGAGTGAGCACGGTGCTGCATTCACGATCATACTTGGTCCTAACCAGTTTACCTGCAGTTCCTCTGCTGTGGAGACATCAAGTCCTGTCAGGTCCTGTATCCTTGTGTTAATGCGAGATACCACAGGGCTTTCATATCCAGACAACCAAGCACTGGGGGGGGGGATAAACGTTAATAAAATATGGTAGTAATAGGCAGTAAGCTAGCAGTACAAATGTGACATTTGGAATTACTTTGAAGTTTTTCATACTTTTCAATAATTTGGTAGGATGATCAGAAATATTTCCAGGGCATTATGAAGGCCTGCATTTAATAAACATGTTTTCTAGAAAGAACACTTACAGCTCTGGTTTAAGGAAGTTCTAAAACTAAGGGCCTTAATTCCCATACTGGACTACCAAATGCCTGAAGAAAACGTTCCAAACAGTGAAATCTGCTTCAAGCTGTTTTCTAAAGCAGGCACAAAACACTTTTGCTCTTACCCATTCCAAACAGCTAATTTACACCCCACATTTGATGCATTTTGAAGCAACGCTTGGGAAACAAATAGCTGAGTTCCTTTATTTAGCGTATGCAGAGTCTATGTAATTGTAACTCAGCTCTTCCACATGTCATGCACTTACAGGCAAGCGCTCTGTGATCTGTCCTTTCACATTACTTACCTGTGCAATGGTACTAAAAAATCACTATGAAACAATTAAATAATGCAGAAAAATCTACCATCTTCCCTGTTCAACAGTTTCTACCAAAACAGCCTATTATGAATTTGGTATTTAGCACATGTTTCAGGTACACAATGATTTTTTTAAGGGGGGGGGGAACCCAACCCAACTTTTTTTTTTTTTTTAAATATACACCTGAAAGGTCAGCCTCACAGTTCCAAAGGCATCTTCAAAATGTCTGCCTCCTACTGTAAATTAAAACTTTTCAGCTAGAAATACTGCATTTAAAATAATTGGCAAACTAGTCAGCAGAAAAAGGTATGAACAGGTAGAGAAGCAGTTCTACACAAGAATCACTGCCTTCACCCAGACCCAGTGTAGCATTTTCTACTCTAAGTGGTTGCTCATTCTTGAAAGCTGCATGACTGGGAAGCAGTTATGTCATCCAGAAGCAGCCACATACCCAGAACAGCAGTGTTTGGCAGCAAAGGGCACAAGCTTAGTATAACCACAGCTCTGCACATCCCTGCTGGACCCTTACCAGCCATGAACACATCCAGTTGCTTACATGGAAACAAACACACATGCATTTTTTCATCTCTTTACAAGATAAACATTTTGTTCTTTTTGAAAAAATATCAATTTCATCTACCCACTGTCTTTCTTTTTTTTTTAAAACCACTCATCTGCTCACATGATGCTTGTTTTTCTTGCTGCTTTACTCATCCCATTCTAGCCAATGCACCTTCATTTTACCTGCTCCTCTTTTCCCTCTCTTGGCATGCTCACTAGCCTCCCTGGCCCTCTTCTCTATTTACCTTGGCAGTCCCCTACTAGTCACTAATACGGATGATAATGTTGAAGATTTGGGTCCCATGTTTTCCCCTTTTTGCAGGAAAATGGAGACAGCTAGTTCTACCTTTTTTCTAGCATCTGACTCAGCCTTTTGGGCTCGTCAGTGGTTCCTGCTGCTTTTACAAAGCTGTTGGACAGAAATACCTATGCCCAGAGCCTAGCTGGCAAATACATCACAGTATTTCTACTCAAATGTACGCTCACATCTATACTAAATGAACATTGTTTTCTTTAATAAAAAAAATGTATTTAAAAAACAACCAAAACACTTTGCATGGGAGGAACAGTAGCATGACACGTGACACAAGGCACTGACACAGGTTACAGAATCTCTATGAGCATTTTTTTTTTTAAATGACAAATGAACTATAGATTAAATAAGATTTCTCAAGACAGACTTGCACAAAGACATACCAAGACTCATCCACTTCTGAACACTGTTAGTATAAGGAAGTGTTACAATGCAACTTTCTTTGATTTAAGGTGGTAGGAGAACACAAAGACTACTTCTATGAAGCATTCCCCCCCCCCCCCCAAAAAAAAGCAGCTATGCAGCCACATGCTACGCAGCGATGTTGAACAGGTAACACTCACAAGCAATCCTAACCTCACACTTAATACACAAGAAAAGCCCCAACACAGCCATCAGCTCAAAGCGTAGGCTTTAGCTACCTCTGTCCAGTCCACACATAAAGGCTTTAAGGAAAGAAAAAAGAAAAAAAGAAAAAAAAAAAAGACACCAAGAAAGAAAAGAGCAAGCATTCTTACTATATTGATTATTTAAAATTGCAATGAATGCTTTCAACAGGGAGAATACTACATCCTTTCATAAAGGGAAAGTACTGTATGTATTTTAGAAATAAAATTAATTGTCCAAGGATACAAAGAAAGTGTATGAAAGGTGAAGGAAACAGGGAACTGGAACCATATTTCAAGTGCCAGCATGTCTGCTGGTTGCTGAGCAAAACTTAGAGAGCAGCATGTAGTGCTGAGTAGTTTCATGTGAAGAGTTACAGCATGATTTAACCCTGTAAGCATCATGAAATCTGCTTCCATGAGGGCAGAGAGCTCAGGAGGGTCCACAGAACCCTGTGCCTATTGTCCAGCATCAGGTCTCTGTGCCTCCTGCATTAGTATGCACAACAAGGGCATTCTGTTACTGCAGGATTTGCCTAGCAGCCTTCGCAGTATATAACAATCTGTCCTACATTGTCCTCTTTTGTTGCTAGTCTCAGCCTTGGTCCTTTGCTGACATCAAAGTAAGTGTGTGCCTAGTTCAAGACCATTTATAACAGGTATTCCTTCACTCAAAGGAATCTTTTTTTCTTTTTTCCCTGGTCTTGTCTATTAAAAAAAAAAAAAAAAAAAAGACTCCCTCACTAGTGGTGTATGTGATGCAGAATTAACAGCCTTAAATTGTGCTCAGCAAACATTTTTCTTTTAATATATGCATAGTCCAAGGTTCAGCATGATTCAGTAAACACACACAGCTCTATTCTTCAATGTACATTTGTTAAATTAAGTTGCTCATCTGACAAGTTAACTTGCATGAACAGCATTCTGTCTATTTTTGACCAGCTGACACCTATGAGTCCCCTATGGGCAGAAAACTTCGAAACAAAAAGGGACAAGCTTACTTCTAGGAAGTCACAAGCATGGCAGTTTAAGACGTGGGTGACTACCACACCAAAACCGAAAATTCCCTGACTACAAACGCATAGTATTTTGGTGTCCCACTTGGCTTTGTAAAAAGACACCCACGAATTAAGCTACTATGTTACAGAAGTTGAAAGAATTTCATTAGCGTGCTGAATTTATGCCAGAGGATTGCTTTTCTTCTTCCTTACACCAAGATCTGGCTTTTAACAACTTTTATACTCATTACAAACAGCTAGCAGTAATTACTTTTACTCCTCCCTCTTACAATTCTGTATCAGGAATCTTATTAGAGATTTTTAATAGCACAATACTTATATGCAGAAATAATTTTAGACTAAGCAGTATATTAGGGGAAAAAAGCGGACAACTGTCCAGAGCTACATGGCATACAAGGGCTTATACGCCCAAAAGCTCATCTCCTCCAACTGCACTAGTCGGTCTAGTACCAGACATTACAAAGGCTATGTCCTTAGTCTCAGCTACACCAGCACTGCAGAGTATTTCAACACTGCTTTTTTTAACAGTCATTGGTCACACAAAATGCTGGCATTTATGTTTAAAAACTTTCTGAAATGTACTTAGTATGTAAAAAGTACTAGTAGAGATGCAACAGGGAGTGAATAAAAGCACAGACTGGTATTTCTAAAGTGGAAACTTAAACATCATATGCTACAAGCTCCGACTGGCTGCTGAGAGGAGAGAGAAAAAAAGAAAAGCAGCTTCTTTAAAAGCAGTGGCTGAGTTTATTCTGGTACTGCACACAGCACGGCTTGATGGTGCTCCTCGTACTGCTGGCAAGGAGCCCCCTTTTATACAGCCTGCCACGTACTGCACAGCGAACAGTAGTCCTCTCAAAGAGAGGAATGCTGCAATTTAGAAGTGCATTTGCTAGGAAAGAATGTTTGAAGCAGCCATCTATTAAAAAAAATAAAGCAAGCATTTTTTGGTTTTCAGGAGCAATGATTCATCTGGAATCCAAACCAGCTCAAACAGCTCTAACAGAAAGATGTTTCTACTAGTGGTTCTGCAAGAGAAGTTCAGTGATCCAGCATTAATAACATGATCCTTCTAAAGCAGTCTGGCTTGGGGCTTTTGGTGGTGGCTTTTACCTCCTACTGTAGATTTAGTTGCCAAGTTCTCTTTTAAAGTATATACATCCTGAACAATCTCACATGGAGGAATGCAAAGGCAAGGGGAAGCACGAGAAGGGAAGCCCTCCACCCTCAAGTCCGTTCCTACCCTCAAAAAATTGTCTGCACTAACTTCACAATATGCCATGCCCCGCTTACTTGTATGTTTCTTTGCAACTCTAATTCCAGTTTCCAGTGAGATACGGAACTACAAATCTTAGCTCAGTAAAATCTGATGTAATTCTGAGTTCCTTAGGTATGTTGGAAGGAAGTCCCAGAATGCCACCTTTTTGAGCACCAAACCTTGAATGTTTAAGTGTCTCATTCACCAGGTACTAGACACGAGGCTCTATTCTGGGCTTGCAGCACACCACACCAAGGAGGCAGCAGCACTTCACAGACAACGGCTGCCCTTATACTTTATCACAGAGTCCCAAGGCAAGGTACAGCACACTGTTAATTCCAGGTTAAAGCCCTAGGAGAAATAGTTATTTTGTCATGTCACAAAGCCAATAACAAGGTGATGGCAAACAGGATCTGGCTGCACCATCAGCTGCACACATTCATGAGGGAATCTGCTTTTAATGATGGGTATTGTCTGACTATTTTTTCTGACTGTGGCATCTGCAATAGTCTCAAGGCGTAACACTTCCCACTAATGAAAAATCAAAACTTTTTATTTAAAGTTCTTTTACTAAGGAGCATCTATTTAAATAGGGGCCAATTACGCATCTCAATTTCAATTGGAGATCTGGTCACCTTCTCTAATTCCTATTATTAGCACATCAATTAGCACAGCTTTGACAGAAGCTGTGAAGGTTATGTTTAAACAGATTAACAAGTTTCTTCAGTAAACGCCCCAGAGTGGTCTGTGTCACAGAGGACAAATCCCGAGACTGAATTAAATTCTTTCTTTAAAACACACAGTCACAGATAACCCAGATAGGACACGGACAGACTTTAAAATTAAAAACAAAAAATAAAAATTAAATGCAACACGTCAAACAGGAAGATGTATGTTCCTAAAGTCATTCTGGAGAGGGCCTGTGGAGGTAGTTTTAAGGAGCAAACATGTAAGAGCTCACCAGACAATTTACAAAGGCCTCCCACTACCTGCGTGCGCTCTGATGACTGAGCAGACCTGTATGCTACTGAAGGTGCAAGGCAGTTTTCAATGTATGAAAAGAAAAGTTTTCAACCTGCCACTACTTGTAACAAGCATGGTTATATGGATCAGACTTCAGCTACAATGGTTTTCTAGTTTCTATGAGAGTTACAATCATTCCTGAATCAATCAACTTCTTGTGATCCAGTATTCTGAAGCATCTTTTTAAAGAAATTCATAGCTAAGTAAAAACCCTTAAGCTACTAGCCATTCTAATTCCAGGGTTTTTGTTCAAAGAAGCTGAAAGAACAGTCATTTTCTATTAAAGCAGCAACTACTTTCAATCATTTACACAAGGAAATTCTTTAAAATTATCAACTAGTTTTAATTTGCATTATTCCCATGAATTACAGCAGCCCATCAGTGCCTAGTTTTAAGCAAGTATCAATACTAAAGCTTAGTGGTAGAGGCAGCCTTTTCCACTGTTTGTTAGTGTAAGCAGAACCCCACGCAGTGCTAACAGTTTAGTACATTAGTTGCACTAGACAAGCCATGCTAAGCAAAAGAGGGCACTTCCATCATGGCTACCACTAACATTTAGAACTATTTTCTATTTTGGCAGACCGCTTGCTTTGTTATATGACAGCTAGGTTTGCTTTAGGCCATCCTCTTTCTTCTAAAGAGAAACTAAGAATATAAAAGTTATGCAAAATCCTTATTTGCCCCACGTTTAGAGATGGGGCAGTACAAGTCCCAGAACAGACTTCCTCGGACTGGGTATACCTTTGGAAGACGTTCCCCTTACCTCTTAGAGACTCTGTAATGTGCTGTGGTCAGTTTCCCAGTCTCAGGGTCATGAACAGTAGCACGGCTCAGCTACAAAAAGAGAAAGGACAAGGGCTTACCCACCTAGCAGGCTGCTTTTTCGCCAAGCCACAGGTGTTTGAAAGGGTTCCGATTGGTCTGGATGGTATGCAATGCTCTTCAATTAGCAATATTAGAAGGGCAACAGAAGCTGTAGCTGCCACGTCCAAATCAAAACAAATTGGTTGGAAAAATTTGGTTAGATTGTCCTTTCACTTTTTTCCTCCTTTTTTTTTTTGTTTTTCCTTTTTTTTGTTTTAATCTAGAGACTTTCTGCAATTAATTTATGATGCTGAGTTTCACAGACAATTCCTCTTCACCCAGAAGTTTAACTCCTTTCAGAATTTTGGCTTAACACTGATGGAATGCACAGCCAATCTTTAATCACCACTACTAAAACCAGGGGCGGGGCGGGGGGCAGGCAGGTGGTTTCTTTTAGAGCCAGCCAATTTTGGAAAACATTGCCTAAATTCAAGACTTGTAGTACTTAATAGACAAGCTGGAAAGAACCAGGAGCCCATTGAAAATGAGCTTACGTTCTGCCAGATTCGTGTCAGCAGGAGGTCAAAGAGCCCAGACAGGAATACGGGATTATCTCGAACAATGAAATGCTGTGTGACTAACGAACGTGTGTTTTGCATGCCATTACAGCTGTCACGCACAGTAAAGACTTGAAGCATCTCTTACACATGTAAAGGCACTTTAAGTGGTCTGCTAGGTTTTACAAGGAAAGGGGGGACAATTTTTGGTTGGTAAGAAGAGCAAGGGGAATGGAATATATTAAAAAAAAAATATATATATATATATCGATTCTACTGAAGGTTTTGTGGCATCACATATTTTTTACTCTGACTGTAGAGACCTGCTTCTTGTACAGATCATCATTTGAGAACACACACTGAGAAGGTGACCAAAAAAAGGAAAACGAAGAACTCAAAATATGCCCCCAGAACTTCTAGCTGAAGGAAAAGACTGAGAAACTCAGCAGTAACAACCTGTTACAGATCTGCATGTAACAAAGCGGTGGACTACAAAGCCAAAGTTGTCTTTTTAGACCACCTCTTTTTTCCCCATAATGAGCAGAATGTACACACTCATTACAGGCCCAAAACATCTGGCATAGAGCTCTCTTACCTTTTGCTAATTCTGTAATGTGCCGTCTCCAAGGCTCCTGTTATGGGGTTTGAAATGGTGGCTCGCCTCAGCTGTGAAGCGAACCATCAGAATAGTTGCATTACAAAGCACATACTGCATCACAGCAATCCGACCATTCAGAAGCCTAAGGGGAAATGTCTCGCAAGCCGCCACGCAAGCCACCCAGTCACCTTTTGCGGTGGTTTTTCTTTTATGGAGGAGGTGGAAATTCATAAAGCAGTGATGGGGAAGGATGGGGAGACTCCAATTTTACTAAAAGAGAGTTTTTTAGGGGTTTTCGGTTTGTTTTTTTTAAACAGAGCGTTAGAGAAGATCAAGTTTTCCAGGAAGTAATGTTTCCATCTTCTAGCAAGAAGAACAGTCATCTGAATAAAGTAAACTAGAAGCTTTCATTTCCTTCATATTGCAACAACTGCTGGAAGCGGTACAATATTATGGCATGTGTACAATTGGTCCTTTGTTAGCACTCTGTCCTGGGCATGTAAGGCGAGTTTTACAGCTAAATTGAATCCAGGCAACATTGTGATCTTGTGTAAGCGAAAGATGAAATAAAACCCTACCTTTTTCATTCTTTCTATACCAAAAGCAGCACTGAACTCCTTTTAACACTGACTGCTAACACAAACTAATTGCTTAGTCCATGGACACATTTACATTGTATTCCTAAGTTACACAGAGTGAGAACTCTTGGTTCAAGGCCTTCCTTTCCCTCTGTTGCACTCCATTTACTTGACGCCATCTGATCTATGTTAATACTCTGATTCAGAACTTTATGTGTGCCCTTTAACTTTGTTCATGTACTATCAGACACTCTCCATCATTCATAACTGGAAAGGTTGAATTGCAGAGCCCAAATTTCGGAAGAGGCACAAAATGGCATACCAAGTCCCAAACAATTACAAGAAGTATTTTTCTATAGTTAAAATAAACTAAGCAAATCAAAGCCTCGCCATGCCTACCAACAAGAACAGGTACTGGAAACTCTTAATATGCTGCCTCTTCTCTCATCCCATGCAGACGCATATAAGAATCAAGGCACAAACTATGATTCCAGCGAGACTCCCAAAGCTGAATAATAAGGCTTCATCCTGCCAGCTTATGCTGCCAGCACAGCAGAAGGCTGGGCACAGATCAGACAGCGCTGTCTTCTGAGAGGCAGTGATGGTAACATCCCAAGCATCGGGAAGAAGGAGATGACCTTTTGGTCTCAGAAAACACAATCCTCTTGTTACACTCATTACTGAGCTCAGCGAGGCCTTGGCCATAGGAAATATGTGGAACACTAACCACATACAGATGCTTCTACGTTAATGAACTATGAATCTCCAAGTCTTTATCATAAGCCAAACATTTGATAGGAAAACAATTATCTCAGCAAGTTCAGCAGTTAAAATCGCCATGTTCACAGGTTTTTATTTTCAGTGCTGAGACTTATTTCTACTCCATAAAGAAGTGATTCAGTCATACTCCACAGATGTAATGTCAGAGCTTTTGCAGCAACAAAGGGGCTTAATCATCTACAGACAACCGACCCAGGCTCTGACTTTCAGACCTGCAGCAAGGCTGCCTGACAGGAGAACAGGAAGAGTTGTTTTACAGGTAAGTGAAGAGAATTCCTTCCTTGCTTACAGTTCAGAACATTACCTCAGAAATACAACGCATCAGCCTTCAGGAAGCTTTAAAATCGCCTTCAGGCTACCTAGTACTCAGTGCAGCAGCCAAGGATAGCCTCATCCTCGATGTGCCCATGTACAGCCATGTACAACAGAGTAAACCGCCAGCACAGCTGGTTTACTCTGCAGCAGACCAAGCCAACAGTTTGTCCTATACTTAACGCACTGATCTCCCTAATCTCCATTTGCTCAGCTCTCTCTGGATGAAAAGCCATTCAGGCTAAAAACAAAGGAAAAAAAGCAGGAAAATTATGTTTCTACAAGTTTAAATCTTATTTTAGAAGTAACTAGTAATTGATGGAAAAATTAAATCAATTTAACTAACTACATCTTCAACCCACATCTTGAAATGCAGAGTCACACCAACTGGATACAGAAGGCAACTCCATCAGATTGCTGTTTGTCTTGGGCACTCCTGTTTACTCTGACAGTTGAGCTGCCCTGCATTATTCTGCATTCAGAAGCAAGAACCTCAGGATCCAGTTTCTGAAATAGGATTTGATGAGCTGGCATTGTGAATAAGCAGCTGAGTACCACTGATTTAAGTATTGCCCTCTTAAAGCTCTTTCATCTGCAGGCAACTTCAAAGCCTGGGAGACAAGAGTTCATTCTTGTCTATACAATAACATGGTGGCATTCCAGGACCAGAGGAATGGCTGCCTTTCCCTAGACGGCCCTCTTCTCCATGTCACAACTTTGGCAAATACAGACTTTAAAAAGAAAAACCAAAAAACAAACAAAAACCAGATGACAGGTATACTTCAAGGCAACCTAGCTGCAGAACGTTTGTTTTCTGTTGTAGAACGTTCTCCTCCTTAGTTGAAACAGCATGCACCAGAATTGTGTCTGCTGGAAGAGTCTGACAATCCTGCACTGCTGTTACCTGGCTCTCTTAATTACACAGAATTTCCAGCATCTCTGCTGTCTCCTTCAAAGAGTGTGTCACCAAGAGATACAAGGTGAGAAAAGCAACATGTGAGCACTCTGCACACACATCTGCATTCAAGGAGACAGAATCACACACACTCACAAAGAAATTTAAGATTCCAAAAGGCAAAGAAGCATTAAGGCATTTACCCTCGGCTTTGCTAGTTCTTTCACAGTCTCGATCTCTTCATCGGAGATGATGTCAAGGAAGCGAACAATTCGAGGTTTGTCCCACTCATCTTCCTGTTTGACAGGGCCCAGAATGTATCTAGGATTCCTGTTTCCGTCGTAGTAGCGGCAGAAGAGTCTTTTTTGTCTCCGAGGAGTCTGAAAGCAAGGTGGAGCAAGAGATAATCAGAGAACTTCCACATGACATTAATATCTCTAAGAAACAGAAAATGTCCTAA
>NW_008824986.1:96001-114138 GCF_000699105.1 Pygoscelis adeliae | reverse complement strand
TAGAGATGCTTTAAGTTTCAGAAATTAGTACTTTCAGCACATTGATGTTACTCTGGAATACTGCAACAAGCAGTACTTAACACAGTCCTATTAAAAAAAAATTATCACTAAAAAACCACCCTCATTCAGTTCCGTACGTAAATCTAGACTTCCAGCATCCTTATTCAATTAATTACAATTATGTAGCGCATCCAAGTTAGTCAGCAGTGCCTGCAGCGGTATTACTTTTTGTCTACTGGACAGAATGAAACAGGGAAGAAATCCAACACACACTAATCCTCAGTTCTACACACTCAGCCAACTGCTATAACAACTTCCTTGCTTTCACGCCACATACAAACTCTTGACATTGTTTTGTTATGGTTCGTTTCATACATTTGAAAACAGTCTACTCCACTTTACCATTTTGAGACCCTCCCCACGGCACAGCATTTCGTACTTCCTTCTCTCAGGCAGGTAATCCTTTTTCTTAACCTCAGTTTCCTTCTCCATCTGGTCTTCTGAATCCGTACTGGACTTATTTGCTTCTTTTTCTTTAGCCATGATATATTCAAAATATTTCATGTTCCCATTTGCTCTTTGATGTTCAGGATCTATTGACAAAGAAACAGACAAGCATCACTGGCGAGTTTCCAACTTGTGAAGAAGTCTCCAGAAGAGGCTATTTACAAAAAGAAAAAGAAAACAGATGCACACTACTGCTTCTCAAATAGAAATTAGAAACATCTACTCTGGTTTGAGAGCATTCACAGGACAGCTAAAACTCCGAGCTAAGCTGGAAGCGATGCTAGCCTGCAGCATGCACATATCCTTACTCATCTGCAAGAAAACACACAATGAGCTTTCAGAGCTAAAAGCTCAACTCATTCACAGTTAAGAAACTGCCTACTGTGAGACCAGGATCCTCAGTAGGCACAGGGGTCCAAGCACTAAGAAAAAGCATTTGGCCATTCCAGCCAATCTCACCAGACAGGGAGAGACAAGGGAATGGGACAGGGAGAGAGCTGGGACAGCATGACTTGCTTTAAACCTAAACACTTCCCTGATAGGAATTAAGATTTCTGATGACAAAGCTTTTAACAATGACTAAACTTACAGAATTTGCTTCAGTTCATTAATACATGGTTCTCACTAGCTTTTGCTGTATCAGGTTTAGTTCTGAACTTCCCATGGCATCCTTTACACAGTCCATCAGTGGAAAATTACAGAAGCATAAATACTCTTTATATTTCATAAAAGCAGACCAAATCTTAGCTTGCTGTATTGCATTCTATATCCCTTATTTTTCCAAGTTTTTCATCTCAAGTATGCTTGATTTGCTTTTAAATAATTTGCAGAGATTTTGCTATCACCAATTTAGTTTCAATTTCATTAATTTTGTTCTTGCCTGTACCTAAGGGGAAGTAATCTCAACACAGGAAAGAAACATATAGTAAAAGAACCAAATTTCAGACAGTAATGACTAAGATGGGTAAGTGGTTAGAAGCCAACAGTGACAGGAGGCAGAAAATACTTCAACAGAATGTAGCAATCCTTAATGACGACACTTTATGATGTGGTAGTTTAGACTATAATTGTCCCTCTAAAAATACGGTAGCAAAATATGATTTATAGTAATACAAGTCTTATTTTACTGAAAACTACACAGCAAGATGTTAATGGTAGTATCAGTAATAATCCATTTTAAAAACCCATACACAAGTCAGAATACAGGTAAGACCGAACTCCTCAGTACAAATCCATAGCTAGCACCTGCTTGAACACAGAGCTAGATCGCGGTGAGCTGCAGATCTCTCTTTCACATACCCAGCTCCAGAAGGCGTTTGGTGAGCATCATGGCTTTGCCCAGGTCCCCCTGCTGATACACAGCATAACTCAGGTAGTCCAGAATATAGACTTTATCTGCAGAAGACACTTCTCCCTCATCCAACTGTTTCAGAGCTTGTTCCATCCAGAGCTCGGTGTGGTAGTAGTCGGCTTCAGTGTAGGCAATCTTTCCCAGCTCAAAGCAATCTTCAGCTGTTAAAAAGGATTTGTGCTTCACACCTGTATTTAAAACAAACCAAACCAAACAGTATTTACACAGAATTCCAGATCAGTCTTCAGAGTAACATTCAGTTATTTCTTATTCTTCACAGCACAGTTTATTTCTTTTCTTCAGCATCTCTCTTCTGTGGTGGTTATTTGTTGAAGACTCAGTTTAAGTATCTAAAGCCCGTAAATCCTTGGCAGAACACATAAGCAGTTAGATGCAGTTTTCCATTGCCAGAATACCAGCAACTAGCTAAACGTCTTTACCATTAGTGGAAAAAACTAAAATAAACCTTCCTTCATCAAAACCTCAAACAGTTCGAGCAAGAGCAATAGTAAGCCAAATACAAAGTTTCAGAAATCTGTTTTCAAAGACATTGCAGCATTATTGCTTTCAAAACGTTACTGAAGCACATCTTGTTAGTGACAACTTAGTGGGGGAAGAAAAAGGAAAACATCAGTCAGTAAATTCCCAGCTGCTCAAGATTTTTGAAGTCAGTCATTTTTAGAAACATTTGAAGAGACCTCTGAAAGATTAAAGCACTAGTAAGCAAATTACAGATTCCTATTTTTGCCACTGTAAATTAAGGCCCAATGAAAAACCAAATTTAATCTTGTAAAAAGGAAACAGGGCCTGCCAGTTTTACAGCAAAAATTACATTCCTGATTACATCTTAATAAATCCAGAATTTCTAATAGCAGCTCCCACAGCTGCGTTCAAACAGGGGAATTCTTCTGTTGAAGACATGCCTTAAAGAGATTAAATAGCTGAAGAGACAATCCATGTAATGCAGTATCCCACAGAACAGCTTTGTTTCTGCTCACTAATTAAACACCTTGTGGTCCATCCTGTGATGGCCAATGATTTCAGTTTTCTGAGCCTGAAGCTTCAAACTCTAAAATAACACAAAGATTAGGGAATCGGGTGCAGTGGTGGTGGAGTGCTCTCACAGAGAGCGCACTGGAATGCTCTGGAATGAGTAACAGGTTGCAGGGCTATAGCCTGGTACATTTAGAAGCAACATAACATCCACACGTGAAAAGGCAACTCTTAAAAGGGTGCTTAAGACAGCAATCATCAAATAGGGTTGATTGTTAATATAAAGAAACAGCACGGCCTGTAATGCAGGAAAGAGAATTAATAAGCAATCTGATAGTAGTTAAGACTCTGATCAAAACTTGGTGACCTGGCCAAACAGAAATTCCCTGGGAAGGAAGACAAGGAGCACAAACAAGTGACCACATGGGATGTTCCTCTCTGGAGCTCTGAAGAGACCAGCCTATTCTCTTTTATACTCTAGAACTTGGAGGTTCTGCACTTACACTTCATTACACACAGTCTGGACAGCTTATTGCTTCAAAAGAAGCAATACACTACAGTTCACCCAAAGCACTCTGTCTTGTGTTTTTGTGCTGTTTTAAGAAAACAGTAATGAACTGCTCATTGTATTAGAATGAATCTGTAGGTCTTTGAGACAGTCTTGAACTAAACCCAAAAGCAAGGTTATACATCATAACATATAAAGCCAATTACCCCTCATTTTATTAGGCATCTGACCACAATGAGTGCTTGCAAAAACACAGATGGATTGTACAGAGTTGATTTTTTGCCAGTTGGCACAGTACTATTTTCAAACAGATGAAACAAGGAAAACTCAGCAGAGAAAGAGTCTTCTAACAAGAAAGAAGTGTGTCTTCTCCTGCATATAAACCTAGTGAAGATTACCTCAGGTAATGCCACATAAACTCAAGTCTGTGTATGTGCTCTGTCTTTTGTTTTGCAGTTTATACACTCCATGAAGTTTAAGCTCAAAGAAACTTCAGTCACTCCCAATCTGAAAGTCACTCCCATCATATCCATGAGAGGGAAAGGGATAATAAATGATAGAACTGTTTTGTTAAAATGCATTGCATTGTGCAATAAAACTAGGTATCTGCCAGTGCATAACTACTTCAACACAAGGAAAATCCTCACCCAGGCAAGATTTTATTGCTATTGATTTTTTATTTAAAACTATTAATACTAAATTATCTTACCATAACTAGAAGAAAGATGCAGACTTCAACAACTAAAAAGAAATTTTCAAGTTCTAGCACAAGCTGAAAACGAGCATGTGAGTAGAGTGAGGAGAATGATAGGACAAAGGAGAGTCTCAATTCAGACAGAAACTTGCCTTCTGTGCAGTGCGTTTTATCCACATGCACTTGGGCAGTGTGCTGGCAGAAGAAAGCCCACCAGGCAGGGAAGTCAAGTGGATGTAGTTTCCAACAGAACCACCACAGCAACAGACCCGACAGTATGCCAGAGTGGGTCAGCTCTTCCTGCGTTCCTCTTCACCAGCACAGCCTGAAGCAACAGGTTCCTTTCTCTCAAGGTGTGGCAAAATTAAAACTGACACCTACATCAACCTATATTTAACAACCCACATCACGCCACTTTTCATAAATTCTTAGCTAGCTCAAATGTTTTCCTATTGTTACCTTCACGCTACGCAGTTAAACAAGATAGAACAGAGTCAAATGATTTGTAATCAGGACATTTAGTAAAAGTTCACAGTGTCTTCTCAAAATAACATCAATGACTCTTACCTGGAAGATTCCCCCTTGAGAGGGTGTCCGTGTCCAAATTATACGTGTCTTGAAGCCGTAAGAGGGCTTTTGCTGCACCAGTCTGATCTTCATCATTTGGGAAAAACTGCCGCTGGATAGTCATGTTGGAGATAAAGCCTGGGAAAGACAGTGAAACACTTGGCCTTCTTTGTCCCAAGAATTCTGTAAACTCTATGCATGAAATTACTACCTACTCTGGGGAAAGCTAACATTTCAGGAAAGGCCATTAGTAAGTCAGGAAGAGCTATTAGCCCTGCAGAGCACAAACACCCTAAGTTCGTTTCTAAAGGACAGGAGTACCCCTTCGGTTTCACGCAGAAGCTATTTTTGTCCTAACAGGTTTAAAAAAAAAAAAAAGTTACATACAACAAAAAGGCCACCCCCACATGGAGAATATTACAGATAATATATTGGGAGTTTTTGCAACCATTCCACTCAATCTGCCTTCCAAAAGGCTTTTCATTTAGTAATGTGGAATCTACAAATAATTTAGAAGAGGAAAAAAACAAACAGTGCTAAGAATAGCAGTGTAAAGATGAAGGCTGGTCAATAAAAAGATGAAAAACAAAAATGCTGATGTCTAACTGCAAACAGCTTTTGACGAGACTTTAGGCAACTAAGCAGCCACTACGAACCTAACTGCTTTCTGTGGACTTGGGCATTAACTTATTTACATAGAAACTTGAGAAACACACAAAGTTAAAATGGTTTCTCAAGATCCATCTTCCCACAACTCTGAATTGGACTCAAGGTGCATGTTGAAAAGTTAGCATTTCGATTTTTTTTTTTTTTTTGTGAAAAGAAAGCCAAAGGAACAATCAAAAAGAAAAACTTGGGGGCTTGGGGGCTTTTGAAAGAAGCATCAGGGTGACACTTATGGAACAGAAGACAAGCAGGTTCTATAAAGTAAAAAAAATATTCTCTCTAGGTCATTCCCTGGTCATTAGAGTCACATGTAATCATCTCCCCTGTTATGAAAGGTTCCTACTCCTCTCTGGTGAAAACACACACAATCACTGCTATTGCTGTTACTTGAGGGGGCCCTCCTGTAGAGCTAGTGCATTATCCTCTCTTCGGTGGGAGAATTGACGCTATTCTTCCCCTTCTGCTTCTGCACAGTCAAAAGGCTGGTGGGCTGTTCACACCAATGAGGGAAACAGGACTCCAGAAAGCCAGGAGGGCAGCCAAAGAGGGCAGAACCAGCATCCTGGTACCCGCAGCCACCAAAAGGAATGGCATCAATGAAGTCTGACATGAGGACCTCAGTTTGAACAAACTGACAGCCACTCTGGCATTTTCAGAAAAGTAATTTTTCTACTCAGCAAACTCTGTTGTCCCAAGATCCAGAAGCACAACAAGCTTTACAGTGTTAACGAAGGACAGTGCCAATATCATGTTTCTTAAGTTCATCTACTATCCACCAGTAGAAAACTAAGCAGCATGACCAAAACCAGACAAAGCGTATTATTCAACACTCAGCTGCAAAACCATCCAAAAAATAATGAACTGGCCAAATTTGTGATTTTTGCCACACTCTAGTAGTCCTTTTTAACTGTTCAGACCTGATAACATTATTAGTTTACGGAAAGGTGTTCCTGCTTTAAAAGAATACCGTATCCTTTCACTCTTGTGCATCCTTTCTTTTACTACACTATGCTTCCCCCAGTATTTTCCTTTTTGCTGATGATTTTCTTAAAACAAAACAGTCCACTTCCTCCCCACCGTTTCAGAAGAAGGGCTTAAGATGCACCGGTCCAGATTTCTGGCTGGCAGGTGCAGAGCCTTTTCAGTTGGCATATTCAGTCCCTCACAGCAGCAACAGGGAAGCTGAATGTGCTGAATCCTTATCAGAGACTACCCTGGGTCTTTTTTGAAAGCTCCACTTTTTTATCATTTCTTACTAAAAACCTACACCTGGTATTAGCTAGTTGTTGAGACAGATTCTCACAGGTCAAATATAATCATCCCAGCTTCCTTACTGCTAAGTGTCTTTCACAGTCAACTATTTTATGTCCTGTTCCCTACTGAAGAGCTTCTACTCTTGCTGAAGAAGAGAGGCAGCGAAGTGTTTACTACACTAATTCAGATCAGTTCCACAAACGCTCAGTCTCTGCCAACATTCAGGTTTTGAACCATCGCACCTTAACAACTCTGGGCATATCGGCAGCAACAACACTTGACCATACTCAAAGACAGCCCCACGTCTCGCACTCAGAAGAGTTTCGTCCCCTTTTTTCTGTTCAACAGTCATCACTCTTAGAGATGACATTTCCTAAAATACTAGTTTCCAAGAAGTGGGAGCGTGCATGAAGCGAGCCCTGATTCCTTGCAAAATTTAAAGCATCCAAGGAGATTATTCAGTTTAAACATCGCAGATTTCCTAAATTTTTGTAAAGCTCAAATTATAGCACACTGACAGCAAAATGGCAGGTCTTCTAGGATTGTTTTTTATGAAGGCACCTCAAAAGCAGACTTACAAATCTAATTCAAACCATGACATGTGAAAGACATAGTCAAGTAAATGCAATTAAAATGTGATCCCTGTTCTTACTACAGGCACACTTACCATCTGACATGTCCTTCAGAACCAGGCTCTCCAGCTCACCCCACTCTGTGTTAAGCCGTTTCATCAACTTGAATGCATTTACAGGATGTCCCAAAAACCCCTCTGGGTCTTTCGTAGCAGTATCTGTCAGCTGATCCAATTTCTCTGCCCATCTATAGTGAAAACATACATTCATTAAAGTCTCTTGTAAAAGTCTGCCAATGCACTGTAAAACTGATTTCAAGTTACTCAACAGTCTTTGCTAATAAAAAACCCAATACAAATTGCAAGCTTTTACATTATCTACATACAAAGCTCTCCCAGAAGGAACAAAAGGGGCTTTTTTCTTTTTTTTGCTTTTTTCTTTTAATCTTCCTCAGCTGTAGTCTAAATCTTGTGCTGCTTTTGTGGTCTTTGTTGGAACACTGCTGAACGAACTCCTTCCTACAAATACCAAATGCAGTATGCCAGCAGTTCGATTATGAGTTTTCATGCAGGACTAATCAAAAACAAAGCTTTACCCACATTTTTGATCTTTTATTTTTAAATGCTCTTTTTTCTAAAGTTTACAATAAGGTAGTTCAAATACAGATCACTTGTCTCAAATTATTTTACATTTAGACACAAACTCTTAAATCTACGATAAGCCCCTTGGCCTCCCACCACAGAACTGCCTTCTATACTGTAAGCTTGTATTAAGAAACACGTAGCTCTCACACTCCCAGATGAGGAGCCCAGATCAATGTTCTGGTGCTACAGTTCTGATTCCACAAACCTCTCTAACACTATCAGTGACATAAGCCATTCACAACTCCAACGCACTCTGAAACAAGCACACCTTTCAACAACTACTGCTGTTCATCTCTTGTTTTAATGGAAACATCCAGGGAGTCTATTCCAGTCTCAAGTCAGCAAGCACATCAGTCATGCTGTAAGTACCAGTGCTATGCTACTATATGTCTGCAAAACCACCAAACTTCCCTTCTCTATCCAAAACAATGCAGATCTAAAACATGAAGACATGTAACCACGCCCTGAAAACAGGATAAATTAACATTAAAAAAAGCCACACCCCACAGAGAATACCAAACATCAACACCAATATAAAGCAAATACAAAATCCGTAACCTGGAGGGAACTCTGTACACGAGCCGGCATTCAGCTTGTTCCAGAATTTGGCATGCCTGAATTAAGTTCGCCTGCTTTATCCGAGACAGGTAGATGTTTACAACTGTTAAAGGTGCCACTGTTTGCATTCACTCTTCCCACACCGTCTTTAGTTGTTTTCCTACGCTCTGACAGCCCCTGTCTGGGTTCTTTCCAGCGGCAACGTGAGCGAAGGGGTTCCCTCCAAGCTGGAGCGCTCAAAGTGCTCCCGTGTGCCAACTCCGTCTTCTAGCAAGCCGAAGACTGAAGAAACCAATTTCAACAAACCGTGCATTCGCATTGCACATAGTCAAATCCATCGTACGTTTCCCACTGCATGACTATCAAACTTAATGAGTAGCTGAAAGTCACTGCAACTGTGAGCCACAACCACAAGGCCAGGATTTCTTTCAAGTAGTTTCTGTTTCATAAAAGCTTCCACCACAAGCCACCCACAAGGTGTGAGCCATCCTCTGCATTTCAGTGAATTACCAACTCTCGCTGAGTTTAAGTCAACACAAGCTACCAATATCCTTCAGCCAAAGTACAGAGCCCAACAAACTCAAACGATGCTGACATTTTTTCCAGGTTCTTCTATCTCTCTGTGACAGTTATTTTAACTTTTCTGACCTGACAGTGAGCACCTCCAATATAATAAAAACAGAGCTGCAATGCTTATATGATAAGCTGTATTTACACACTTTTGGATGTCCAATCGGCATGTTCCCATCTTAATTTGTTGCTGTAAAGAATATACTTATTCCAAACCTATGAGCAATTCCAACTCTGTGTTTTAAGTGATAAAAATAAATGCAGTCTGACAGAAGTATCTTTCTTTCTGGATGGTAGAATGTAATACACAAAGGCTAAAATAAAATTCATGCATCTATCTAAAACTGTTTAAACATCCTCATGACAGATTTATACACATTTCTGAAAGCCAGGAAACCATCCTGTTCAGCAATACAAAATTTTTATTTCTAGGTGTGATAAAATCTGACATATTGGGCTCTGGTCCTCACACCTATAGAGCCGAGCAACATAGTAATGGCAATGGTCAGGTCTCTTGTTATTTTTAAAAGCAGTAAAGAAGGTTTACTTTGCTTTATTTTACTTTTAAATCTAAATATAGCATGTAGAAAGAGACTCTGCTCTTGTAATGGGTTATTACTATTCATTGGTTAGCCACTCATGAGCAATATGGCCACACCAACACTTTTTAGAGCTTTTACATCTAGCGTATCATTGCAGTCCTTGTAACATTCATTTGGAGACTTCTTGGGTTTTAGTTTCCGCTAAGCAGATTGTCATTCAAAGAACTACATCCCCTTAGGAATTACGTGCAAGCAGAACTCCTGAAGTGAAGGTATCGTACAGAAAGTGGGTTGATTAGATTTCATCATTAGAAAGCTGCATAAAACAACCAATGGCTCGGAGATAATAACTTAGGACAAAAACCCGGCAAAAACTGCTAGTTTAAGCTTTGCCTCAGAGGAAAAATTCCACAAATTTAATCAGCCTTGGGAAGCACTGTTTACATAAGGGTGGACTCAAATTATTAACTATTAGCATTATGAAGCAAGCTACTTACTTTTTGATCTGCTCCAGCTTGCTTTCTTCTGCCTTGATGTAATCTTTCAGTGACACCACCAGGTCTTTTTCTGTATTAATTAAGTCTGTCATATGACCTAGAAAACAAATGAGTTTAGTTAGACAAGGAGAAACAAAAAAAATGAGAACTGAGAATTAGAGGCGTTCTTCCGCTCTTCTACTTTCTTCCCCAAAGTCCTTCTGCATTTGCTTAAATAATCCTGAAGGAGTATTTGAGTAAGGCTTCTTGCCTTTTATTTTTTTTTGATGGAGAAAATCTCATGTTGGACCAAGCTTGTTGCCATGGAAGTTAACGTAATATCACATATTTATTATTAGAACTAATTTAGGATTCATTTGGAAAAGGAAGTAGATTGCAACAGAGTAATCTTTCATCCAGGCATATATAATGTAGAGCAAATAAAGACAAAGCTACAGAAATATACAAAGACTTAATGTTTGATATACAACACTAATCCAGCATTTTATTTTTAAGATTACTTGAATGACTTCAATGGGTCTCCTAACAGACTCTGTTATTAATTAATAATTGCTTCATTTCCTGCAAGGAGGCAGCTGAACTGGTTCATCATGAAGTGACACAGTCCACATCTTCAGCTGTGTCACAGGCCATCAGAACCCAAAAAGAGTACGCTGACATACTGGTATCATCATGTACCCTCAGCAGCTGTTTTCCTTGCTTCTACATACGTGCAACAGTCCACACCAAAATTTTGTTTAAAAGTCAATACCTGTAAGAATACATAATGAATACAAAGCCTAGCCTGGGTCATTAGACTAATTGGACTGACTTAACTCAAAGCATGTTTCTCCCAAAAGAAAGAAGTCAATAAGGTCATAAGAACTTGTAAGTGCATTTAGTTCTGCGTTGTGCCATTGACACAACATTGAAGAATCAGTTTTGAGAGCCGTCAAGAAATTCTTTCAGCTATGCAGCATATACATCAAAGCATGTCTCACCAATGGAAGTGAAGAAGTCCGTATGGGCGTAAGAAAAAGGCAGCAGAAATCCAAGGACTACGGTATACCAAATCTTATTGAATGCCATAGTTCAATAGCTGTCACCTCACCACGTACCTATGAAAGAAACATAAAGTAGGTAAAACATCCCTATTCACCAAAGAGTTGAATCTACCTTCAAAAGAGACAGCTTATTCTTTTGGGGCTGCCACTAGATCTTGAGGAAGGAGAATCTTGACAAGCTTGAGCAGCTCTCACAGAGGACTGATGCCCTTCTGCAGACTTTCTTATACTTTTGTCTTGTGTGGTAAGAGAAGAAAGAATAGCTTGGAGACAGGGTCTTCACAAGCACTCTTCATCTTTTTGACATCTAAGACACACGGCAGATAGAGCTGCTTCACAAAAAGTACCAAAAAACCCAAGACCAAAGACTGAAAAAACCCATAATGCCAAGTTAAAATACATATTACAAGTTCATACACCCAATAAAAAAAAATGTTTCCTTTGATCAGTCAAAAAGATGCCAGTGGAACAGGTCTAAATGAAAAAAAACCTATACAACCAGTCCACAGAGTAAGTTACTTGCATGCTCCTGCTCTTCAGCTGCCACCATCATGAAGCCAGCCTCCATACCTGATACAAAAGGTTTCTCTGTCAGCTGGTTCATAGTTAGTCCCTGGATAAGGCCATAGCAGGCTTACAGGCAGCGCTTTCTCCCACAAACAGCTGCCAAGCTCTCAACCTTTCAAGATCCTGAATCCTTTTAACAGACTAGGATTTCCTTGCTACTGCAATACTTTAAAAGTAATTATGCTGTCTTGGAAATCACAAGATTTACTTTTTTCCCAAACATGAAAACTTAAACTCTCATGTATTCTATCTGCTCAGAAAAATTAAAACAACCGCATATACTAACAGAAACTGTTTTACAACTCTTCCAATGGCAAGGCAACTAATGAAGAAAAAAAAAAAGGAAAAAAAAAAGAAACATCACAAAGCAAGTCCAGCTACAAAGTGGCTTAACCTGTTTAGGGAAGAAAGCAATACGCTTTTGATCGAGTTGACAGTATTGGTAGTGAACAACATAAAACCAGGTGTGCCATTCACACAAGGCATAAACAAAATCAGGAAAGCACAGAAGTCACACCCAAAGAAAAAAATCATCCCACCCAGAAGTATTAACAGGAAACATTCCTTTGACTCCAGAGTGCAGGATCTCTTCTCATATTGCACCTGAAGGGTCAGGAAGCAGGTCCCTCCTTTCCTTTCCACCTCTAGCGCTACAGAAAGAGCGGTACTCAAGTTTACATTTAATGACTCTGTGGACAGAGTCAGCTTGCCTCTTGGACAGGACAAGCACAGTTTCACTGGTATGAACAGGAACAACAGGAAACTCGTATGAGCCTAGAAAAGCAGCACAAGCTCCAACTCTTGTAAATCATCTGAAATCTGCATGACCAAAATTGAAGGGCTGAAACATTCTGACACATTCACCGGCAGAAAGTAAGTTGTAAAGTAAAAATTTGGACAGGGAAGCCTGGAGTCCTGCTTTTTCCCCAGTCAAGTCAGGCGCCTCAGTCTCACCAATGCTCTAAACTAGCCCTGCGGTCCACACCAGCATTCCTCACATCCTCCTCGCTTGCTCATCCCCTCCACAGGCAGCCAGGCAACAAGTTAAATCAGACTATTTCAAACATAACTAACAAAAAAAATCCCCCCCAAACGCTCATTTTACCCTGATTCAGTTCTGACACAGTTCACTATATAACATTCATGCCAGTACAAGAGGGCAATTCGGAGGCAGGAACTGGCAGCCAAAGACAGCAAAGGTAGGCAAGATTGCTGTTTCTGGTAGCAGCACAGGTTTAATCCATTTGCGAAACTCCAGCCCTAAACACAATGAACAAATATACAACCCTCCAGCCAGCCTGTAACTCTTACCTAGTTTTCAGCATAAACCAGGGATCGTGGCAACATCTATACAGCTGTACCTCCCTCTTCTGTGACTAATGTCAGTCTCATTAAACAAGAGCTCCAATGGAGTAATTGCTGTAAATTAATGGGTCACACCTGGAAACAAGTTTTCTTGCCAGCAAATTTCACTCTTTACTTAAAAGAAGCTGTATCCACATGCTCAAGGACACTGATATATACCTGCACTCCTATTAAAAACACTGCTCAATTCATATTTTGCTCTGCAGAAAGCCAAGTGCCTCTTGCTCATTCAGCACTCAAGCTAATACATCTGTGAATCAATTACAAAGGACAAACAGTTCTACTACACGATAAATATTTGCTAATATTATCAGTACTCAGAATTCATTGAGCTATTTGTTTACTGCACTCGGTGAAACACAAGGAAAGCATCAGAAAGTTTACTTTTTACTATTATCAATATGGAACTTTTCTAAAACACAAACAAAACAAAAAACCCCACCAAAAAGGTGATGAAAACTATGTCTCCTCTCCACCTACGGCTCTTGGTGACAGTCTTCCACCTTGTATGACAGAAAGATGCCTTAAAGCCTGTTTGAGTAGCACGCGTTGGACAGTTTTTCCTCTTCTCTACCTTACATTCTGCTCCAATACTGGGCTGACTCTGAACGCAGTTGCAACCCTATTCCCTCCTCATAACCTTCACAGGCATACAGCAGAGTGAGTGAGTGGCAATGGTCACAAATTGCAACAAGGGAAGTTCTAAGTAGGTACAAAGAAAAAGTTTCTCACAGTGACAGCAGTTAGGCGCTAGAAGAGGTTGCCCAGAGAAACTGGATTTCCCATTCTTGGAAGAATTTCAAAATTAAACAGGACAAGCCCACGTGCAGCCTAACCTAACCTCCAAGCTCACCCAGCTTCAAACAGGAGATTAGGCTAGATGACGTCCAGAGATCACTTCCAACTTAATTTTTCTTTCCTTTCACAGTCTCCAGATTTTCTCTCGTTTGCAAGGACTCAGACTCCCATAATAGCTTTCAGCCACCCAAGATCATTTCCCTCCCAGACAGAATTCAGAGAGTTGGAAACAGAGCCCAAGGCAGCGGCCAGCCATGCTTTCACTGCCCTAACAGCAGTTGCTAAGTAGCACAGCTTTTAAAACTACTGCAGAAGGATCAGCTACAGGTTCCCAAATCAAAGAAAATAAATCTCAGTTAAGATAGATGCTGGAAATCTCTTAGACACACAAGCTGCCAAATAAGTAGGCTTAATTTCTTCCTGTCAGTGACATGAAGTAAAACAAGATGAAAATCCTCTCTACATTATTCCTGTCAGTCTGACTCTCCTCCTCAGCCACATCCTTCAGGCAAACACAAAGATAGCAATTGAGCATCTCCGAGAGGAGGGAATCCACTACCCACATACAGAAGTGGGAGTCCAGCTGACAGCTTTAACAGAGGAGCTTTCCGACTTTCTGTAAGAAGTACATTTGCTAAGTTTTTAAACAGTAAAACATGGCACAGAAAAAAAAAAATGAATGGGAAAAATAGCAAAGAACAAACAAACATGAAGATACAAGTAAAATGAAGCAGCAATTAGATGAATGATACTGCCAGGCTCAGCACAGGATCCCCCGAACAGTAGGGATACACAACAAATGCCATTTCAAATTATGAAACTTAGAGGCGGGTTTTTTGAGGACTTTTAAAGAGTTCAGCTCTACTACACAAGTAGAAACAACCTGCAAGAGTCATAGGACAGCGGACATGCATGTAGCATCCATGCAAGCAGAAGGAAAAGTGAAGTTAAGACAAACTACAGTGATATAGCCTCACAACAATCAAGGTCACGCTAACTGGTGACCGAAGACTGAAGCATTTAACTGAAGATGCTTATTATACAAGTCTCTTCACTGCCAATTCCAAGCTTCCAGGTGCTTACCAGGATCCAGAAAACAAGATAGAAAGGGTGTACTTCAACATGGAATTATTCTGGAATAGCTCTAACTTAATTCCAAACCAGCTTCTTTATTTAGGTAAGAAATAAGTGACCTACTCAAAATTAAGTCTGCTGCAAGGCCAGGAGTCAAAACTATATCACCAAGATCCTCAACTTTTGATTTAAATACTGGTCCACTCTCACAATCTTTACTGTATCCCACTGTATGTAAAAAAAAAAAAAAAAAAACCAGTTAAACTGAGCTGAGTTGGGGGGGGACAGGAAGAGGATAGCACCAGAAATGATAGCTGCTCACTGCACTAAAGCTCTCATGTCTCAAGGACAAATCAAATTATAGTCTCATGACACAATGTGACGGGAAATACTACTCAAAAGGAAAGAACATTCCCAGAGTAAGTACTAAGTACCAAGAACATTTAGCTGTCATCATTGCTTAACAGTCTCACAGGACAGAAACATTAGAATCCAGTTCCCTAAGTTCTCTAGCACATTATATTTAAAGGCTGTTTTAAAATTAAGATCCAAGCAGTGAGAGAAGAAAGATTTTCTGGAATTGCTGCTAACAAAAGAACATGGCATGTTTTAGGCTACTTTTTAATGACACAGTTGTAATATAAGTAATCATGTATATATAAAAAAGTAATGTAATAATCTAATAAGAGATGAGAATCAATTTTACAGTCACGTAGGTGATGTGTTTTAAGTATCATTTATTGCCAATTTGAAGCCAACATTTGTGAGTCTGACTATAGAACAGGCATGTTCATACACAGATTTATACCCAAGGAACTGAAGCAAGTTTTTCCTTGGTTTCCTCCAGACTAAGACTGAATGGACACAGCCCTCTCAGAGCCCGCTTGTTTTAACTTTCTAAGCCAAGACAAAGAACACTGGCAATGGAGCGGAGCACTTATCTTATTAGACACAACAAGCAGGAGGCTATCCTTCTATTTATCCTTCTGCTCAAGGATTAGCAGAATATCTATAGAGATATACAGAATGTTTTCAGATATTAAGAGTGATTATAAAGAAAGCAGGACAATCCCAATGATCAACAGCTGAAAAACAGTAACAGATAAGAGCTCTTTTAGGCTGAAGTTGTAGCCCTGCAGGTGTTTCTACAGTAGCAGAAAGCCTGCTCCTCTCAAGGGGAACAGCAAGTCATTCTGAAGTTATTGCAAGAACACTGCCTAGAAACACACAACACAAGTGACAGCAAAGATGCTGTTTCAGCACAGACTGTATTTACAGTATGTCCTCAGTTAAACAGACACAATTTATCAAGTACAGTTTTTTTCAACACGTATATTCTTTCAGACCACTTTCTTTAAAAAAACAGAAGTTTCCTTACCTATATCAACCTCAACATGGAGGCAGAGTTTTCCCCCCATAAACCTCTATTTATCCTCACTCCTTCCACAGTGTTACTCATTATCTATCATAGACTCGTAGAATCATAGAATAGTTTGGGTTGGAAGGGACCTCTACAGGTCATCTAGTCCAACCCCCCTGCCGTGGGCAGGGACATCTTCAACTAGATCAGGTTGCTCAGAGCCCCGTCCAACCTGACCTTGAATGTTTCCAGGGATGGGGCATCCACCACCTCTCTGGGCAACCTGTGCCAGTGTTTCACCACCCGCAGCATAAAGTTTCTTCCTAATACCTAGTCTAAATCTACCCTCCTTTAATTTAAAGCCATTCCCCCTTGTCCTATCCTTCATGTTTTTCAAACTACACTGGGTATTTTCTAATCTATGTGCACGCCTCAAAATCATAGCTTTAAATGCTAGATTTTAAAACCATTCATTATGCAACAATGTTTAAATCTCTACAGGTCAGAGAGCCACTCTCTCTTCTGGCTGGATGCATAGCTCTCAATGCATACATCAACCGTTGTTCAACTAAAGTTTCTGCAGCAGCTCCTGTCTCCGCACTACCACCTCAGCTGTGCCAGTAGATGACTCGTAGGGCTACACAGTGAATTAGCAAAGGGAACTAACCCACATCAGCTCTCTTCCACTGGGAGGTGAGGTAGCAATTTCCCCCCCATACGCTCATTTCTGATTTGGTTTATCAGATGTACCAGCCCAGGTGAAGAGCACAGATCAGGAACTGCTTAGGACAGCACTGCCACTGGACAGCAGTTCACGAAATGGTGCTGCTTCTTCAGCTTCTAAATGAATTAACAGCTAGAAGAGATATGCCTACCTATGCCACAACCACTACTTAAATGGCAGAATTAGCACTCTTAGCATAGGAAGATTTAGGCATATTCCTGTTACTTTGAGTCCCAGGAGGAAAAAAAAAAAAGAAAAAAAATAGTAGTGGTTCTGTCAGCACATAATTAAGAAGTGGTGCAGAGTACTCTAGGTCAAATCAAATGCTTTGTAGTATGGTTCAAGACATTCAAATGTATCCAACAATGATCCACAAGTAGCAATGGGTGCAGAACAGTAAGACAGAGAACATCCCTACCCCAAAAGCAGGCCTCTGCTTCCCAAACAAACTGGGAAGTCATTAACTTTACTTTCCACCCTCCCCCCCTGCCAGAGTACCGTTTGCATGCTTAGCTGGATAGTCTTTGGCATCTTAAGAAGCTGCATTTAACATTTATCTACTTGTTGTATACCAATAGCTTCTTTCATTTACTAAAAACTTGAGTGCTGAAACTTTATGCATCCAAAGTAGGTGAACGCTTAAGCACTTGAGCACTTCTGCAACTCCTCTTAGTGAATTCAGCAGAAAAAAATGTGCGAAACTGAATGCTGGGGAATCCTTTTGATACCTTCTCTCTGTAACCCTGAAGTATCTTTCCTCTAAGAACATCCTGCTTTTCAAGTAAACTGGAAGATTTACTCTAAGCATATCTGACATTTTTATTTTCTCTTCATTCAACAGCATCCTCAAGACTCCATGTTGCAGTTTTTCCTTCTAGTCAGGTTAGGTCCTATCAACATACCTGCTCAAAGGTATAGCTTACTGCAAAGTTAGATGCAAGATAGGTTTTACATAATGCAATTGGCTGCATCCAACCCAAAGTAACAGAAAGAGAGGGAAATCAAGATAAGCCTTATTCCTCACGATGTAATCACTACACACAGCGCCCGCGGCTACACACACAGCGTGTGACAACTGGTGCAGCCCCTTCAGTGCTTATGCAAAGTAATTTTTCATCTATCCAAGCATGAAATCCTTTCGGTGCCCGAGCACTCTTAAACTCCAAAGGCAGCACATGCACGCCGGCCACCAGCTGCACATAGCTCCCTTTTATTCAGCCCCAACAGCAGCAGCCCCCGGCTGGAGAGATGCCGACCAGCCGGCTCCCGGCGGGTGCCCAGCC
>NW_008824986.1:79349-94841 GCF_000699105.1 Pygoscelis adeliae | reverse complement strand
AACCGGGGCCCCGCGCTCCCGCCGAGGTCTCGCCAGCCCCAGCGAGGAGGGGATCGCTTCCGCAGCTCCCGGCTGGCACTTCTGAATAGACGTTCCCGTTGGCATTTGCTTTTTGACCACAACGGCACGTTGTCAGTGATTCATGCTGGATGCACAGTTGAGTATAACCTGCCCAGATTCTCGTTTCTGGAGCAGGCTGGCTAGCCAGCTCTCCTCCTCCACTCGCACAGCTCACACTCGGTGAGTCTTCGTCGTCTTTATCCCCGACTGGTGCTTTAATTTCTGGTAATTTTGATTATTTTTAATATACAAACCAACCTTGCACCTCCCGCTCTCCAGCTGGTGTCATCTGCTATATTTCACAGCATACTTTCTGTTCCGTCCTTGCCAGTAGCCAATACTTCCGTTAGTCTTCTCCTTTGCAGGAGAAGATGTTTCCAGATTGACGATACTTTCATCAAGTGCCATTTCTGAAGCAGCCTCCTCTCCTTCCAGGGCTTTCATCTAAACTTTGCTGATCACAAAGGCATCTTGCAAGGCAGCATCAAAAGCTGTATCACAAAGTGTATCACCTCTCACCCCTCTCTGGCACTCAAGAGCTCTCGGCTATCACAGAAAGACATTAAGCTGCTTGGATGTGTCCTGCCGTGACAGTTCTATGCTGACCATTCTTTGTTTTCTAGGAGTTCATAAATAAACTAGTTATTTGTTCATTGTAGTTCCAGCAATTAAGTTAGAATCAGGGAGACTCATAAGCCATTTTTCCTTTCTTTTTAGATGTGGGCTTCAAATAAAGAATCATCTCCTTACTAGCCTAGCCAGCCTGTGATCTTCCTTCTTTTAAGACATATTTTTGGCCACCCCTAGCTGGAAAGCTTTCACAACAACAGAGTGCTGGCAAAGACATAACAGGTGTCAAAATCCCCTCCTAACACACATTCTTTAAGCAGGGTTACTTTCAATTGGATTAAAACCATCTCATTCATAAGAGGTAACTGGACGTTGCAGCATGATCCATACCTAAGGTTTCTTCCCTATACCTAAACTGCTACCTCAACTTCAACTCCCTTGGCAATGTCTTTTGAAGAGCAAACATCACAACATCGGGTGTTATGCCCCATTTTGGGGAAGACTATGAGATATGACATATCTCATATGAGAAACAAACAACAACATTAAGTGAATTTAGTCCTTTCTTGTCCAGATGTGGACACAGATGTGTCCACACAGCCAACTACACCACCAGCACTGTGAGTGCTGCTGCACCAGAGCAGGAAGAAGGCCAGTTTTTAGAGGAACTATCCGTCAAAAAATAAGCCTTCCTTTCCTGTCGTTTTGGTTGTCTTCCAACAGAAATACAACTCCTACAACTAGCAGGAAACACTGGAATGATATCCAAGCTTCTAGCTGAGGCATCTAGTTAAAGCCCTATTATCCAAAGAGTCCATAATATCTAGCCAGAGATTTAACAGCAGCTTCGAGAGATTTGGCAAAACCTCATGCACTGTAGAGGCATTCAGATTTGTTCTAGTGAGATTCACTGCTTTCTCATCATTTTTTGCACTATTCAGGTATTTTTAGAAAGTAAGGCAGACAGTGGAGAACAACAACAACAAGTTTATTAGCATGTTTGGTAGCGGGCTTGCCTGTGTTGGTCAGCATGGGGCTGAAGGCAAAGAAATTTCTGCTAAAAGGAGCCCAGGATTTTGGCATCTACCAAGCAGTCAAATCAAAGAGTTGTTTCCAATAGTCATAGCATCGTCTTGCTCCATGAATCTGCTTCTGCCCCTTATTGGTGCTTTCTGCCGGTTAGGTAGAGAGTACTTACTAATTTTCTCCTGCCTTCCTCAACTCTGGCATAGTCAATGATGTTCCAGTTGCATTAAAACACTGTTTGTAAATTACTCGATGCTGGACTGGACGCATTATCACCTGGTTTCAAATGCTGATGGGGTTGGGCAGCTTCAAGCAGGCCTTAGCAGAGCAATTTGTTTTGTGGGCACCTTGTTAAGAAGCACTTACTATCTCTAAGAATGAGTGCAACAGGAACACTTCTTGAAAGAGAACCGCAGCAGAACAAGCGGCTTTCAGACTTTCTTTAGGACTTGCAGAGCCCTGTGTGTTTTCTAGCAGAAACACTGGCTCCTTTGTAGCAGGCACAAGCCTAACAACATGCTTCCTTTCCTAAGCAATCCTGTAGAAGCACTCCATAGGCCCTAAGCTGAAGGATACTAAAAGAAAGGTCCATCTAAAACAAGAATGAAGCACAAGAGGCCTCATAAGAACACAACTGTAGCGGCTCACACCAAAGCTTTCTTTTAGCCCATGCTGCCTAGAATACTATCATAGCCTCCAAACACTTTTAACTTAGGGATGTTCTCAGCGTGATGTGGTCTATTAGTATCTATTTAGTAACCCTCAACAGAGTTCTCTGTTAAGTATTTCTCCTCTCTTGAGCTAGAACTGTTTTGCATCTACAACATCCTTTACCTAGCAGTTGCGCCATCCCTTAGCCAGGGCATGGAAAACCACTTCCATTTGTTCACTGGGAACGTGGCTCTGGCTAGTTAGACTTGATTAACCAGGTTCCTGCACGAGAAGAGACACAAAACAGTTGGTACCTATCCCTTATGCAGGCTGAAGTACCAGAGCCTACCTCATTCCTTGCGGTGTCTGTATTCCAAGTCTTTGATCGTGCCCGTTGTCCTCTTTGAACCTTTTCCAGTTCTTCAGTATGCTTTTAGAGACAATGGGCCGTGACCTGCATGCAGTGTTTAAGGCACAGGTGAGTCATCTTTATATCATACTGAGCTAGCTCACAGTACTGCTTAGCTTTTTAAAGTGTATTAACAACTTCGGTTTACCCTTTGTAAAGAGATGAAGCCTCATCTAGTTTCACACACATTCATCACACGGTGCTTGTGTGTCAATGCTAGTCTGCTCCCAAAATGAAGTCATTACCTTCAGTCAAGAGGCTGGATCCTGTATCATCAGTTATTTTGTGCAATGCAGCAAATCAGTGCCAGAATTTGAGGATCTTCCCTAACCAACAGCAGCAGGGAGGGGGAAAAGATAAAACACACACATGCTGCCCCAATTAGCTGAAATGAGCAAATCCTACTAAAATGTCATTTAGATGTTAAGGTGCCTCCTCTACACCTGTGCAAGTGTTAGGAGCACAGAATGTAATCAGCAGTATCAGATTAGTTTCTGTCTTTCAAGGTCCCCACCCTGAGTATGAAAAACTGTAGGAGTCCCTCATATACATAATATACACTACAAGTCTAACTTTAGAGCAAGGCCAGATTTGGTTAGTTTGCATCTAAAATTTAATGAAAAGAGTACTCATTATCTTTCTCTTTAAAGAAGCGGTTTGTCTTTCTTTGGTCTCTTCCTGAAAGAGAATTTTTTTTTTTTTTTTTTTTACGAAGAGGTTTCTTGTGGCTTGACCATAAGTTTTCAATGCAACTTTGCTAGTTTTATGTATTTAAAGCAATTAACAGTTTTTTGCAAGGGCCAGCTGTTAGCAATTCTAATGCTTGTTTCTGCTTATTGGGGGCAGCTGGAAAGACACAAACCAGAACAGCAAGAAAAAGCAAGATTGCTAGTATAACCATTATTGGCCTAGAATTAAATTTTCCAGCCACTTCTTTGGCTTGAAAAATCTTTCACCAACTGCTAATACAAATACTCATATTTTACAAACCCAGATTTAAAAAAAAATCTCAGCAACACAGAGCCAAAGATTTGCCTATTTTGCAGTCTCGTCCATATAAGAGATCAGAAGTATTTGCTCCCACTGCTTGTGTCCTCCTTGCCTGCTCCTTTTGTTTGTTCCTCTTGCATCAGGGTAGTCTCAGGGATTCACTTCCTCTGGTGGCCTGCCAAAGCTCAAATTAGTAAGCTACAGGAAGCTGTCAGAGATGCATTTGTATGGTCAGGCCTTCACTTCGCTCACAGGATTGCGTCTCGCATGGAGTACAGTATTATCTGCAGGGGACAAATAACAGTTTGTAGATGCAATTCACACAACTCGGAGCCCAGCTCAAAAATACTTACAAAGAAGAAACTCAGTGCCGAAGTGACAACTGATATTTCTGCTCCTTAAATAATTACGTGAATATATGATGAGAAAGCTTCTGTTATTTTGAAAGTCATCTCCCCTGCTTACGTGCTGCAGAAATATTTAATTGGGCAATGTACAATCACAAGCAGGTGTACGGACCCTTGGAAAAGGCAGAAGGAACCTCTCATAGACTGCATGGCTTCCCACCGGTCAGATCAGTCACAGAAGTGACTCTAATCTTATTTTCTCTGCATATCTTTGCACAGCACGGAGGCCAGGTATACACAATTGGGCTAATCCATGATTTTTTTCAGCTGCGTATAGCAATGAGAGGCTACAGCACTGCACTACCTTCAAAGGAGTCTTTGCACTGCAGCATAGTGCTCTGGCTTTTAATCCTTCACACAGATAGGGGTACGCTTACCAAATGACCTCTTGCTTTGGACTGAAGAAGGCTGAGAGGCTGTCCCAAGACTTGAGGTCCAAAATATCTCCCTCAACTGCTTCCTTCTAAAGCCAGGTCTTTTTGCAAGATCCATTTCTGGGGGCAGTTAGGGTCAATAAATCTGTTAGTTTGTTTTAATAGCAGGGCGGATACTTCCCTTAAAGATTATATTTCAGTCCTTTATCTTATTAAGGGAAGATGTGTTTTGTCCATTAATCCAGTTAGCCTAGTGGATTAATAAGATTGGGCTTGCTCTGTTTCAGGAAGCACACAAATAGCAGTCAAGCATAATTAAACCTAAACTTGTAAGTAACGCTGGTAACGAGTGCAATTTCCCTGCATATTCTATTTATTATTTTTACAAGCTATGCTCTCAAATTACATGATGTGAATTCTCGATTAGAATGTCTCAATTCCTGACCAAAAAGCAAAAGGCTGCCCTGAAAATATTTACTTTCATATGTTTATAAAATTCTCTTTTGCTAAATATAGGCAGGTAGGTTCCAGCCCAGAATAATGTTTTCAGTACTTGAAAGGAATCTGTTTGTTGAGTTAAAGGCATGAAAAATATTTGTCATTATTCTGACATCTGTCTTGGCAAAGCACCCTTTCTAATCAGAGCTATTCACTTGCAAATTCAACTGTGGGTTGAACACTAAAGAGCTCCGTCCTTTAGATATATACAGCTCTTGCCATATTTTCCTGTTTGAGGACATATGGTCCTTAACTTTAAACAATGCTCTTACGTTACTGATACAAAAAACAGAGAAGCTTAGGGTGGGAAAAAAAGAAAAAAGAAAAAAGAGAAACTAACAGGAACAAACTCCTCTGCTAAGAACAGCTCAAATTACTGCAGCAGCGTTGTTCTGGTAATAACTTCTGCTTGGCGAAATACAGCATGTGGATTTCTGATAGAATGAAGCAGGTGTGGGGGGAGAAAGTTTACTCTCAGGCAGCCTGACTAACTCCGGGAGTTAATCAAAATCCAGAGCAGTCAGTCAGCCATCTAGCTTTGCCACGGGCTTGCGAGCAGCCTGTGCAGAACTACATTTCCCAGCGCTCCCAGTGGGGGAAGAGCGACTCGGACCCACTAAGACAGCTGCTCCGCTGTTTGCTGTAGGAGCAGGGCTTCTAACCGAGGTCAACGTGGGACTCTCGTAGCTGATCCCTGCTGCTGGAGGCAGCGCTCCTTCTGCACAGAGCGCAGTAAGTGGGGAAAACGTGTGGGGAATGCAGGCTTAGATCCACCTCCTGCCGGCTGTACAGCGCAGGTGAGATTTGCAGGCAAGACAGGGGAGTTTGGGCTGGCCTCCCGAGATCAAGTTTTTACTGTCTCCAAGTTTTCAGTGATCCTAACCAAAATCTGGCATTGTGGTTCCTAGGAAGGAAGGGGTTAAACGCCTGCATACATTGCATTTCATCGTTCCAGGTACAAGCTATTCCTCTTGTCCCCAGCTGGTCACATCCCGCTGCTCATTCCAGAGCAAAGTGCAGAGCTGTTTGTAAACGCCTCAGTTCGGTGCTGGCTGCTGCGCTGGAGATTTTCCCATGCCAGGCTATACGAGACGTGGGGGTGGAGAAGTGACGGACACGTAATCGTCACACCACAAAAGTGTTTCAGACACCGTCTCTGCAACAGTCGCCATCCTCGCATGTGTCTGCCTGAGCCTGTCGGCAGCATGCCGAGTTCCCACTGCTGTGGCTGAAGCACCACGCAGGGATGCTGATGCTCTCCCCAGTAGCTTCCACAGCAGGCTTGGCTCCCCCGTCTCCCCAGGGATCATCCCAGTGAAGACCACCCTCAGCTGAGACAGTGGGAAAGAGGGATCCGGGGCAGAGATGTCAGAAGCCGCAAGGCAAAGCCTCCATGCCACTGGCTACAGAAACTGCCTTCACGTACAGATAGGAGCCTCTGCTCAGGCACCACTCAGGCTCAGGAGCCATCACTGACCTTTACCAAAAGGAAGGACTCACAGACTCTTCTTTGGCACTCCTTATGTGTCTGTAAATTGAAGCAAACATAACTTCCTCCGTTAAAGGGCTTTGAGTTCTATGGTTGAAAAGTGAAATATTCAAAATAATCGTTAAGGATTATGAATCATAGTTCATTTTTGTTTCAGATGAATGCTAGAGATGGTAGCATTTCTGGCTGTTTTCTGACATCCTGAAGCTGAGTTCAAACTACAGTCTCTGACTGCCTGAGCTGAAAATGTGGTAGGATCCTTTGGCACAAAAAACATTCATAACTGGAGATGATCCAATTCAGCTGCAACTGCTGTCTCGCGTCTAACTCGGGGAATTCTCTTCTGCAGCTGATATTTTGTCTTTCATTCTCTTCTGGCATCAGTGCCTTTCCCACAGATCTACTGTGCGCTGCAATAGGATGTTCAGCTGGATTGAGGCCATTACAACTGTGTAGGAAATAAACAAGAGAGCAGCCACCTTCACTGCTCTTTTCCCCAGGGATACAGGAGTTTAGGACAGGAATGTTGAACCTAGTCTTACAGCAAGAAGGTCTGTAAGACCTTCTGTGCACACTCATAGATGGAAACAAACTGAGGTATCTTTAAATAGTCTTAAAAATTGCCTGAAACTGGGTTTGATGTGTGACTAGAGACTAAGACCAAAGTAATAATTTTAGAAAGCAGATGCCAGCATTCTGCAGACTCTGTGACGGGGAGATTTCTGGTAGCAGTGGGTTATCACACCTTTTAAATCAAACTTAACTTCGTAGGGCCGCTGTGTTATATTCTATGCTTCTCTTTTTAGGCAGAGACAGCTACCTGTAGGTGTTGGTTATGGCTGCAATTTATCAAGCAGTGTATAGAAGAGCTTCCTCTCTCTTCTGCAGGTTACACTCTACCTATGTTAGAAAAATGAGGTAAGTTCTCATCTGATTCTTGTGTACAGTGAGAAGACCAGAGTTTGGGACTCCTGTGCCACTGTCACAAGCAGCCCTACCTAAATCTAACTCAGGGGTTAATCTTTTAACAGCTCAGCAATAATATAGTAATGCTATGTGAGCTCTGTAAATGATAACAGTCAAAATCTCTCCACTCCCTCCACCACTGATAAGAACTGGTTCTCTCAAGCTGAAGGTCTGTTAATGAATGCCTATGCTTGCTGTCCTAGCTAATGATCTCTTAAAATACAAGCCAGACTTGAAGTGATGCTGCTCACCTTGTTTTAAATACTACTTCAAATAGTCTGAAAGAAGCACATCCTGACACCCTTTTTCCAATGATTGCTTTTCCTAACTCAGGCCAGGGCCAGCTGGGCCTTAAGACTTCAGCTTGGTCTTTACCCCTCACATCAGTGTGACAGGTAGAATGTACCCTGCAGTGATGCATGTAGCCTGATGGGAAGCATATTCAACATCTGCAGTGCTCAGTAGCCTTGCCAAACAGGACTTGGACCCATTCAGATTGGGGGGATAAAAGGGAAGATCAAGGTTTCCTGCATGCAAATGACCCTGTCTATAAAGCAGACCTCTTGAATTAAGAGACTAGGTTTCTGATCTTCTTGGATGTCCAAGACTTGAAGCTACTTATGTAGTAGTAAGAATTGCAGTATTTTCTGCCACACGGCACCTTCACTAGAGGCTACAGTCCACCAGAGAGTAGACTCAGCTGTCGAAAACTCTAGAAGCATGTGGAATACATAAAATCTGTACTGTCCGTTCAGGCCCCCTTCTCTGTGCAAAATAAATGCATCCAAATAAGCATAACACAGGTAATCTCAACATGATCTTGAGTTCATCTTCCCAATTCTTTTCTCACTGCAGATACTTAAATGAGCTAAAGGAAGATGATAGCCTTTGTAGACAAGCCCAGACCTCAGGAACTTTCTACCTTTTTCACAATCTCTCCCCCTTCCTGCAGAAAGTTGGGAAGAAATATTTGGTACCACAGCTCAGTGCAGCAGGTAAGCAGGCATCCAGAAAGAAACACCTCCTGGGTCACATAGCTGATACAGAGTCATTTTCAATAAGCAACCCCTTACATGGGTGTTGAAAATCTATCAAGCGGTGCAGGAACATCCTGCTATATGCAGCACACTATTTGTAAACAACCAAAGACAATTTAGAGTTAAAACCTGGGCAAGCTCATGCTCTTCACACACATATGGTATCAACATATACCTGATCTGTTTTGAGATGATCAGTTTTAAACATTTGGGACCATACCTTTTGAAGAGAAAGGGCTGGCGGGAAAATAAGCAAGGTCTAACTGACAAAGGTCATTTGGCGTAACGCAGGAAAAGTTTTCTTTGAGAGAAAGGTATTGGCTGGTGTCAGACAGAAACAGAATGGACAGCCACTCCCCAAGCATTAAAACATTTGCATCTTTAGCTTGACATGGTCAAAATTTCCAACAGCTAGGAGGAAAGCCAGACTTTTGGTCTCCATCCAGGTGAGACCACTTGTCTGGTCCCCTCTCTCACATGAGCACCCTGCCTTGAGCCAAGATTGCATGTACCTTGAAGATCCAGAGAGAGCATCATGGTTGTATTAATTTGCTTTCATCACACCTTTTTCTTCCCCTTTCCCCTGCTTTTTAGAGATGAAAAGGATCCTGGAGAAATTCAAAGAGACTGAACAGTGGATAGAGAAGTCGGTGCTGATCAGTTGTTCAGACGAGCACGTACCACACTTTGCCCTGGATTTAGGTTGGGATGATTCTTCTTCCATCTGTGTCAGCATCACATTTGATGCACTGAGATGAAGATGCTGCCTAGCCAGCATCCCTAGTCCTTGCTGGGTTAACATTTACTGCCAAAGAGGACTCAACCTGAAGAGTTGAGTCTCTGTAGGAGCTGTTTTGAGTGTGCGTAGGTAAGGGCCACCGAACTGCACTGCTGTTCCCGTGTGTGTGTTAGTAAAGGTGGGCTGTTGGCAGGTCACTTAACATTTGGGAATATTACCATGGATGTGATGTCACTTCCACGGGAACTTCCAGAAATTGTATACCGGAACAATGAAGGGCGTAAAGTTGGGATAATAACTGTAATTTATGAGATCAAAGATTGTCTGTTGTTGTTGTTTTTAAACAGGAGCCTTGCAGAAATCAGTCATTGAGTCTGAACTCAAGGGATCATTTACTGACTTACGAAAGGCTCTCTTCATAGTGGATGGGAAAGATTCTCCTTTGCTGGCTTCGGTATTGTACAGGATTTTTTACTTTAAGAAGTTGCGATTTCTAACATCAACCCTTCTCCTTGTCTCCCATATTGTTTTGTGATTTAATACGTATTGTGGAAGTACCTACTGTACATTTTCAGTGACCTAGGTACAAAAACACAATAAATTACAGCAATTTTCCCAAATTTGTGATCCGAAACGCAAGCTGCAATGGGAAGAGAAACAGACAAGTGGCTTAAAAATGACCACAGTAATTAGCCATTTAGCATCAACCTGCTGTATGTCCAGTGTGAAACATACTGATATTATCAGTAGTCACAGCAATCCCAGTTTGTCCTCAGCTTAACAACTATCAGGCACTAGTGTTCTGTATCTTCTAGGCAAACTGAATTTCACAGACCTTCTCTTAGAGCTGCTCTTTTAAAACTACTCACTTACAAGCTGTTACTCTGCAGATGCCTTATGTCTGGAAGTCCTAAGAAAAGACCTGTGTGTGCAAATCGGCTGTCCTGACCCATAAGTAGAAATAGCTTACAGAGTCATTTTTGCTCTATAATGTTTCCTGCTCTATAATGTTTGTGGCGCTTAGGCTATTTTTCAAGAAGGTATTCAGGGTTGGAGACTCCTTAGAATAGTTCATTTCTTATTACTACTCCCATTATATCCCAATAAAGAACAACTCTTCCCCACCTCCCCTGAACGTGCTCAAATTTGGATGCTAAAGCAAGAAGCACGAAATATCGATGGCAGAATCTGCCACTTTTCAAAGCAGTACCCGTACTTAATTTACCTTTCTGAAGCTTCCAAACAAGAAGAGTTTATCCACACGACTGCATGCTGGGGAGAAGACAGCAAAGTATCATTCAGGGAAACTGCTCTGAATCATCTCTTTGCCCCAGGTATAAATAAGATTTGTGTTTCTCTCGCAGGCCCAGTCCCTTCTCCGGTGGCACGATTCCCACCAGTACTGTAGCAAAACTGGGCAGCCCACTCAGAAAAACGTAGCTGGCAGCAAGCGTGTCTGCCATGCCAGTGGAATAACTTACTATCCACAGGTGAGCACCTGAACAGCAAAGGTAAGCAACACAGGATCTCTGTGGCGACAAGCCAATGCTGCCGGGTTGCATGGAGGGGAACCTGTAAAAGGCAGCAGGAGTGCTTTGCATGTAGCTGGGTACTTTTTCTTTAGTGTTCATCACGTGACCCTCAACCAGCTAGGAAAAGCAACAATTTGCACTTAGTTGTTTGGTCTGAACTTCTTGCTTTGCTTTTTGATGCATTTGCTAGATGTCTCCAGTGGTTATCACTCTAGTGTCTGATGGGAGCCGATGCCTCCTCACACGACAGCCCTCATTTCCCCAGGGGATGTACACCGCTCTGTCAGGCTTCTGTGATGTGGGTAAGGTGGTCTCTGGTCCAGCGCAGTGGCCTCGGACATGCAGGGTGTGGGGGCAGAATGGGGACATCAACCAAACGCCTGTTCACAGAGAAGGATGGACACATAGGTGATATCAGGGAAAAACATACTGGATCTAAATAGATCGGTGTTCTCATTTAGATAGAATTCAAAATAGCTGTATGTATCTGAAAAGAATGGGAATTATGGGTGTGTATCAGTTGCTCTAGTCCCTCATGGTAAATACAACTATAAGACTCCCCAAGTTAGAACCCCGGATACTTTTTTAGTCCATTTTGTGTCTAGTGCAGTCTGGCTCAGAAAAAAAACTACAGACCTCTTGTTACAGGAGGGAAAATGGCTTAAAAAGGGAAATGATGAAGAGAGGCAGCATTGTTCTGTCCACCAGCTGTATATAGACAAGCCCAAAAATGTTTCTGATGCCTCTGTTTAAGGGAGGTAAGCATTGTTGATGAATTTAATTGAGCATCCTGCTGACAAGTGTTTCCAGGTCAGCACAGTCGGAGCTCCTGCGTGTGTGTGAGTGGTCAGGGCTGGAACACCTCAGAAATGAGTGTGCCTACATTTTCTTTGCCATAGTTTGCTGCCCTGAGGCTAGGCAGCCCTTACCTAACTTTGGTTGCTTCTAGGTGAAAACGTGGAGGAGACAGTCCGGCGAGAGGTGGCAGAAGAGGTGGGCCTGGAGGTGGAGTCACTCTGGTACACAGCTTCTCAGCATTGGCCCTTTCCCAGCAGCTGCTTAATGATAGCTTGTCACGCATTGGTGAGAGCACAGCAGGCTGAGGTGAGCAGACTCAGGTTCCCCTGAGGCATTTCACTGCCTGCCTTACACAGCAAAATCTCTTTCAGTCCACAGACTTTAGCTTGGAGAGCATCAGATCCTCTCTAAATGCAGTTTTCCATCGGCTTTCTCTACAAGTGAAGAACAAATTTCAAAATAATTGTATCTTCTGTTGCAACGTGCCAGATTTTGCACTGGTCACTGTATATATACAAGCCCAGAGCCCAACACCCCTATATTTTTTCCTCTGAACTTTGCAGAGGAGGTACTCTCTAGTACTAATACCATATTTGCCATAGAACATACAGATTCTGCCGTGCTAATTACTGTGCTCAGCCACTGGTACTGCAGGCTGTGCCATGATGAAATAGGTCTACCTGATTTGTGGCTTCCATAAGGAAACAAGACAACAAAGCACCAGTGGATAGTAATGTCCTTTCCTGTATTGGCATCAGCACTTAATTCAGGCATGGATAAAGTACTCTGGGCATTCTAGCACAGGATCTTTGTGGGTGCAAGAACCAGGTACCACCGCCCACATTTAAATCTGATTTAAGGAATTGGTACTCTCTCATTTCTTTCCAGATCAGTATGAACAGCCTGGAACTAGAGGAAGCCCGTTGGTTTGGCCTGGAGGAAATCATGGAGGGTCTCAAGAGAGAGCCCAGGTCTTCAAAGCAAGACGATGGTAGTTTTTTACCCTGGTTCCCTCCCCAACAGGCCATTGCTCACCAGCTGATTTGTGAGTGGGTTAAGCAGCAAACTTCCCAGCCGGCTTAGGCATGACTTCATCAAGTCTGCGATTCTACCAGAACTATGAAAGCTTGATACTAAAGCTTCCAAAGTTACTGAAGGCAAAGTCTGTGTTACAGTGAGGATAGCACCAGACTGATGGCAGTCTTACACTCAGATACATAGACTTACAAAGCCATGTCTAAACTGATCATCCTCAGGCAATTCCGTGTACAGTGGATCACCTTTGAGATCCCATGACTTGCAGTAAATGTACAATAAAATTCTTCGTCCCAAAGCATCAAACTTATTGTGACCAGCTGCTGCTGTTGCCCAGCAAGCAACAGAACACTGAGCCCTTGGCACCTATGTCCCATTTTCCTCCATTTTATCCATCTTGAATGGATATCAAATGCACAATTTTTCCAGAAAAAAATAAAGGGACAGGGGCACCTTTCAGTGTTCACATTTGTATGGATCTGGAGGAACCATCAAAAAAACAGAAAAAAAGCCACTGCCTGTATGCTCTCCCCTTCTGTTTCCCTTCCCATTCAATCTTCCAGTTTCATATAAAACATCCTATTTTTTTTTTGCAAATGTTAAGTGGGCTCCCACTTCGTTGAGATATCTGAGCAACTAAAAATATCTAGTGGCACCATTGTCCCCACCAGTAAGACAGCATTACTTCCATCCCAAGGAAGAAAGAACAGAGCTATCTGGTGGTAGAGAGTGGAAGAGCAAAACCTACACATAAGCATATTAGAAGAACCCAGATAATGCAAAGGTGAGAGGAACTGCTGCAAGAAAGGACTGCACTTCCGACAGAGAAAAATCCTGAAAGGCACAATGCCTCTTACCCTGTGCCAAAAGTCTGTGGCTTGCCTGGAGAGCTGGTCTCATTTTACTGATGAAATGGCATTACTTCTCTGGAGGGACAGCGACAAAGAGACAGTCTGGGGAAGGAAAGCTTAGTAAAACAGACAGATGGAAGGATGTTTGATCTGCCGCTGATTTGGGCTGACAGTCCTTTCTGCCTACTTGGTCAGAGTTCAAATGCCAAGATTGCAAAGTCATCAGTACAGATACTTGAAGGGGGAACAGGAATGCATCACTGACTGCCACCATTAGGGTTCATTGCAGGTGAAAGACCTTCTGAGCAATGGTAAAAATCTGGAGTCATGACACCTGAGCAATAAGTAAAAAAGAAGGCTTTCTCACACTGTTGAGACATGCCTTGTTTCCTCAGGTTAATTATACTTTAGGAGGTTGGGAGGGGATTCTTTCAGGCCATGGTGGCATGTGCAAACACCTTTCCCACCCTCACTAACTCACAGTCAATAAACCCCACGTGTCAGAGCATGTCTTTCATGTTTGTGAACTCAGTCTGTCAGTCATCCTGGTAAGAATGTACTCTGGTACAGCCAAGGGCATGCTTCCTCCCCTCCAGCCCAGCCAGACACACCACAGGAGCCCACACGCCACTGAACTTAACTGCAACACTGCTGCATCCAGTTTGCTTTAAAACATGTCTTGCTGCCTCTCTTCATAGTAGTTCCTCCTGCTTTCTCTCCCATCACACCATTTTAATTCCCCAGCATTTCTCTCTTCCTCTCTCATCTCTGGAATCTGCCATTTTCGTTTTGAGCCTCACTCCCTTCTTCCCCTTCTCTATAGTAGAAGATATTGAAGAGTTAGATACCTGCCAGCAAGATATTCCCGCTTCTCATCCTCCTTCCTACTTCTCCTTAATGCCTTCCCAGCTCACCCTTATGTCATTCCTTAATGTGCCCCGAGCTTGCTTCCAGTGTACAACATCCAGCTTGATGTACTTAGTACTTTTTAATATCCACACATGATCTGTTCTCTCAGTGGCAGAAAAAGGACTAAGAAGTAAAAGCAGCAAAAAGTAGTACATAAGAGTGAAAGGAGTAACAGCTGTGTGACTTCTGCAATAATCTGAGCTTTGTGTGGTTTTTGTACTTTTACAATACATATTTGCAGTGTATGTCTTTGTCAAACCAGCTACACTGCGATCAGATTCAACATCAGAGAAAACTCACCTGGGTTTGGGAATCACTGGGTTACCTGCTTATTAAATGATGTAGATGAGGGTAATACAAGCTATCACCCATCTACTCATCTACGGGTAGATGAGGCGCTTAGGGACATGGTTTAGTGGGCATGGTGTTGTTGGGTTGATGGTTGGACTCGATGATCTTGGAGGTCTCTTCCAACCTTTATGATTTTATTAAATGATGTTTTTTAACATCAACATGCAGGCTATCAGTGAGCTCTAACTGAAACAGAGCAAATACTGACTGACACCAGCTCCTTCAGAACTGTCCCTTCTACATTGCTGATACAGACCTGACTTGGTAGGTGTCCCTTGGGGGTGATGTGGGCACCACCAAGATTTTGAGACACAGCATAAGGCAGGCTGCTCACAGGAGATGTGATCATTACTGCTGCCTCCTTGCTCGATGCCAGTGGGCCAGACACCAGGCTGAGGCTGCTAGGTATCCGTAGGCTCCAGGACAACTCTAAGAGTTGCAGTACATCTCATGCTCTGACTATTTCAGATTTCATCAGTTACTACCTGTTTTCTACAAGAAGAAATATAAGAGGAAAAGCAAAGCTATTTTCTCATTTGTTTGCTTCTGTGACTCACCTTTTAAAACACAATTTTAAATGTCTGCATGTTCCTTTTAATTATCAATCAGAAAAAAAGTCTTTTCAATCTACTCAAATAGTTTTTTTTGTAGAGCAAGAACAACTCCAAAGCAGTATTTCCATTACAACTTTTAAAGGTCTTCAAATTTTAAACTGTTTTAAAAAAATCCTTAATCCATACCCTTTTGACTTAGGTATGAAGCCATAATGGTGGCCTCTATTCTTGATGTTAAAAAAGCAG
>NW_008824986.1:61599-79309 GCF_000699105.1 Pygoscelis adeliae | reverse complement strand
GAACAGGACAGAAAAACAAGATGAGAGAGACATTGTTCTCACTTGCATTTGCCTCAGAAATCTGGCTGAAACCTGAGTGATACTCGCTGCAGTCAAGACAGAACACGTTCCCTAAAGGCAGGTGACCTGGAAAAAGAAACAGGCAATTCCTGACAGACGCTTCTTCAAGAAAACACAGCAGGGCTTTTCCATGTAAAAGATATCCAGCAGGTCAAAGGGACGTAGCAACATATTTCTCTCAAAAACACATCCATTAATTGAATCCTCTTTGGGGACACTTGGCTTGTATAAATCACTGAGACTTCACTGCTTTCAGAGACTGCAAGGGCTTGGGACTTACAGCAAGACCTACCACTGAAAAGCAGTCAGCCTGTGGCATTGCAACCCCATTGTTTACAATTATTACCAGTCCGCAGGATACATGGGCAGCTATAAAGTAATAACATTCATCTGATTAATTTGAAATAGCTTTTCAGAGAGCAATGCTGGCAGGTTCAGAGCAGCATTCCACCTACCTACCAAAAGCTGCAGGGCATAAAAGTTATGTTTATCTCCAACAGGTGCCAGCAGAGGATTAAAGTAACCAAACCACCTGACACAACTTGTCTATCTCTGACTGAGGGAGCTTAGAAAAATCTTACCTGGAAATGGCATGGACCGAGAATGCTTGTTTCACTTAACCACATGCTCTCCCATCACCCTGGGCTGCTCTGCTGCTGCATGGAGAGGTCACATTTTCCTACCCAGAGAGGTACTCATCCATTGTGAATGGCAGAAAGTCTGACTTCAGCATTACAGGTCAAGGAGGAAGCTCTTACATCAAGAAATTACTTCACCTTAAAACATGCTCTGAGACACAGTGGACACATGCTGAATCTGATGTTTAGCCTGAGAGGACATGAGCACTTAATGGAATGTCCTGACAATATGACCGTGTTAAAGTCATTTTTCAAGTAACCATGAGCAGTTCAACTCTGGCAGCTGCAAGGGACAGGTTGTCAGAACAACTTGTAATTACACAAATACAATTCCTGTGCTTCAGTCTGAAGCACTACTGAAATGAATTCAGCAGCCCCAGCCTTCAGCTCCCATTTAAAACTTGTTCACTTTACAACTTAGCAAGAGATGGCAAGCCGCTGTGTGAGGGAAAAAATATTGCCAGATGTCATTCATGCAACAATGCATACACCTGGGAACGACTGAGCACCACCAAACCTACTTCTGTTAAAAAAAAAGGCCAAGTTGCCAATCTGGAAATGGTGTGACTTGCATTTTCTTTAAGAGCCATCAGTGGTATTTTGTAGATAATCAGGTGCACTCAGTGATGTCCAGAATCATAATTACATGGAGAAACTGAAGTTGGCATCAGCTGTCACAAACATGAGAAAGATCACAGAGGCAGACACACAAAGCCTCTCCAGCTCCCTCACGGGGAGAGCAGTATTGGCACAGGAACAGAAAATGCTGATACGATGTCCTTCACTGGTCCTTGTGCTCAACTGTAAGTAGCACCTTTTTATACAGCATTCTCTGCAAAACTTCACATCGAAACAAAATACAGTTACAGAGAGAAATAGCAGAAGTTAGGAGACAAGGCAAGGAAGAGATTTTTCAGTAAGATTTGAAGTGATTGGGAAAAAAAGAGTGATAATGCAGTAAGGTTGTTCTAGTGGCAGGAAATGCAAAGGCATTTCTATGAGTGGAAATATTGCAAAGGGACCCAGAAGATGTACTAGTGTATTAATAGAAGCAGAAAAAGAAGAAAGATGAGGTTTGGGATAGGGACAGAAGCAAATGCACACATCACTTTTATTAGGAAGTCTAAGAATCTCAACAAGATCTTTTAAGGAATGGGGAGCTGAAAATTCATAAATGGTAAGGTGGTCAGTACAGTCAGGGTGCTAAATAAATGTGTGTTGGACTAGGACAAGAGCAGCTATACAGCTTTACCTGTGAAACATAGTTGACTGATTTGTTTAACAGGAACACAGCAAAAGCAAATAGGTACTGCACAAAATTCAGTAACTGTGATCTGTCTGAACAACAAAAACTTGGAAAGTTTTTATTAGTGAAAGAAAATATGTCTACAGTCACAAGGGGTACACAGTAATGATCTGAGGAAATATTATAGTTAAATATGGCTGCTGTCAGTATGCAGCAAGGAGAATGCCTAGATTGAACTAGATTATATTCCAACACTATAACTGTATGGCCTTATAACTGCAGGTAAGGTTAATAACCTTCACCAATTAAAAGAAAAAAAGGTCTGGTCTGAGCTAATTTAGATTAACATCACTGCAGTCATTGGATATCATTACTCCTTTTTCCCATCAAATTATAAAGTCTTTACTGGAAATATCTCATTTTCTGCCTCCTACCTGCAACAGTGGTCAAGTCACCTATGTATTTTTTTCTGAATGAACTGAACTTTACCTTCACATTAGCTCTTGTTCTTCACTTGCCATCCTTGTATGCTTGCAAAATTGTGAGTATCTGGGAGTGTTGACCCGCTTAAGTATAGGCTCTATTCCAAACAGCAATCCACACTTTACCCAGGAGTAACACACTATGTGATATTCTTCTGCCTCCATTAATTACTTTGCTTCTTAGCTACAGTTTCACACCAGAAACCTGCAAGTTGTTCATGACACTGCATTCCACAAGACAGTTTCCTAGCCTGGAAGCACAGCCAGCACATATTCCTACATCTGCCTGTTGTTTCTATCCTATTTCAACAGGACAAGTTGTTGCTGTATGTTACTGTAAGAATTCAAACACAAGATAAACTGAATTATGACCACAACAGCAATCTCAAGTTATTTGCCCTGAAAGCACAGTTTTGTTGTTGAATTAATTATCCACTATTGGCACCTGGAATCTGTAATAGGAGGCCTTCTCCATCCTCATGAGGTGGTAATCAGGTTCCTCAGCTGGTGGCTGAGGAACATGCTTGATGCACACCAACTAAGGTGATGTTTTAGGCTTCACACCCCTGACTTTTTCATATTCTTGAGCAATCCACTTTTTTCAACAGCTCTGTATTCTGCTGTTTAAGCTGAGAACCCCAACTGCCCTCCATGGTGATATTTTCTTAGGGGAATAAACAAAGCTGGAAAAAGAAATAAATTTCCATCTTAGACCTGCCAGAACAGATGCTCTTGTGTTCCATTCCAAACACGTAAATGGCAAAAGGGAGGGCAGCTGTTGCTGCAGCTTTTGCAGCATCCCAAGGGATCCTGAAGTGGTACAAAGGGCCTGCCCTGACTCCCGCTGCTATTTAAAAACAAAATCCAGTTTGTCCCATGAGTTAGGTAAGTAGCTACAGCAGGAGCTGCGTAAACATTCATTAAAAAATGCTTTTCCACCACTGCAACTAACACATGCCCTGGAGATAACCGTTACTCCTATACTGCAGTGTTAGAAAGGAAAGGCAGGAGGCAAGTGTCCTGCAGGGAAGTGATCTTTCATGGCAACAGAAAAGGCTGACATCCACTTACATGGCAAGGACGCTGAAAACAGTTTATTTGCAGGAGATTGATGTAAGCACAGGGACTTCAAATAGCAGGTAGTATCACTGACACCAGACTGCACTTGAACACAGCTGGAAGATGAAAGATCCATTATTTGTTTTCTTGCTTGAAACACACCAGTCAACAACTACGCCATTCAGAACGGGGCTACAGGGGTCAAGCCACAAACAAGAAAACTACATTTCTGGGAAGGGTCAGAAGTTCTAGGATGAACAAGGCTGTATGAAAGGCAGATGCTCAAGTGAGCAAAGTGAATAAATTGTGTTGGAATGCAGTTCTAGTTAAATTAATTTAGAATATAATGGAAACTTTGATAGCAATCCACTGAAAGGGAACTACGCTGCACTTGTCTTCCCTAATTAATTCCATCAGGCTTCCTTCACTAAAAATACTCTCTTTCAAAATTAAAAGCAGAAACGCCTCATATGTTACTTCAAAGCAGTGGAAGAGGCAGCATGGAAATGCTTATTCTTCGATGGCAAATTCTCTCGTGAGCAATTCCAGAGTCTTGAAGGTCTCCACTGTGAAGCTGCTAAACAAATGTAAATAGTTGGAATAAGTACAGCCCCACAGAAATAACAGTCCAACTGATGGAAAAGTAAGATTATCCAAGAAGCAAGATCAGCTGAAGTGCTTCCAAAAGAGCAGCTTTGTTCCAAACATTAGCTCAGAAGTTTTCTTCACATACTACATTAGAAGAGTCCTTTGATCTATTTTCACCTTTTGTATAGTGCAGGCCACAAGAGAGTTTAAATGTGATCATCTTCTTGAAACTTAATTTTTTTTTAAAGTATCTAAACTTGATCTAACTATACTCATCAGTGGAGAATTTTATGTAGCTTCAGTGTTAATTACCTTCCCTGTTAATATATAAACCCTTTTTAAGGTTCAGGTACATCTGTTTTCCACCACTAACTGCTGGTTATCCTTGACTGCTGGATTCAAGAATTCCTGTTACCCCAATTTTTCCAGTGTAGATTTGTCTAACTCAACCTCATTCCACCTCACCCCTCTGCAGTCCAAACTCCTTGAACTTTAGCGGCATCTTTATACTTCCAAATTCTTGTTGTCCATCTCTAATCCCTGTCCAACTTGCCAGTGCTCTCCCTAAACTGTTGACAAAGTAATTTATACAACATCAATGGAGGACAAATGTGGAGGTAGCATAGCCATCATACCCTTCAACCACATTCATTCCATGCATTCATGTACAGAATCTCCAATATTTATAATATTGTACTGGAGCATTTTACCAGATATTTGTCATTTGCAAAAACAAACAAAAATTTGGAAAAAAAACCCAAACAAACCACGAGCATAGATATGTAGGGAAGACAGCAAGCAAGCACTCATTGTACATTGTCAAGATCTCATGTATTTCAATGAAACTATGCCAATGTGTGACTTCCAAAGAATTTTCTGTGCATTGGTCAAACTCAGTTGGCATGGCAGTCAGATACTGAAATTCATCATCCAACAAGTGTCCGAGTCCTGCATGGAAACAACTTTTGCTACATTCTGCTTTGTCAGTTAAAATAATGCCAACACTTAACATGCAAAAAAAAATTAAAACAAAGACGTCAACTAAATGGACTCCAAACCTTAAGACTAATAATAACAACATTATTATTAATAATAATAATTCAGTCCTTTAAAAGCAATTAGGTATGCCTTCAGGATCAATCAGGCTTTTGTATCATTGAATACTATGTTTCTGAATATGTTTAAAAAAACCAAAACAAACAAAACCCAAAACCTCAACCAATGAGCTTCTCTTCTACTAGTTAAGACACTCGATTAATTGTTGCATGGAAGAAAAATTAAGAAAAGACTAGTAGAAACCGATTCAGATCTGGCAGGACTGTGTTCTTGCTGTCTGTAAGTCAAGAATTTCTACATGTTTTTGTTCAAATTTATCTTGTTAAAATTAAGTCTTCATATCTAGAATAGATTTTTTCATTCCATGTGAAAGCAACATGCTGAACACCTTCTAGCTACATTTTCACTGAAAAACAAAGCAAAACTGTTCAGACTGGCCTCATATACAGCTACTGCTGGCACGATACCAACATTCAGCAGTAACAGAATTCAAAAAATGCCCAATTATGAAAATGCTTTAACTCCAAGAACTTCTGATGCTGCACTGAGGAAGTTATGCATACCTTCAAAGAAAAAAAACCCAAGTCTCCAGTAATCAAGTTGTATTTCTGCTTTTATTTAAATAAATTCAAAAAAATACTTATTGCCAATATTTACATATTCAATCCAATTACTTTTCAAATCCTCCTGGTTAATAAAGAACAGATTCTTACAGTAATTATCAGAAGTTCTTACAATGAAGCATTGTACTTTTGGAAAAAGCGATTAAGTGTCTGCTGAACATTTAACCAGCATTCCCAAATCCATGAGAGAACACTGTTCCTATAATGTGGTATTCCCCCATCTCCCCCTGAAGGCAGCAGTGTTTTCAGAACATGAACTGCTTTCCAGATATTGAAACCACCTAGTAATGGGTAAAAGGACATTTTAGAAATATGGCAAATTGGATCATTGATTTGAAAAATTGAAGACAGGTTTTGTAATACAAGTTTCATTCAAGTCACAATATCATTTTTCGGTTTTCTGAAAAGATGTTAGCACTGGAAAAATCTGACTGCTATCCACGATAGTATCCAAACAGATGGCTTTTGCAGGTAAATTCACTTTGCATCTTTAAAGTCACACATAACTGATGCATAAAATGCTTTACATTCAAACCTTTTGCCTCTTCTTCCAAATACTGCTAGTCTTTCTGTGCTTCATTTCTGAACCAGCCGTGTCTTCTGAATTAAGACAGTCTTTTATTCTGTTGCTTGATTGTTAGAGCCAATATGATCTGCATTTTCAGGTAAATACACTCCCATGCTCTGTAAAATGTTAGAGGTGGGTCCTGCCAGCCCAGACTGAGCACTATAGGATTCAAGCAGGTTAGCTACTAGGTTCATATCCACATCAACTGGTCTCAACTCAGTATCTTCAGCTCCAGACTCAGGGCCAGCACTTTGAGACGTAGTTGCTTTAACAGAACTTGCCTATAGTAAGTATAAAGAGGAAGTTTTATCAAATTGTATAAACAGGTTTAAAAAAAAAAAAAGACAAACCACAAGAGAAAAGAAACAAGGAAACAGTTCTGCAGCCAACAAAGTTCAGTACATTCCACACTGTCTTGACAGACAGGAATTTAGTCACCAAATGCTCATGCCAGTTAAAAATCAGCACTTTCCATTACACAGATTAAGTTCCAAGAGAAGGACAGAGAGGGTTACCGAGTCCTGGCTCAGCTTCCTATGGGAGTAATCTACTACAGGAACTCAAGAAGTCAAGCTGCAGCTGCTTGCCTTACTACTAAAACAGGGTAAAACAGGGAAATGAAACTAAGTCTTGGAAACGATGTGCAAGTTAAAGATTAGGTAAGTTTTTGTTTCAAAAAAATATACCATGGTGCAACTGCAGCACATTTTGCTTGCACATGGGATTTTTTTTTTTAATAATTAGTTAGCACATGATCAGAAGACCAAAGTTTTTGATCACATTACTCAGAATGATCACTTTCAGCATATTTCCTCTTCCCTACTAAAGCTCTCAAAACTATTATGCTACAAACTAGAACTCAAGGCATACTTACCCCTTTCTTTTGGGTGGTGAAACTTTTACCAACGTTGGTATGTGCCAGTTCACGATCCATCTCATTCATATATGACTTGAGACTGCCTATAAGCTCATTAGGCGATACCTTCTGGTCTTGCCTTTGATTTTCAGCATCTAAGTCTTCATCATCCTCATCTGAGAAATCAAACTCCTCCTCTTCATCCAGATCATCAGAATCCAGCTCTTCTGAGTCTGCCCCTGTGTATTATTTTGTCTCAGTACAGATAGCAAACAAATCAGCGCAGTGCCCATGGGTGATCAGAAAACCCAGGGAAGCGAAATAACCATGAGATATTCTGACAAAAGAAACAAAGCAGCAATCTCACCTAAAATTCTGTCTAAGGCTTTTGTAAAAGAATCTACGTCAAAGGTAACATGGGATTCATCAGATGACCTGAAATATAAAAATATTTTTAAATAAATAAAGCTTTTATGCTTGCATAAGCCTGACACAGGCATCAACCATATAGCATACTGATTTCTCTCAAGCCTAGATTTAAGTTGGGACATTTGAACTGATTGTCTTGGAAGCGCTTAAAAGTCTGAGGCCTGTATGAATTAGAAATGAGACAGCAAGTGGAAGAACTCCTGGCACAAAGGAGAAAAAGACCCCAACAACTTTAATTGTTTGTCATGGTCAAACAAAAATTGTACTGAAGGCAACCAAAATAAACATGCCTGAATCCTTCTGGAACGAAGTGGTGGTGTTATACCTTAGACAAAGATTTAAAAAGCTGATAATCTCTGAGGTCTCCTGCCTAGAAAGAACACTAAAGGCTTCATTCTGGTCTCTCTTAAGGCTCAGCGGTTTGCCTTTTTTTGCTCGTTTTTTGTTTTTTAAGTAACTGAAAAAACCTACATTATAACTCAGACATTGACAATAATTAAAAATTATGCAGTTAAGAGTATAAATGGAGTAGACCCTTATACGCTTGATACAGCTTACATAGTATTATTTTCACAGTATTAAAGCTATTAAAAAGAACCTGGACAATATGCTACTACCTAACTCCTTGTTTTTTTAAATTAAAGGCCTGTCCACACAACATTCACACACACTTTCTTAACTCCAACAATTAATCTAGTGGCATTCTGCTGTTGTCTAAATAGTCAAGTATCTTCAGTTAGCACTTTTCTTCCACTGTCAGGAACAATGAGAGGGATCCACAGTGATTCTTCTCTCCTGCTTCTAGGTGTACAGTATGTGCTTCAGTAGTGCAAAAACAGGCCCCATATATTCAAAATATTAATCTACAGGAAATCTAAATACAGCTGTACCACAAAAATCAACAGTCTTAATTCACAGAGACAGATTCCCTCAACTTAAGTTTAATTTTTATTTCTGCACGGCCTCATCAGAAGCTTCTTGGCAGTCTGAATAGTTAGTCCTTCATGGTAGAAAAATTTCAGCACAAATGAACCTGAGATGTACATTTTAATAACGCTGTTAAGAACTATGGTAACAAACAACAGTAAGCCTTCAACTTAAAAGGGTTAAAAAAAATTTAAAAACCACAAAACCAAACTAAGTAAGAGTGCTGGAAAACAGCGCAACTTCCAGCATTTTTACCTGCACCTGTGTCAGAGTGGTCACCAAGTTGGTTTAAAAGCAACTACATATTCACTACTAACATGGGTTTGTTTCAGGCCTCTGCTAAGCAGAAAACTTTCAAACTTTGATTCTCTCCATTACAGAAACAACCGAAGTGCTGCAGCAGAATGAAAACACATTCCACACCAGACACCGAACTTAAAAATACTACTACCATGGCATTTCTGCTCCTTCATGTGTTGAGACTTTGGATACAAAAGCCTTCATACTTTCAGCAACTGCTTCCAAGTCATATTTCTGCTCTTCCTCATTTGAGGAAGGAAGGGACTCATTTCTTGCCTCCTTCAGCATCTGATCTAGATCATGTGGTGTAATGTCCAGCCAACTGTCATCTGAAAGAATATAGGACATACTTGTTACTCTGCCCAAGTCTGTTAGACCACGTGTCCCAAACCAGACAGTTGAGACTACTGCTAGCATTTTGTAGCTTACTTTTGTACTATTAAGTTTTCATGCTGATACTGGATAACACAGGGTATAAGGCAGCGAGAGGCTTAGAAAAAGAGTGTTCAGATTTTGTTTCACTACTTTAAAACTCTGCTTTATATGCAGCTTCAAGCTAGCAGATATTGTTCTAGTCACAGATAATCCTTTTGCCACTAAATGAAGGAAGAAAAGGCTTACACTATAAAGGGAGAGCCAACCCAGCCTTCAACTATGATCATTAACACTGAATGTTGGATTTGTGTGCTACTGCATCATCCAGAAATACGGATGTGACCTCTACTGCACACTGGCAACAACTACATTTCTGTCAAATGAGTGAAAAAAACCTATTATACAAAGTTTATGCTGGTTTTATATTTGCCATCAGAGTAGACCAGATAGTAATTAACTCTGCATTGTCAGTATTGGAATCAGTTTATTATTATAAAATGTTTAAATACTTTCTGTCCGGTAGACAGTTGACACAAAGTACTTGATCTGTGTGTGCATGGTGTTATCGATCTAGCGGTATCAAACCAGAAACTGGATTGTGTATCTTGCCAATTCACAGCCCCAAGCTTTGTGGCTTATACAAATGAACTGGTTGCCTCAATCTTAAATGACAGCCCATGAATAACACCTCTAGCAATCACAGGACAGGAGACAAACTAAGTAGATACAGGGAGACTGGTACGTTGCTGTGAACATTCACCCTCTCCCCCCACAAATAATCCTTTGTGGTAGGAAGAGTCCACCCCCCCATCCTACTCACCATCCTCTGGAGGCAGACAAGCTGCTTCTCTCTCAAATTCCTTCAAATCAATGGTTGTTGTCTGTAGCAATGTCAAGATTTCATCACCTGGGCTCACTTCAACAGAGCTAGAAGAAAAAAATTCAATTTACTGAAATGGATTTTTAATAGCATTGCAATGCCAATGGTATCACACACTCTACATGCAGATTTTCACTGAAATTCCTCATTATTCCTTCTGTGCAAATACGTCAAAAAGATAAGTAAATTTGGAGGAAGTACCAGAATACTACACAGATAGTATTAGCCAAAACAAGACACAGTCAATTACTGTAATTCCTTGTTGATGGCTCCAAAGCCCATTTCTCATGTTTCCTTTGTTCTTTATATTTATTTTGTCTTGGTAAACATTAGGATTGCCAGATCCCAAACAGCACAGACTGGAAATTCAAGCAACTAACAGTCAAGATATTATGAGCTGGCAAACCCTCAGATATTTTTGTAATGATTTATTTTTTGGATTTGATCTTTTGGAGAAATCTACAGCCAGCTGCCTGTCTTGAGTAAAGGAGACCAATTACTCTGTATTTATTATTCACTGGGATTGCTTTTCAATGAAACTTTTAAACACGTTCTATAGCCAACCAACCAAATGATGCTTTTCAGTCACCTCTTAACCCACTTGGAATAGCTTAGCATTTTACAAAACCAAGATAAATAGTTACTCAAGCAATAACTTCTACTAGTAGAGAGTATTCTAGAGGAGTTAATACCCATATGTCCTAGCCACAGCACCTATGTTAAGTGTACAATGGAGAAAAGGGTTCAGGTTTTTCATAACAAGTATTAAAGAAGGTAAGTTAAAGTACTTGTAGGTATTGTGTATGATTACTCATGAATTTCAAGTAGCTCTTACCTTTCTGGCTTGGTAACAGATTGCTGGAAGTAATCTTCTGCCATATGTAACAGTTCCAAGTACTTAGCAGATCCTTCCATTTCTCCCTATTTAATGCACATCGCAAGTATGAATCTAAACAATTCTCCCTCCCCTTCCTTTTCACAGTCAGGTTTCATAACGATGACTATTTGTCACACAGAAATTCAGCGCCGAGAAGATCAAAACAAGTAATACTGCTTTGCCATGTATACTTGGAACAGAATATAGGAAATGGGCGTGAGGTGTTTTCACAGTCAAATATGAATTGAAGTCTTATCACAGAATCATAGAATCATTAAGGTTGGAAGAGACCTCTAAGATCATCGAGTCCAACCGTCAACCCAACACCACCATGCCCACTAAACCATGTCCCTAAGCACCTCATCTACACGTCTTTTAAATACTTCCAGGGATGGTGACTCAACCACTTCCCTGGGCAGCCTCACCTAAACCCATCAGAAGCCTGAGTACTTTCTCAGTTTGTCAGATACAAACACACCTTATTGCTAACTCAGCTCTACAATCCAGTTAAACTGTAGCAGTATTATTGATGCTGTTCTCAATACAAAAGCATCAGAGCCTATTTAGAAGAATTTGTCATTCTTTGAGCAATAACAACTTCCACCATGTCTGTCTACGTCTGTTTGCCTTTGGTCACTGGGTAGGTGAACAAGAGCACATTCCATAACATCATCTATTCTGCAGAAACAAAATGACTTGACAAAATTATTCCATTTATATTTGTTACCTGACATACCTTGTATGATGATTACTGTTTAAGAAAAATTATAATCTTTTCAAAGAAGGGTCATGAACAGCTTGTTAACCGAGTATGATCAGCAGTTGTTTTAAGCTCAAACAGGGAACTTTTCCGCCAGGCAGCTTTCCAGCCACTCTTCCCCAAGCCTGTAGCGCTGCATGGGGTTGTTGTGGCCGAAGTGCAGGACCCAGCACTTGGCCTTGTTGAATCTCATACAGTTGGCCTCGGCCCATCGATCCAGCCTGTCCAGGTCCCTCTGCAGAGCCTGCCTACCCTCCAGCAGATCAACACTGCCGCCCAACTTGGTGTCGTCTGCAAACTTACTGAGGGTCTTATGCTGCAATATCATATGGTGTACACTGAAAACAAGCAAAGACAATACTGATTCCCACAACAGGGTGGATTTACCATGTCCAGGTTACAATTGTGCAGGAACTGTGAATGAATCTCTTGGTGTTTGGGAATTATCCACAGAAGTGGCATTGCAGTACTGTAAGAATATTCCCCTTTTCCTATATTTAAAAGATATTAACCTAAGCATTCCGACAGACTTGTCCAATTTTATAACCTTCAAATAAGTAGTCAATTTATGTCCAATTTATAAACTTCATATAAGTAGTCAAAGGCATCTTTAAAAAAAGAAAACCCAAAAAACCCGAAAAACAAAGCCCACAAAAAACACACAAACAAAAAATACACCCACATGGGCCCACAGGTGTTAAGTATAGATTTTTAAGAATATTTAATTCTAGAGGCATGCAAATGAAATGTAAAACAGTGAAAACAGTTATACTGACACACAACCAATATCCTTTATTCAAGTGTGTTTCCCCTTTCTTTAGATGAATTAATTCATCCCCAAATCCTGCTTTTTCCTTTTTAATTTCCAAAAGAAATTAACTAATTTCAAAGGGGAACAAACTGCACATATCTCCTTTAAAGACATTAATTCATCTTCCATAGACAGAAGCATTAGATTTCTTGCCCTGCTGTAACTACTTACACTAGTTCAAGAGCTAAAACGTTTTTCCTGGAATGTTTAAAAGACACACACACACTACTTCACCTTGAAATAATGTTTTTCCTTCAGGCTGCTGAGGAATCTCTCCCACAGGGGACTGCTTAACACATTTCTCTTGGAATCAGAAGATACTTTACTGCACTTGGAGCACAAAATTTCAAAGCCATGAGCCTGCATAAGAGATGCAACAAGAGGTTCTCAAGATGTGACAAATTTAAGTGCACCTTTAAATGACTCCATAAAGACCTGACTATCGTTGAGCTCCTAATGCTGTCATTTGAGAAGTAGGTGCCAAACCCAATTATACGTCAGGTAGCAGTATCTTGCTTTGGAAGTTGGAATCTGTCTTTCTGCAGCAATAATGGATCATTTTGACTTTGCAAAGTTTCTCTACGTGGGCAAAGCAACCTAGAAGACAGATCTATAGTGCACAAGCCACTCCTCACATAATTATGAAGATGTTACTTGTATTTATAATCTATGGAAGTACAAGAGTGCTCTATTCTGTAAAAGAAAACTCCCATGATACTGTACTTCTAGAAAAATGGTAACTGCAAATTTGCTTGCATTTTTCTGTACAAGCAGGCAGCTTACAAGCAGAGAGTCATTTCTCAGACATACGTAAACAAGCAAACTAAAGACTAAGTACAAAATACATAAAAAATAATTACCAGTTTCATGCCCAGTTCATAGGCTTTGTATTGAGGGTGAGATGGGAGGGGCAGTGTGTATCCACTGCGTCTATCCGGAACAAACTTCTGCTGCACCAGTTGTGCATATAAACACTTTGTGAAAGTAACCTGAAAAAGCCAGAGAAAACCACTCACTGCAGTGTGACTGTGTTGTGTACAGACATCAACTTTCCACCAGTCTCATCTAAATTTTGTTTTAAAGCACCCATATTACAGACAATACCTGAGATTGTATTCAAAATACATCTTAGATACATTTGCCCAAGATATGTTCCTTTTCAGATCTTACAAAGTATATTCCAAGTTGACATCTCTAAATAAACATGAACTTCATTCAATCTAAATACATTTAAAAAATCCTCAGTATTCATGCCAACAAGGTATATTTTGAAAAATGTAAGGGCTCTTCTCAATTAACAAAACCAAAGCTGAGATTTCAAAAACAGTCCAGAAGTCTAAAGTTTGACTCCGAACCTTATTTTCAGGAGTCTAGCTAGGGGTGTAACTCTGTAATGCAAACGTATCAGATACAACACTCCTTGGACAATGCTCATAAAACACTTCATAAAAGAGCCTTCACAGAGCTGTGTAAGCACAGCTGAGAAGGTGAAAAGCCTTGGAATGAACAGTTAGGGGTAGTTAGGAGCAACTGCTTATGTTGGCTGGCGGTGCTGTCAAACTGCTCCAATCACAGAACTAGATCAATTTACTTAGCAAGCATTTCAGCAGAGGAACTATTAGCAGTAACCTCTGATTTCAGAAACATTTATCTCATGATTAGCCATTTGAAAGTCTAGCTATGTCAATCTGAAGGCAGAAAAGCTATTAACATAATGAACTGGAAATTCATGTCTAGTGTCAGAAGAAAAAAAAAAATCAGAAAACATGCTATTTTAAAAATTAAATCCACATATTTATATCACTTGACCACAGAATCTCCAGCAATTACAGAACCTAATTAAGTGATAAGTTGCATTAGAAGGATCACTTACTATAGTCATCACACGCTCGTCTGGAGGGAAAGTTTGAAAAGACCGACATGCTCGTAAATCTACAGGATCTCGCAGGTAGAAGGCCTGGACTGCTGCAGCCACCAATGAAGGGCACTGCCTCAGCACTGCCACAATGCCTGCCGGAAGGTAGCAGTGGGCTCGGTGAAATGAGGCCTGAATTTTCTCAGGATACCTGTATCATACAGTAGCAACATAGTGTATTAAGTGTATTGCAAGCCCAAACCACTCCTTTTTAATTATTATTCCCATTTTCACTTTAATATTAATCTATATTATGGGCCAAGTGCCAGAAGATTATTCTTAACTGAAGTTAAAACTTAGCTAATCTAACATGTGGAATGTCTGTTTTTATGTATTTTTATATATATATATATATATATAAAAAAATATACACAGCTAATAAAAATTTAATCCCCACATTGGTAAAATGAATCACTGTGAACTTGACTAACATGTCCAGTGATACAGTATCCTTCACCACACCGAGTGTAGAAGTCATCTGGCTCGCGCTGTCAAATCCTTGCAAAAAAAAAAAAAGTACAGTGCCGAACACATCTGTGACAAGCTGGCGCTCTGAAAAGCGTGCTGGTTCTACATTTTAGTTCGCAATCCTCTTTCTCCCCCTGCAAAGGGCTCCTAAAGGCTCACAGAACTTTCAGATTTTTCAGTACAAGAAGGATGTGAAGGAAGAATAACTCTTGTCATTGTCAGGTGTGGCATCATAGCAGCGAACCACTTTCAGAGCCCCCAGATCACAGTACAGCCTACAGGACATTGGTCCCCCTCTTTAGAAGAATGCCACAGAAAAAACTCTAGCTGGTGGTTTCTGAAAAGGAAGCAACTTTATCACATCTAACAGGAAAACGACTGACTACAAGAAAGTACCCCAGACAGCCCAGAACCAAAACTTACTGTTGCAGAAGACCAAAATAAAATACCCACATACCCACTGATGCGTTTATACACTGCTGTTCTAATGGATTCTGCGGCCAGAAACTCCTCCGAACGGCTGGATAACAGCGTTAATGCCTGCGAGATTGTTGGACTGGCAGCAGAAAGGTTTCTGCTCGTCAGTCTCTGACAGCGGAATGATGTGCAGTTCTCCTTTGTAAAAGAACACCTGGCAGACAGTAGCATTCTCATCAGACGGGATAAGAACAGTCACATACTAAGCAATGCAAAATTTCATTTCATGTATGAATGTATTTGTTTAAACACAGAAAATACTGAACTACAAATAGAAGAATAATACAGGAAACAGCTGGTGGTTTTTTTGTTGTTTTTTTTAAGTGGGAGAGAAGGTAAATACAGATGCCAGAGATCATGATCCAACCAGTAAATAAAAACCTCTATTTTAACTGCAACAAGTTTGGTCAGATATATGTTGTTTCCTTAATAACAGCAATATCAAAAGTTTCTCTTCAACTAGAAATTTGCTTCAGGAGAATCAGAGAGCACAACCTAACTGCTGAAGAATAGGACAGGGACTAAAATTATTTCAGGGGCTATGCGCGACCTCTATTGGCTCCTGATCCTAAGAAAAGAACTGCATGTAACATTATCAACTCCCTCACTCCGTCTGTTCCTTCAAATGGAAGGAAAATATAGTGTTGATAGTCCAGATACAAGTTTGCAATTAATTTTTGTGTTGTGTTCCACCCCTTTTCTTTTTAAGAGTCTTGTGGTAGGAAAAAAAATTTAAATAAATCTTGGCTGATGAAAAAATAAGTTATTTCTATTTAAATCAATTGCCAAGAAACTCAGTGACATAACTACTAGCAATCATCCACAGCAAGATGATCTGGCTGCAGACTCTGGGTGAAGGAGTCCGTTTGTTAATTCTCCTATGCCAGACCCAGTCGGTCTCCTTGTAGAGTCAGCAACACTCCAGACTTGAGCATTCCCCAGTCTGAGGGCAGCAAGCCCTCATGCCTGAGCACTTGAGAATACGGCAGAAAAAATCCAAGTGGTTATAGCAGAGCTAGAAAGCTCAGGTGGATCCAAGAGTGCCCCTGAGGAAAGCGATACAGTATGTTTGTATTACACTGCCAAATACATTCCATAGTTCCCATGTTATCCAAGCCTTCCCTGCAATCCAATAACCCAGAAAATGGAAAGCTGGCCAAACTTACTGATTTTACAGATCAATCAATAGCTCAACAGCTCCACTGCCTTCACATTTGCCACCATGAGCAGCAAGTTTTAAAAAGTTCAGTCAGCTCTGCATTATGGAACAACTCTTAAAGAATGATTTATGTGCAAGAGTCAGATCTAGCTGAACAACACAGACTCATAGCCTCACAGGCAGGTCTATAGTTTCCATATTTTTGCCACAGTCTCCATAGTTTTGCCATTAGTGTAAGAACCTTCTCTTTCTTCCTTCCATCAACAACTAATTCTAGAAGAACCACTTGATACCTGTAACAATTTCCAGATGTCCCTACAGCAGTTTCTCAGGACACACTCTACATAGCATTCTCCAAGAGCACACAGAGCAGAATCGAGTATCACAGGTTTCCAGCGGTTAAGTGTCTCATTCAACATCCACAGCAAGCACAAAGCAGCTCATTAAAACCAGAATGAAAACAGACTGTGCTGAAAAAACATGCCGTTAATTAAAACAAATCTTGAGCCCTAACCAGAAGTTTCTTCACTAGTAAGGGATAGATAGCACTCTGGATTTTCAGTGGCACTCAAACCACTTGGCTAGATAGAGGTGCAAGAGAAAACTCAAACTGGTAAGTAAAAGGCTATTGTGAGCCACTTGCCCAATTGGTGCAGAAGTTTTACTTACCCTGTTGTCACTATTCTCAGGATTCAGCCACTTTGGGAGAAAATCAGCTGCTTCTATCAAGAGAAACTCCCCATCGCTGTCATCGATCCTGGCCAAGAAGAAACCGGTTTCTTACTAGGGAAAGTCTCGCACAGCACAATAACGCACGCTTCTACACGCATGCCTGCACTTTTTTCTAACATCAAGACACGACCTTACGTCAGCCCCTGACAGGAAAGGCGCTGCCCCTTCGCACCCCCGCCCCAACCGCCGGGCACCTCAACGGGGGCCGCGGCGTTGGTTGTGGCCGTTACCTGGCCGCCAGCCCCGGGAACTCCCTGGTGATCTCCCGGACGAGGTAGACGATGAACCACTCGTCCTCCACGTTATCCCCGAACAGCGTGGTGCCGCCGATGTGCGCCGGGGTCTCGCCTGGCCGGGGGCAGAGAGAGGAGAGACGGCTCAGCGCCCCGCCGGGCTCCCCCTCACACGCTCCCGCTTCCCGCCC
>NW_008824986.1:42105-60854 GCF_000699105.1 Pygoscelis adeliae | reverse complement strand
GGTGCGGTGGCCTGTGCCAAGGCTGCGGCCAGCGGCGCTGCCTCAGGAGGCGGCCAGCATAAGGGCAGCCGCGGTAACGTGTTTACGCCAATCCTGGCCGACGAGTGTACTCGAAGCTCGGAAAATACAGGTGTGAGAGAACGGGATTAAATCCCTCCTCTTGTCTTTTTTTTGACCCAAGAGGTAACTGCTGCGTAGGCGCTTTTTCGCGGGGGCGAGAGGTTTAAACAAATACATAGGTTTTAGTAGTCAGCTACTTTTTGTTCCTGCATTGATGCCTCTCTCTGTCGCCAACTACTGTGACTTTTTTTGTCCCTCTTTCCTAAACACCTAAACGTTGACGAAACAAAGAACTAGTAAATGCTACTTCTAACTTGCCACTGCTTGGTTTGGTGGCCGCTCTTGTACTATTCGATTATAAGTCTCCTACAGGGACAACGACGTTCTATCTGCTTGTAGAGAGCTGTAGCCCGATTCACGATGACATTTTACGTTTAAAGGAAGACATTGATTTCTAAGCAAAGACCTTTAACTCCATGTTTAGCCTAGAGTTAGTTTTGATACCTTAATTCTAAAGCTGTGGTAACAAGAATTAGCCTTCTAGTAATAATAAATGAGCTCTGGTATGCAAATTAGTGCATTCCTTGAAAGGCAGGAAAAACCCCTGTAAAGCTTGGGAACTCTGTAGATGTTTATTCTTATAAGTAATGTCAAGTTCCACTTCTTGTTTTAGACAAGGACTTCCAAAACACGCCTTGCGGCATCATCCACTGCCAGAACCTCGAGCTGAGGTGTGCCCAGCCACACCCGCGGCTGAAAACTATGGCGAGATCTCAAGGTACTTGTCATAACATAAAATGAATCTTTGTTTGGAGACAATGGCAAAACCAGGCACCTTTGTGTTGAGTTACCTTTACAGAAGTAATACAGTTGGTAGGCTTAGGCTTTACCTCAGGTCTGTATCATTTCAGAACATGTCCTTCCTATTTTGGGAATAGTAAAAAGTGTGTAGCTGTGTTCTGTTCCCAGCTCGCCTGGGTCATCTAATTTTATGGCAGAAACAAGAGGAGAAAAGATAAAAATAATTCCTGAGTGGTGTAGAACCGGGACTAGAAATAGTCTGCAGCTTAACTAAGATAATTTTTGGAAAAGCTATGTTTTGCTTGACCTCTAGACTCCCTATGTCATTGAGATTATTAGGAGTTACAGTTGTTATAATTACTTGTGGCTTCTGCTTAAATGCCTCTAAAGTAAATATTTACCCTATGAAAACTCTGTCATTCCTAAGACCTCTTCTGATATAGTTATGCTTTTTTGTACAGAAATAAAAGTTTACTTACCCACTTTATTTGTCATTGTGTATTGTTGGGTTTTTTTTCTTCCTTTTTTTCCTCAACATGTGCATTTCAGGGAGTCTGAAATCTGGAAGGAATCAGATTATCCTTCTGTTACTCCAGCTGATCATGGGAATTCATGGTCTGCTAGTCAGAGTTACGCCGACACCTCCACCGAAGACAGCTCAGTCTTCTCTTGGGGCTATGATGTGAGTAGAATATCATCCAAACCAGATGTAGCACAGTGAGTAGAAAGATATTTGAAATACCATTGCAAATACATTTCAGGATAAAAATGAGGATTGGATCTGTCAATAAATCATTCTACTGGTTATAAAAAGAATATCTTTTCTACCTCTTCCCCATCTTTCCTTTCTCTCACATCAAAACATATTAGGCTCATATTATTCAATTAATAGTCTGCATTTCCATCTAAAACTTTGGAAATGCGAATCATTTAATGCTTAAGTGTATCTATACAACATAATAAATGTTGTTGTGGAATCCCAGACATGAGTAGATGACTTTCAGATATTTGGTGTGAGTTCATCAAACTTCTGCATACTTGTACGTTTCTCAAAATATAGTAAGCCCCTAAAACATTATTTTCATTTAGAAATATTTGTTTTATTCCCCATCTACCAAAACAAAGTGTGCTATTGCTTTCTGTGAGGTGAGATGGAACTGTGTAGATTTAAATTACCCAAGAACCGACCCCATTTTCTAGCTACACGAGGACATGTAACAAAGGTCCTGAACATCCTTCGCTTTCAGTGTTTCACACCAGTCTGCATTGCTTTTTGTTTTGCTGTTGTCTATGGACATTGCAAGCAACAAATTTTCCATTTCATTAAAATGTTGCTGAATGTTAGCCTTCCTGTTCTGATTTCCTTTATGTAAATTACTCTATCTTTAACTTCATTTAATAATACAGATATTTCAAAACGTTTTAATAGTTTTTCTGTTGTGTCAATGTAAGCTTTTTATGCAGCTACCATCAGTCCTAATAGCAGTCCGCATCATCTCCAGGGGAAATGATTTAAAGTTAATGTCTTTCTATGCAAAAGAAATGGAACTGTTTAAATCAGTCCCGCTAAGCTTTAAACAAATACTTGTCTTTTTCAATTATAGAAAAATTCAGTTAAAAAACCTCTCTGAATGCTATTCACCAGGTATTTGTTGGATAACTTTCCTGTCTAGGAATTTGATAAAGCTGCCACACAACAAGTTCAGCAAATGTTCAGGCAAATTGATGAGCTTCTCTATGAGCAGAAAGAAAATGTGCATGTTGAGGGACTGCGGGAAGAATGCCACCAGTGGACATCCAACTTTCCTCATCTCAGGTATTTTATTAATAGACTAATGCTAGTACCATCACAGAGTTATAAAAGGGTAGGGATGGAAGCAGTTGCTTTTAAAGCAACGTTAGTAGTGGGGTGGTTTTATGCAATTATATAGTACATGGAGATAAAAAGATCACTCTGGTAGTCTGCCTGCCATTGTCATAATAAACATTCTGCTGTCTCACATTTGGTTCCTTGCCAGAGGATTATTGCTATTTGCAACTGACTTGGCTTTAACATAGCAAAATTCTCGTAGAAAAGATGTATGGTATAGCTAAAAGCCAAGTGCTTAAAATAATTTAAAAATCCTCCTACCCTAGTTCAGCAGTCCTTATGGCTATCTGTAAACTTAAATTTTAAAACTTCATTACATGTACTTGAACAGTTTTGTCCATATTCAAAAGTCTTACAATTAGCGGAGCGTGAAAAACCAAGCAAAATTTTCTTAATTTATTTACCTGTCTTGAAGCAATCTGTACTAGGCAAAACAACTGAAACCACATTTAACTATCACCAAGAAAACCGCGTAGCTTCCCAATAGAATTTTTAGGATTTGCTGCTCTGTGTTCTTACACACTTCAATAATCTTACTTTCAACATTTTCTGATTCATTTATCCTTTGCTTTTGCCATGGCAGGGTTGTGGGGAAGCAGATAATGATCCCCACAGATGAAGGGTATGGATGGTATTCAAGTTCACCTTCTGGCTGTTTAGGTTCCTCAGATGTAAGTTCACCACGAGAAAAAGATTCTAATGAGTAAGTACCAGTGGTTAACCCAGACTGTACCAAGGTGGGAAGGTAATTTTGTTCTCAGTGGACTGCAGTGATAGGCTTCTTAAAATGTGAAGCCTAATTCCTTTCTTTTAGGCTGAGTTTTGAACACAGCACGCTTTTTTTTTTCTTTTTAACTAAAAGTAGTACATTCAGAATAGCAAGACTATGTAGCTGTGCTTGTTGCTAACTACAGTAAACTGGTCAGTAAATAGAAATACCTTTGCTGCTGCTGACTTCTTAAGAATATGCACGTATTGTAGCTGGTTTTATTGTTATTCATCTATTAAATTTGTACAGAACTTCAAAAATACAAAGCACTACATTAGTACTACTTTATGTTATTGAATGTTTTAGAATGTTTTTTAATTAGCTTTGAATTTTTTTTCTAAGTTTCATGTTCCTTAGCAAGAATTAAAAATATCCAAACCGAAAGAGTTTTTACTGTAATGCATAATTTGTTGGCCTCCCTAGTGCTTGGCTTTAACTACTGTGCTGTCTCTCAGCCTCTCAGCTCACCAAATGCTGCTATTTGAAGTGGAATAACAACTTATTTTCATTTCTGCTTTCTGAAAACTGTCACCTGTTCAGATTTAGTGTTTTTGGCAAGAAGGTACCTCTTTCTGTTACTCCTGTTCACAAAAAGGCTGACCGTTCCAAGTCTCCGACCTTGTGTTCTCCAGAGAGCGAAGAGGATGAAGATGGAGTAATTGTCTCTGAAGGCGTAATGGAGGAATATTTAGCATTTGACCGCAGAGATGTGTAGGTATTGAATGTTAAGATAGCAATTAGCACCAGTGTCCTGGAAATCCTGCTGTTAAGATGTGTATTTTTTCGTTTTGATGTTAGCCGATAAAGTATTTGATGAATTTTTTTTTTTTTATATCTTTGCTCTAGAGAACGTTCAAAAGCCTGAGGGTGTTAGGGCACTGGGAATTCTCCCAATCCATTTCCTAGAACAATTTATTTTGCTAAATTATTTTTCTGAATTTTTTGTAATTTTTCATACTAGCCATTTTTGTACCTGGTTTAAATAGTTCATTCCATCATAACTAAGAGCCTGCTATGTGTTGACATATTTAATAAAACCTGTTTAAATGCCATTTTTTTTTTTATAGTAAGTCAAATTCATTGTTGTTTGTTATGCACTAGCAGTCGGCTGCTTTGGTTTTGTACTAGCATTTTGGGTGGAATTGGGCCTTTCCAGATTTTCAGTGGTAATTTAAGAATTAGAGTGGATTTGATGCTTGCCAAGAAATAATTACCACTATTTTTATCTTAAGAAGAAAGGATTAAGGGTGGCATAAAGAGGATTCTTTTTGCCCCTTTACTTTATTCAACCCAACAATATGAACATGTGGCCTGGGTAAGGACTCTGGATGGTACTGTCAGTTGCTAACTGTTTAATTGGTTTTAATAAATAAAGCCGCTTAGCTGCATGCACCATGAGATTCAAATTGGTAGGTGGCTTGCTTTGACCAGGTCAGAGAGACATTGCTGCAGCAAACAATATTGCTGTCTCTGTAAAATAATGGTAGAAGTATTACAGCTTTTTCTGGTGGGATCTCCTTTTTTTCCAAGGTTTGTAGCTTTTTGATGTTAAGTACCAATTCAGGGAGCAGATAGGAAAGCCTTGGATCAGTAGTATTTTCTCCCGTCTATAAAGTTTCTTTTGGCAGATGAACATTTTTGAGCAGTTGTCTTACAGGTTTCACACTTTGAAATACCCTTTCCATTGTGGAATAGTCTGCAGCAAAGGCCATGTGCTGCTGTGAATTATGTTTTTTCTCCCTTTTCATTGATTACATCTAATTGTCTAAAACTGAATTAAGCCTGTGCCCTGAACACCACCTGGCTGTTAGAGCAGCAAGCTGAGAGGCATTAAACAGTCATGAATAGTAACATTCCTCTCTCTTTTCTTCAGAATTCTGTAGTGACATTAGATAAGGAGCCTAACGATGTGATGAACAAATATCACTGTAACTATTAATATTTATTTTTAAATGGAACTTTGATCTCCTTGGTAAATTACTTCTTTTTCATGAAGTATCATTTATAGTAATTCTGTATGGGGAAACCAAGGTGTGCAGTAATAAGGTGATTGTCTCAGTCATTTCTCATTTAGGTCAGTGGTAGGTTCTGGAAGAAATAAAAGTTCCAAGTGCCCAATGTACAGAAGCTTACTTCTTTCAGTATTAGACTGTTACTTGATATTGCTGTTTATTAAACTATCAGCTCTCAGAAAATAATATTGTGTGATAAATACAAAACTTCTCCTGAAGTAATGTCTTCAAGCTATTCGGCCGGCTGCCTTGACCTGTTTCAGTTTAAGAGAAAATAGAACAGAAATGCAGCCTTAGCTGACGTTTTAATCCTATTAAATAAATGCAATAAAATACAGGAGACAAAGAAAATGTGTTTATGGTACAGATAATGCTTACATTTTTTCAGGGAGGAGGAGTTGCATGAGAGGAAAATGGGACTGTCCTCTGGTAGACGGAAATTGGGGTTTCCTCCTATCTCTCCATATTCCTGCATGAAGGATTCTGTGCTCATGTTTGTGTTTGATGATGTATGGAGTGAAGTCCTAGGCTGCATGGAAGAATTAATCTGCAGACACTGGGAAGGGTCAGCCTCTGGTAAGGATCACTGACGATTCAAAAGGGGATTTCAGTTACTTAATTTTGCAAGGATGCAATGAGAGAGAGATGTATTTGGGAGTAATCTCTTCGGGGCGAGGGGGAGGGAAGTTATTTTGCTAACAGTGTGAGGCATGCCTTCAAAAGGTTTAATAGAGCTTAGCATCTAAGAGGACTCTCTTTAAAAAAACTGGATTCATAGCACTGTCCACAACTAGCAATGCCAATAGTCTGTATTTACAGGAATTCTCTGTTGCTTTGCATAGATGATGAGAAAAATATCATAACAGTAGAAACAATTGGAGCAGATGCTGGAAGCCCTTTGCAGTTTAATTCTCTGCCAGTGTTGTTACCTCGTGTGCCACAAACTAAAATGCCCTCAGTGACATCAAATCTGGTAAGTATTTTTAGCCAGCTGGTTTGTTTAGGGACAAATCAATACAGCGCTACCTAAGCAAACAGATTGAAGTATGTCAGCGGACTGTTTAGATACATAACTAGTTTGGATTTTGTATGAGTGCTGACTGTCCTTTCTAACACTTAAGTTCTGTTATTCCTCAGTTGCAAGTTTTAATTCCTACTTTTCTCTTTAAAACTTAATGTTTATATGTGTATTGGACAACCATGTGGTGCCTGTTCATTAATGATGTAGTTCTTTCTACATTTCAATAATGTTTGAACTAAATTGTGAGATCGAGGATTGCATGTGTGAGACCCTATTCTCACTAGCTTATCTGTAGCTAACTGATCAGGCAATAGAGGACAAATCTCAGTGCAGTTGTAAAACAGGATTTTTTTTCTCAGACACTGAATTTGACTGTATAACCTGCTTTAGATGATCTGCTCCTAGAGTGGTGAGCACCAAAGTGTTACCTGTTTATTCCATTTTAATTCAACTCTTTCCTTCTTATTTCTTTTTATTTCTTTCTCCTTTATTTCTACCCCTACCTCTTTCTCATGTTCCCCTTGCTGTATGTGTAGTGCCCAAAAACCAGATGTGGCCGCAAAAGCAAAAAGAGGAGAAAACCACCTCAAGTATGTATGTTGGAGAGATTAAAGCTCTGGTATTTTCTATTTGCTGTCGTTATGGTGGGTGGAATTTGATGTTTTTCCAGATCAGTCTATGTTCCAGGAAAGGAGTTTGCAGTTCTGTTCTTGACATAAAATGTCAACATAGACTGAAAATTAGTTTCATAAAGCTTCTCATTATAGCCATTGTTGGAAGATCCTGTCATGCAAATGAGAAGCTCAGTTGGAAAATATTAAGTATGACATAGCATGGTAGGATACATTTTCTAAGCACTACCATTTGCAAGAAAAATGGAATGCTAAGAAGTCTATCTTAGATGGGGAAATGATGTAACGGATTATATATATTTGGATGTCATGGAAGAAATTAATTTCTTTCCTCCAAAGTTATTTATAAGGACAAAATCTGTAAATATATGTGTATGTCTCTGCCAAACAGTAATTTACTTATTTATTTTTTAAACTTTCAGGTAAATCTCTCTCAAGGGTCAGGTAGTGGCTCTCAACATAATCTAAATGGCTTGATGGTGATACATGGGATCCAGTTACAGCAAAGGAATCTGCCTGTAATGGAGAAAACGCTGTAAGAGCTATAGATCATCTGTTGTAAAGTAGAGTACTCTCACAGTGAGAGGGATTCAACCCAAAACATTGTGCGATAACTCTCTACACTGGAGAAAGCAATTCTCAATTATTTTCCTGCTTGTTTTCTTATTTACTTGTCCTCTATGAAACAGTATACTTCTAGTACAGGTTTTCTGTTTAATTGCTGCTGGTTTACCACTTAATGCCACAGCCGTTCACTACTGTTGGCACTGACTGACACCCTGAAAGGAGATGAAGCTCAGAATGAGATGGAGAAACTGATTTGCTCAGTTCCTAGAAGTGGACTTGTGTTAAATCTAGGCTATGGGTGTGAAAACTGGTGTTTACAGTATGGTTTTTTTTTAATCTGTTCTATGATTAATTTTTACTTTTATACTGAAATCTTCAATCAGAAAGTTCATAGTTCAGTAAAAAAAAAAAAGATAGACAGCTTTTTTCTTTTCCATCCCCTCTTCTTTTCTAATTTGGCTGTAAATTACTTTATATAGTTACGTAAAAAAATGAAAACACATCATCTCTATCCACACATAATATTATTAATATCACATGTAGATGAGTACTTTGATAACAGGGTAGTTGTCAGTCATGTTGACCATATCTCTCTTGGTTTTGTAATTCTTTTGTTAGGGACCTGGATGACAAACGGCCAGGCTCCAGTTCCATCCTCTCTACCAGAGTGTGGCCAAATCGTCCTGTAGAGCTCAGCACATCATCCCTGTCACGTTCCACAAGAAGGCGAAATCTGCCACCACGTACCCTGCATCCCATCAACACAAGCCACTCCCGTACTGGAACCCCAGGGTCTGTGGACGATGTCTTCAGGGGAACTCGATTGTATGTTTCAAAACCAGTTTCTCACTGCAAGTTACCATATTTAGAGAACCCAGCTTATACAAAAAGCATTCAGTTGAACAGAAAGAACATGAATTATTTGATTAAAGAAATTAACTGCCCATTAAAGCACAATCTCCCCTGAGAAAGCTGAGTTGCTAAAGTTGATGTTTACTGTGCTACAAGCTGCGATTCAATGAATTGCATCCATATTTAAGTAGTTTTGCACACAAACTATAGACCTCATTCTGTCCAGTACAAGCAAAGCAAGTGCCACCATCTCTTTCTTGACATCCGCTTTCTTTTTCTATAGCCTATTTCCAAGATGAACTTCAAAATCTACAGTTTTTGGAGGTCAAACTGCCTGTTGCTATCCTAGCCCAGACTGGGCTATAAAGGAGGTGCTCATCTTAGATAGGTTATCTGACTGATCAAAGGACTCTTGATGAACTCGGTGAACCCTCAGTCACGTCTAGAATATCTTAGTTTTGTTTGGCGAAATGATCTGACTGAATGTAGTCATTTACAGGGACTACAGGGTATTAGGAAACAATGCAGCGTTTAATATATTTTTATATTCCACATGTGTTGTAAACTGACATAGTTTCCTTTTAGTTTTGCAGTTTACCTATAAACTCACTCAGCCTGTTGTTTTTTGTCATGTGTTTAGAGACTTGTTCCTTGTCCCTTCACAACTGATGTTTCTACTTGCAATATTTTATGCTTCTGTTCCCCTTCCACAGGCTTTGATCAATTTAACAATTGTTAACATCTCCCCTTTATTACCATCTATATTTAAATGTATGTAGAGAGCACTAGGAAAGTCTTTTTAAAAATGCTGGTGATAGTTTGAAGCTTTTCTAATGTATTCTTACAGAACATCCTTCCTTCAGTCAATTCCAGAATGCATAAGGCCTCTTGATCATTTCTAGCACTTCTCAAACATACAATAATATAAAGATACCTTTCATGTCAAAAGGCTTTCATATGAAAAGGCTGTATCTAGAAAACAGATTTCTTATTCTTTTACATTCCTCTTGTGACTAATGTTTAATTTATTTTGTATTTTGTGCAATTAGATTGGTTTAGTTCCCTTTAGAAGGCTTCTAAAAGCCTCTTGCACCTGTTCCTCCAAATACTCAAGCAAAATATGGAGAACGTGGAAGCCTTGTTTTACCCCCAGACGTTTTATTTGACGCTTGTAATAAGTGAAAGAGCTACAATATGCACTTGCATTATGTAGCTTTTATACTTGCTCTGCTTAAAATATGGGCGGCTGCTGTTTTCTAGGCTCATTGTTTATCTTCAGTTGCTAGGCTGAAGTTAGCAGTAAGCAGTACTTCATCCTAAAAGGTATGAGCAAAGAGCAGAAAATGATGCCGTGTCTGGGAACGGGCAGACAAGATTCTACCATTGTATGGTAACTGTCCATGAAGACACCTTTATATATACACACACCTTTATTCTGCAGTACCAGCTGCACAGCACACTCCTTCAAAATGCACTGGACGAGGTGCATTTTAAGCACCAACTAGCTTTTATATACACCCATTACCAGGATTTCTGCTGGGGTACTCATTCTCGGACTCACTTTGCCTATGTGCTTAATATTAAACATTCTGAAAACTGGAAGTTCTTGTTAATAGATGAAAAAGATTTCTGCCAAACTTCACCCACTGCAGAACTCCTCTTTTACATACAGTCTCCAATAGTCAGCCCTAACACCAGCATCTTGTAGCAAAATTCTACAACTGTTGCTCTTAGTTTTAACATTGTTTGTCTACAAAATGCCAAACAAACTGACAATATTGTGTGTATGTTTACACAATGCCAAACATAAACCGTATGTTTTTTTCTGTTCTTATTGGCACATTTCAGTCTGACTGCACATGAGCAGCTGACCTCACCCTCCCCGCTGCTGCTAACCCGAAATAATCTCCTACCACCTATTACTACCACCAGTGTGGCAGAGCACGTGAGCACTGCAGGATCCCCGAGGCAAACGGTAACAGACACAACAATTTTATTATTGGATAGTCTAAAATTGTAATCGCTGCTGATCAAATAACCTAACCCAAGAGTTCTAATTTGTTATCTTGTAAGTGACAGCAGCTGAAATAGATGCATAAAAAATGCCGTATCAGCTTTGACTAACAGCACCACCCATTATTGAATGCCTTAAGTCCAATGAATGCCAGAATTTTTTTCCTCCCCATAATTAGGTGTAGAATGGTTGACTTGGAAAATTAGCTTTAATTCCTAGGGTAATTATTTTAAATGTACTGCTGCAATAAGAAGTAGCCGTAACTATTATTCTTCAATGCAGAAATCTCAAGGGAACTCAAGTCGAGCTCACAGTGTAACAACACAGGAAGATAGCCACCAGCAGCTACAGGAGCGGCTTTTTTTACCTGATCATTTCGCCAGGCCTAACACAACCAACGCATTCTTGGTAAAGCACGGCAAATTATACCAAATCATCCTTAGTTACTCAATAGGGTGCTTTGACAATTAACATAGGTAAACATTACTGGAGAACCAGGTGATCAGCGCCAGGGAGTTCATCAAGTTCGCCACTTGATTAGATACTCACAGGTTAACAGAAACATCGTTGTTTGGCACTTCTGAAACAAACGGGACGAGTCGCTTGTTCAGGGATAACGATCTCGCTATACTCCCCACAGCCAGCTCCTAACCACACCTATGAGCAGCTGGTGGTACACTTTTCTTGAAGAATCGAAGTTTGAGATGCTTGTGGAAAAAACTGTTACTTGAGGTGTAACATTCAATCTAGCATCTTCTGCGAAGGCTTAAGAAGAACCGTGGGGTAGGGAAGGATGCTTTAAAGTTTTGCATAGACATTGGGAAGTCATTCCTACAGCCGTATTCAGAAACGCGAGGGTAGGATAGTCTTCATTGCTTTCTTGCACAAGTTTGCTGTACTATTGATGTCCAGTCTGTTTCAGTATCAAATGCTCTCGGTTTAATTTATTGAAACACCTACTCTACTGATATCTTGTCCTATCTAACAAAGTATTTTTATCTAAGCTTTAAAAGCTATAATTTTAACAATAGCTGCTGGTTTGGTTTCTGTGTATAATTTCAACATCCTTGACTTAGTAGCTGAGTGTACAAACTTTTTAAAATCTATTTTGAAACAGAACAATTTCCAGAAGTACTGACAATGCCTTTAACTGGCCCAGTGATCATTCTAAGAAAGAGTGGAGTGTTATAAAGGTATATTTTCTACTCTATAGGAGTTGAACTTTAGGTTGATTTAACCCTCCTTAAACTTGTAAAAGCTCTACTTAGACCTTTACAACATCTTACGAATTAGGAAATACATATGTTTAAGTAGTTTGTATTACAATCTTGATGTTTGCATGAATTTTTCATGCAAAGATAAATAACTTGAACTGTCTTTTCAGCCGGATCCACAGCACCGCCGTTCTTGCACTGTTATTGATTATAGTAATCAACCTTGGACAAGCAGAGGATCAACAGGTTCAGGTATGCTCATCAGTCATAGAATTTAATAAGATTAAGCAAGAGGTAGGCTTTTGGGACAAGGATGCGTTTCCTACGTAGATAATTACAGTGAGGAGGTTTTTCAAAGTTCTATTTCATGTTTTAAATTTTCCATTATACAAGTTTTATACTTGCATATAGAATACGTTTGGGCATGGCTTATTGTGTTTTGTTTTTTTTTTTTAAAACATTTAAGGAAGCTTAATGTAATCAGCCCCAATGCCCCTCATGTCAAAGTTAAGAGCAGGAGTTACCTATTTAAACAGGAACTAGCAACAAGTACTTTCTGTCCAAGGGTTTTTCTTCTGCTCAGCTATACAACTGAAAGAAATTGCATTATGTCCAAAAGAAACTTATCTGCACTGTATCTGGAAGAGATTGTACTAGAATTGCAACTTAAAAGTATATTTTAAAGCCAGTAGCTGTACCAGTACAATTCACATGTATGCTCTGAAATCAGAGTATGCTTGTACAGTTTATTTGTAACAATTAGATTAACTTTATGGAGCTACGTGACATAACCTAAAATGAATCTCACCTAAAATTACTTACTTTCAATTGGTCAAAGTATCAAGGCAGCAGGAAGGCATTTTTGTTGTGAATATAATGCATACTCCTCCCTCCAGTTTCCCTTCCTTCACTGCAAAGTCATCTCCCTAAATTTTTTATGGTTAATACACTGTGAAAGTAGTCTTCATATATGCTTCAAAATAGCTACACAGTCACAACCAGGGTTGAGGTTCTTTTTTAATGGCAGGAAGCTACAAGATTAAGTTGCACATGTGTTACGGTAGATCAATTAACCTTACTTATTTCAACTTCACCTTCAGAGATTTAGGTTTTTCATGGCATACACAAGGTCTACTCTAGTCAGTTGAAGGGGAGTTTGTTCAGAGATTACAGTAGATCAGAAGTTAACTTCTGTGCCCTGGAACAGCTTTTCTGAATGCCGTCTTTATAACTCTCACTTGAGTTCACCTTGAGAACTCCCTGTTAACTTTGTATTGATCCTAAGTATCACCTCCACCTGGGAAGGGTGGCACAGAGCAGGGGATTAGATGCACTTTCTGGGAACTAGGTCTGTCAAGACAAGTTACACTGGATTCCTTTCATCGCAGCGCTTTGGCATTCCTTATGGAGTTGTCAGAACTTCCCACATAAAAATATACTAACAAGATAGGATTGAAGCTGCAAAGGTTAAGGTAGCAAGTACATGGGTGATTATTAGAGGACAGGAGGGGTCTTTTAGCTTGTCTCATAGCCGAATGGCCTACTACCACTAATGTAAGTGGCACCAGAGGCAACTTGAGTTTAACAAAGGCACTAAACTGAAGTAACTTAACTAACTTGTTTTTGAACAAGGAAGGAGCGGTTCCCACTGAAATTAAAATAAATATCTGCTCCCCCCCCAAAAAAAAAAACCCTAGTATCTTTAAATGCAAGATAAGTTTTATGACTGCTGTATTAACAAAAAAAAAATTGAAGTCTGCAGAAGAACTTTGTAGACTTGAATACTTCATGAAATATCAAGGAATACAGTAGTTCCCTGCAATGCAGCAACTATGAAGTACAAACTTTGCCCCTTTTGAAAGGCCAGTCACTTGTCTCAAACTTGCGTAATTTATACATAACGCAGTTGATGATAGCCATGTATTCGAATTAAAAAAAAAACCACAAAAAAAGCATTTCAGTTTTAAGCTAAAGGAGATGTATTTGGTACTTAGTTTTAATACCTTCCAGAAGCCTTAAAGTTTTACATGATCTCTGTTTATTAGGTCTTCAGCTGCATGGTTCTGTGAAAGCCCACAGTCGAAATGGATCAGTCACAAAAAGCAAACAGGGGTTCTAACGTGCCATGAAGAAGTATCCATCCATCTCCAGAGAGTCACGAACCACCTCTCATTCTCAGCAATGTCAACATTGTTTACAGAGAGTTTTCAAACACCCTTCCTTATGAATAATTATTTTTATATAAATCTAAGAAGCAGCTGCCAAAGATTAGAAGGGGTATACTTAAACATTCCATTTTTCTACCAGTAGAAAAAGTTATACTCCAGTGGAAGGGTGAATACGCTCCAGCGGGCAGTAAAGCCTAACACCTAGAAAATCTAGCAAATGCTCTCAGTCATTGCTGTTTTCCCATTACGGGCTTGTTACTGGTTCATGTTGTTACAGACAGCTACTGCAGAACCTGCTGGTTTTCCTGTTGGCTCTACAGAAGATTAATCAGGTTTTCCATAGCAGTAGTAATTTAAATTTTTAAAGCTATATTTATATGTTTAAAGCAATATTATACTATCAAAAGCAAGCACTGCACGTGATACTGCTTCTACAACTCAGCTTAGACAAGTTATGAATCTTGTAGTAATTGCAGCAGATATTAACACAGTTGTGTAAAAATAAGGTTAGCAAACCAGATGAACAGAATTGACAGCTTTAAGGGTAGTACACGGCTGACTCTTCCTGTTTTATACACTTACACGTCTTCCTCAGTGACTGAAGAAGGTCTAACAGGCAAGGAAGTACATTGTCTTCCTGGTGAGATATTTTATGGTAATTTCACAGAATAGGTCAGTCTCCCTTTCTAAAAATACCTGCAATTATACAAGATTTCTGCACTCTGCCACGGAGTTCCACAACCCACAGATGCAACATAGCATGTAGTAGATGTGTTCTGCACCGTGTGACAGACATAGCAGAGCTATTAGCTGTAGTTGCCCTTGTGGCTCCAAATAAAACAAAAACATGAAATACAAGCTTCTCAAAATAAGCAATTAGTTGAAGGTCTTACTCCCAAGCAGTAAGTGCCAGACGACAAGTAAGCGTAAAGACAAGGTGAGGATAACCACTTACTGTATTTTAACAAAGTTAGGACACTGCACGAAAACAATCCGGTTAAATCCAATTAAAAAGCGCTTTTTTCTAAATTTCCTTATTAATATTTTTCAAATTACAACTCATAATGGAAAAAACTTGTCAGTATTCTTTATGAAGTGGCTCCCCTATTTCCCCACTCTAAGTTATGCAATCTATCAAATGTTAGTGGTACCTTACAGAACAGCTAATAATTTTTAATCAATATTGAAATTCTTGAGTCCAGTTGATCCAAGCATGCTCTAATCAAAAAGAAGGGAAAAGAAAGCAAAGCAGAACTGTGCAAGTGTAACTGGGTTAACTCCTTTGCATTTCTAGAAGGGAAAAAAGGCTCTGGGCTCAATCTAAGTCTCTTAAGTTTGCATAGAGATAAATTGATGATGAAGAGAGGCTTCTATTCACTAAACCCTTTCAAAATACAATTTCTCTTAACAGTTAAGACTACTGGAACATTGTACAGTGTGTCATTTATTTATCTCAAGCTAACTGGAGATAAGCATCCCATTTACATCAGTGCCATTCCTCAGGGACCAAGTTAGTGTTCTGTAGCCCTAGTGCATAAAGAGTTACAAAACATACACAAATAAACTTGAATAGACTTCTAGTGACATAACGTAGTATTTTATAGCCTGGAGGAGTCAGTGTGTTAAAGTGAAAGCAGTCTCATCATAAGGTAATTTTTGGTTTCTGTACAAATGGTTGACACCAGGGACTTCTCCCGGGCTGTTAGATATCTATCTTCTGTAGTAAAAGTAACGTTCAAGTCACATGTTACGCAACATCACATAATGATATGCTGTACTCTCAGAATCGGGATGATTTTTGAAAGCAGCCAAGTAAAAGGGAACAGAGTTACCATTCTACCTCTAGCTTCCCCCCAGGAAGCCCTATTAAATAATCAGTTCCCAAATGCTATCACTGAAGCGATGAGGACCTTCAGCTCAAAAGTAAGTGTTCACCTTGTGGCTCATAAGCCTTTGAAAAATGATCCACAAAATAAAGTCAGCCTTGTTCCTTCGAGCTATAGTAAGTGGAAAACTAGTTACCCTTCAAATTCATACCCCTGCACACTATGTCAAGTGCTTTAAAAACAGCTGAAGCAAAAACCTTGGAAGTATTTGCACATCTTACAGAAGTAATTCACTTCTGAAATAACAGAAGTGTTGACAAACACGATGAAGCAGCTAATCACTACCATCCTACAGCAGACGTGACTGTGGTGCTATTGAAATAACATGCAACATTTCTAAGCTTTGGAACTCCTTGTCAGGGGACATCACGAATCCCAGAAATACACAGAACCGACTCTGTTCTGTGGCTTTTTAAGTTTATTACCTCACTTCAGTGTGTTAGAGAATTTCTGCATAGTCATGTACGTGCTGCAGTCTCGTATTCTTCCCACGGCATCTGCCGCAGGCAATCAAAGACCAAACACTAGGTGGCCCTCTCATCTAATGTAGCATCACCAGCACTGACGCCAGTTAACAATAGAGCCATGTTTTCAGCTGCCACAGAAGTATGTAGTACTCACTTTAAATCGGTGAGAAGAGTCAACACGATCGGTTTGTTTTGAATGGCTACTTAGAAAACGTAGAGGGCTAGGGAAGCAACATAGCACAGAATTCTGCAAAAACTTCATTTATTAAATCTGCAATTTTCCAAAGTATCTTTGTAAAACCAATGGAATATCTGAAAAACAGCTGTTGAGCTGAAGCGCAGAGACCTTTAAAAACAGCAGAAGGTTTGTTACAAAAGAAATGTGTGAATAGCAAAAATAGAAGGTTTCCAGCTCAGAAACCCCAGGAATCAGCATTGAAGACTCTCAAAGGTGTGGGATTACATTGTTTTACCATCAGCTGTACCAATATCCATTAGGTGTTTGGAAGGAAGGTGCTTCAACACAAGTTTAATAAGCACACGGTCATCCAAACATCACACGGCTTCCTTACTGTAACAAAACTTTTAGTCAAGAATCTGTTTGATCTTAACTGAAGAGCACCCAAAGGATTTTGAACAGTAGCACCAGACTGCTTTGTCTTTCTTGTTCACGATGCGTTCTGTATCATACCTCCCAGTCACAGCAAGTTGACACGCACACACTCTGAAACGGTAGTCCAGAAAAATGGAAATTCTCCCAAATCCACATGTTCCCATACAAAATTATACCCGTTATTTTAGCCTACGCAGTTCTTTATTTCTTTCCTTTCTTGGCTGCAGTCTTCTTTCCTCCTTTTTTAGCGTTATTCCCGTATTTTGCTTCCAGTTGGGCCAAAAAGTCATCCATTTCCTTTTTTCGATCTTTATTTCTGCTCTGGGAGAGGGGAAACAAACCCAAAACTTTTACTACTTCCTAATACAGATTGCTGTATTGAAGTTAGATAGCTACATAAAATCTCAGAATAGATTAAAGAGGGAATACAAGCTACAGGAGGTATAGTACTGTCAAGCAGAAGCCTACTTGTATACTCTAGGCTCTATACCTAACTTCCATAAGTATCAAGACAGAGGTGAAGAGTGGCTATCAAAAACATCACGACATAAGGCTAGGAAAAGCAAAGCAATTTCTAGTTTAGACCCAAAACTCTATTACAATTTGAGGAATGATTAAGCATGAACATTCTAGGAAGCCCACTGGACAATAAGAAAGAAGAAACAAAACATTCCGAAAAACGGAACGTAAACAGTATGTTTCTTTCCTCAATCCCCAAGATAAAAAAGCAAAATAGTAAGACCTATCAACTTCTACACCCTCGTGGAATCCCTTGTGGAATCCCTCAGAAAGAAAGAATCATTAACACTCCCTGTCTAACTGCCTAAAACTAGAAGTTAAATATTTTGATTGTGTATGCAGTAAGGATAAACATATTAGAATAACTTTGTTAATTTTTAAAAAGACACAGGTAATAAAATCCATACCATACTCCGACTATTAAAGTACATAGATAGTTAACATTAAGGTCAGATTTTAACCTCGGGAACTCAGAATGAGTTGCAAATACAAAAACGCTCAGGGAACACACAATTATAAGCCAGTAACGTAATTATCTTCAACAGATACAAAAAGCCTTACCTGAATGAGTGCTTTCAAGTCATCTTCTCCACCAAGGCCCAGTTCATCTTTAGTCTTTTCTGCCTCTCTAGCTTCTTTTTCTGCCTAAAATAGCAACCTAGTTTTTTAAAAAGTATTTTGCACCTTATTTGACAAAGTCTTATAGTAGTTACCAAACACTTTATTTTGCATCTGTATATAAATAGCTGCAAGGAAACACGAACGGTTTCCAAGTTTGGCCACAGATGAGAGATCAAAGAGAAAGCCCGTTCTGGTTCTGCGATTTAGTAGAGCGGGGCAGTTTTTTGCTGTTTCACAATGCCGAACGTGGTGAGATGTCCATCCCCATCCCTGTTCCCCACACCCACACTTTCTTTTGTCTTAGCGGCTATTACATTTTCTTACATTAGAGAAAGGTGACTGTGATGTGCATGTAACATATTCTACAAAGTGTCCAAGAAAACCCCCAAAAACCCCAAAAAAACCAACCAGGTTGGAGAAAAGGTCCATTTAGTCCAGAATGTTATTTCACACTTGCCAAAAGGCAAGCATAATATATTTCCACCCCACGTACACTTCTTAACTCCAGCAACTCATGGCTTTGTAAATAAGTGCAGGGACATGCTAAACTGTAATAAGCCATTGTGTATAATAACGAAATAAAAGAAAGAAGTAATAGGCAACAGTCTGTTACACTCAAAAGCCCTTCACAACAATTTGGGGGGGGGGGGTGTGGAGAACCCG
>NW_008824986.1:41255-42093 GCF_000699105.1 Pygoscelis adeliae | reverse complement strand
ATGTGAAAGTCAAAGATACTGAGCAAGATCTGTAACCCCGCAACCCTGTGGCAAACATTTGTCTTAAGAACGGTTTCATTTTTTTCTACCAAGGGAGATTAAAAGCTTATCGTAAATAATGTTTCCCTTTGGTCCCTGACTGATTTAACCTACCCGCCTTTTTCTTGCGATCATTTTCTGCTTAGACTCTTTTACAAAACCTTTGTAGGACGGGACTTCTCCAGAGTCAATGGCTTTTTCTATGATTTTCCGTATTCTTGGTTCATCTGTATAGTCCACACACAACACAGACTCCATTATTCTGTCCATGTCACCCTCAAAATCCACGTATGCTGCTTTAATATCAGCTAGCTCTTCTTCTGAATCTTTATAGCTCTTTTCAAAGTCTTCAATATCTTTTACACTGATCTGAAACAAAGAGGTGACACTTCTTGAGTTACAGGATTTATTCACCAGAAGGATTTAAGAGACAGCATTAAAAAACCCAGTGTTTTACACACAGCTCGTAAAGCTGCAACTCTGAAGCATCGGGCTTCCCCCTCCCGGAGGGTTTGCCGTCCCGCGGAGGCGAGCCCAGCGGGGTCCCACCGCCGGTTCCCAGACCCCGGCCCTCACCTTCTTGAAGAGCAGCCGCCAGTACTCCTGCCAGTCCCGCTCGCCCCTCAGCGCCTCGCCCTCCTCGTCGACCGTGCCCTGCTCATCGTACGCGGCGCGCTGCTCCGCGTCGCTCAGGACGGCGTACGCCTTGCCCAGGATCTGCGGGGACAGGGGACGGTCGGTCGGTCGGTCGGTCAGTCAGGGAGCCGGCCGGTCAGCCAGGGACCGACGCCGCCACCGC
>NW_008824986.1:35673-40738 GCF_000699105.1 Pygoscelis adeliae | reverse complement strand
TTCCGGTGGTTTGGATTCGCATCGCTCCCTCTCGGGGACGCGCTGACATGCTGGGAGCCTGCTTCTGCGCAAGAGCCTCCCCTCCCGCCGGTGAACTCGGTCTGTCTTCCGCAAAGGAAAGCCAGGAGCGCTCGGATGCAGGTACCATCAGTAAAGTAAAGAAAAAAAACAAAGGCCAAAAAACAAAAAAAAAAGGCAAGGGACTCCTTCCCCTTCCCCTTGGTAAACAGTAAGCTTTGTGGGCCACGCAGTTCTTGCAGGCTGGATGAAATCCACCGACTACTGAAAAAGCTTGCCTGCCTTCTAAAAATACAGATGCTCCAAAATACCCGTGAGACTTTCACTGAGACACACGGACCCCAGGGAAACGACCAAGCAGCTCGTCAAAGTACCTGTGTTTATTACATCAACACCCGAAGTTCTAACAGTTCACGCGTTTTCTTTTCCTTCCAGGCTGTCCCAAATGTGACAACAGGAAGGCAAAAGTGTTTGCATGTATCCAAACAAAACCGTGGAATAAAAGTCCAATAAAGATATGTTTATACAAAACTCATATGGTCTTTAATTAAATGCAACCTAAGTGGTATACACAGATTGATACGTACAAAAAGATGCATAAAATAAAAGTATGTTACATTTCTCATGCCTTTTGTTGAAATGTAGAACATTTCACTACCAATACCCATGGAGGGAATAAAACACAGCAGCATTAACTCAGATTTCAGCTCTTATTTACAGAATTTAGATGGTAACATCGTAGAATATTCTTGCTTTCATAAAAAATATCTTACAAAAGCTAGCTGTTATCTACCATTATTGGAGAGCTCTGCTGATGTCAGTGAGTATCACTGTTCACAGCTTGATTAACTGGTTATTGTTGTACACTTCAGGCTACACCCGCAATGATTATTTCAGTCAGTTCCGAGAGACGCTGAATCCTCTCTCAGCTGACCACCTTTTCTACTTCTCCAGTGGGCCCTTTACGGGTTTTCCAAGTTTCGGTGCTAATGCTGACTGCAGCATTAACACAGCAGGATAAAGACACGACAACCAAAGGGCATTAAATATAAAATACTTAACCATTTTATTCTTCCCTTTTTTTCAACTTTAATTTTGCCTTGTTTTCCTGTGAGGAGGCTTTGGCTGTTTCAGCATTCTTTGCCGTTTCAGCAGTTTTGTCTTTTGGCCTTTGCCTTCTGGAACGTATCAGGTCTTCACGTCCGAGTTCAACCATTTTTGCTTCCCACGACTTCATTTCATTCTCATACCGAACCTTATCGTCTTCAGCGAGCTGCAGGTATGGCTGGAAGAAAATCAGGTATCAACAGTTACGGAAGGGGCTTTGTCAGGGTAACTGCCATGTCACATCCTCCCCTTTGATACAAATGTGACTTACTACGAGACCTGTGCAGTGCGCATCCCAGGTGTTCACTTTTGCCTCCGGAAAACTCAAAACACATCAAACTTGCACAAAAATACAAAACCTTAGCATTGAATTATGGTTATGTCAACAGACGGCCATTCCTGAAGAGGAAGTTTATTCAGTATTACTACTAACAGCTAAGGTTGTTTTTTTTTTTTTTGAGTACTAGTTTGAGAGAGCTGGCTTATGCAAGGAACAGGAATAGATATTTCTGCACAACTATTTCAAATTCTTTTTCTACAGAAAAAAACCACGAACCTAGTGCATGTTCTAAGCACACATTCAAAACAATCTGGAAGAAGGGCATTCAGGAGGAAGGACAGTAAGGTACAGAACACTTGAAAATCTGGAGGTTTAGATTAGGTTTCAGCATAGCACCACTCCGATTTTCATATACCCATCTGCAGGTTCGTATTTCAATACACTGAGAAAGCTGGCAGAAAACTACCCCCAAGACAACCAAAATTAATAAATTACTATGTGCACATCACTTGTAGATTTCTGTTGCTTTTACCTGTCAAAAGTCTTTCCACAAGCAGCAAATTACTCTGCTGGCATTTAAAAATATTATAGATTGATTATTAGGAAAAAAAAAATAATCAAATTGTTGCAAATTATTCCACCTTCCTCCCTAGATGCCACTCAACGTCCATTTCCAGGCAAACAGAACTTCCACCCTATCCCACTCACTCACATTTCATCAACACTGTGAAAGAAACGGTCACTACTGGAGTAAAAGTAACGACAATCTTTTTCAAGATGCATAAATACGATCTCACAGTATTTTCCTCAGTATTATATTTTGAGCAACCGAGTTCAAGATTTTGTATGAATTTATTAATTTTGACTCAAGTTTGTCATTTTCCAGTTAGATCAGAGCCTCATCAAAATCCACTCACCTACCTGCTTTTGAGAACTGGACAGTTTTTGCCATGCATCAAATAATTGCTTCAGCTTTGCCTACAGGATATAGAATATGCAATACATTAGGATTATTTTAACAACAGACTGACCACAGAGGGTTACAGACGAATGCCACGCTAGAGAAAGCCAAGTATAAACCAATATAAAAAAGCACAAAGTCACACGGGCTTAATACCCAACTTCTTAACGTAGGTAAATAATAAACGATACGGTTCCACAAGTTGCTGGGCACCATCTGAGCCACATTTACAGACAATATAAGCACAAAGCAGTTTAAGTTACTTAGCCTGCCGCCAAAGCAGGCAGACAGAACAGCTAAGCTGACTTATAGCAACATGACTACATCTCACCCCGCGTACTGGTTTCATGTAAACCAAGCCCTAACTGAAGCCAAGCCCACACAAGTATTAACCGCCTTCGCAGGAAACTTTGTACCACTTCAGGAGTATTTTGCCACATGTGTGTCAAATTGGGCCTCAGCTGGCTGGAGATGCCTGCCTTGTAGACAGAAAACCGAGGAACAAACTATTTCCACCGTCCTGATTTACTGACTAAACGCATAGGGTAAGGAACATACTAGGCATACAGGGGAGGTCTCCAGCGCTTCAAGTGCTGTAATCCACTTGTAACTTAAATCACACCAAAGTGCAGTTTGGTGCAGAACTTGTGACTTCGCTGAGGAACTCTTGCATGTTCCGTAACATCGACTGTGCTACAGGAGGTACAATAACCACTATTACAGAAATGGTAGCAGACCACCACAACCATTTTAAAAAATAATGTATTTCTACACCAAGACAAAGAAAAATAGAATTCTCTCCTTACAGAAGGAACAGATGCAGTCTGTAACACTGAAGTGCGAAAAATAGTGCAAATATTTTAAGTCTGTATACCCACACAGCAGTTTATATAGGACATGCCACCAGCAGCATAGCCAGATCACCGTAGCCTAAAAAAAAATAACCTAAGCAAAGCAAAATCCAGATACTGAACTACTGAACAGTTTATCTGAAAATGACAGAATCTAGAACAGATTTTCTGAATACAATAGATTTATTTTAAAGAACAATTTTTCCTGGCTTACCACAGGTGAAATTCCCTCACTTTCTTGAAAGTTTTCTGACACAAAGATGTTAAAGCCGCTACGAGGTCTTTTAGGTTTTCCAAGCACAGTCAATTCCTTTAAAAACAACATGAAAAGTTACTCAATCTACCAAGCATGCATTTTTCCAAAACTAAACTTACCACTTGTCTTTCTGTTTTATACAAAAATCAGACTCAAATGCATTTTTTTTGTGTTTTATTCTGTAAACTGGACTGTATGTCAAGATGCTCTCACCACTTGTCAAGACTAATGCTAGACTAAATTAAGAAAAGCTAACAACCTGAATTTTCACAGACATGAAAGCAGCATTTTAAGCTGATTCTTACTTCAGCTAAGTCTTCCAGAAACCAAAGACTGTTACTAAATTCCACTCAGTAAGAAAGTCATGACGACAGGTTTTCTATTATATTCATAAGGCTTTGGTTCCTGGTGTGAAATACTGTATGCTTGCAGAGAGGAGGGCAGATACCTAACTGTGGGAGGTGAGAAGGTGGAACAGAACCAGCATATTCCCAGGGAAACAGAGCTAGGTTTCTGCTCTCAGAACACTTTGCCTACAGGGATGATGGTGAGAGAGGGAAAGTACAGCAAGTTGTGGATGCAATTGCACTTGTTGTTTTCTCCAGCCCTAAGACATTCCCGCTGCAGCCTGGGTGCTGCAAATTAACATCTGCTTAGCTATTAGGTGTGCCAGCTAAATTCCTTGTGGTGCCATACTCTAAAAAGGATCAGCAGAATCATTTGGATTAAAAACTTCCTCTAAGTAGGGGTCTTTCAAACCAAATTAATTTCCCTTTTGCCAGCTAGGGCAATGTCACACCAGCAGTTTAATTCACAGACATGAGCAAGCAGTAAGTAATCCCTTCAACTTATTTTGCCACTGGACAAACCACAATATTGTACCTTTACAGATGGTTCTGTCTTTAAGGACTTATATATAAACAAGCTAAAAGGGAACAGGAAAGATAATCTGTATGAATAAGTCAATAAAGGACACTAACTGATGCACCTCTACGCAGCCCTAATTCAACATGTCAGCAGCTACACAGATAGCAAAGTGGCAGAATCCAAAGAAAGGAAGGAAAAAAGGCTACCTCAAACAGCTACGACCTTGTAGGGGCCGCTGAAGTAACAGATACGAGGCCTTTGTGAAAAGCTGTTTCTGGATGTCTTCCCAACAAAAGAAAGCGTTGCTGGTTCAAATGTCTTTTATTACCTATCATTTCTCAGGCAGGTTTAGGAATAGGAAGAAAAAAGCATAGAGAAGCTACCTCTAAGCACAAAGACATGTGCTAGTTCTGGTCTTTAAGCACAGGAAAGCCACTAAAATAACTGCTAACACCAGCAATTATTTTAGTCCATGGGGTTTTTTGGGTTTTGTTTTGGGTTTATGGTGTGGGTTGGTTTTTTTTATTCTGAGAGTTGCTTTTGTATCTCTAAACACACTTCAACTCTGCTCTGTGTACTAGACAAATAGACTTCAGGTTCCTTGAGAGAAAAGAAACTTGAACTTCAGAATACTTACTCTTTTTGCCCTAAACGATCTTCTTTTTGCCAGTCGTTTGCTCCTTTCTTCTTTCAAAGCCGCAGCCTGGGCTGGAGTTAGCTGTGCT
>NW_008824986.1:33439-35215 GCF_000699105.1 Pygoscelis adeliae | reverse complement strand
TTTGCCAGTCTGTCTTTCTAGCTTCCTCATAAACCTACAACACAAACAATCACCAACCTTAAACAGATGCTTTCAGTCAGAAGCACTTGACCGTTAAACAAGCTAACACTTCTAACCTACTAACAAAAAAAAATTAGACTAACCTGGAACATAAGATTTTTAAAGTAAAGTAGCAATTTCAGATCTGTTTGATTAGCAGAATGGATTCAGAAGAACTCAGATTCAAAATCTAGGCTCTTACCATGAATTATCTTAGTTAATCTGATAACACTGGATGAATCTTCAGATGCAGCTCAAAGCAGTAACAATCTTCCATACAAGGAGGAAAAGCTGAAGCTTGGTTGAAGTGATTACTCTTAAAGTGCATATACCCACTGCAGCACGCAAGTGCTCCAGTCGCCAAACACATTCCCCCACCGGCCGATACCAGCTACAGAAGCTTCATAAAATCATGGCCTTGGTACCAGGGCACCAAGAAGAGCTGAGCCAGGCTACCGAGCATCCAGGTAGACCTGAAAAATCACCATCCCGTTCTCCGTTTCAGACATACAAACGGAAAGGCATACTTTATACTAAGGCACACAGAACGAGAAGTCCAGAAGGGATATAAGAGCACTTCAATTCTATTGAACAAAGATATTACTTTAGCTAGAAAACTGCAATTAGTTCTTAACTGGATCTAATTGCTAACTGCAATCAAGGAAGGACAATCATTACTTTGCTATAAATGGCACTTATATTCAGCAATGATTAGCAATTCATAGAGTTGTTTTACATTATCCCTTGAAACTGCCAGTCTTAAAGAAACTTCACTACCTATGACAAAAAGCAAGTTAACTAGATGAAATGTAAAGAAAGTTACCTGTAAGTTAGGTCTCTGGTTACTATCTAATCAGCAGAAAAAAAAGTTGGTCCTTTCATCAAAATTGATTGATGTTTCACCTAACTTACGCATATGAAAGCGGAACAACTTTACAATACTTACGTTATTATACAGGTAATGCATGCATGTACACAATTACCATTCAAAAAGAAATGAGATATTGGTTCCCAGCCCTACGGCCACATAGAGAGCGAGCTAGTCATTTCTCTGGCAACAGATTAAAAATACTAAAACCAAGGTCACGAGTGGAAGTATCAAAGTATCTTCCCCTGAGTACTTCAAAGCTCCCAGTTCTCTTCAGAATTGTTTTTATGTCTGAACCTTTGTACGCAAGTGCTTTTTTATTGTTGTTTAAAAATAAACAAAAAAAAAAACAACCTCACCACACAAAACAAAAAATTCACGGAGGACACCAAACCACGTAAAACAACCATGAAGAAGGCTCTTATTATAGAGTTCAAAGTACACAGGGCAAAGATACAAACTTACCTGCTTCTGTGATGCTGGTAACTCCTTCCAAGTCTCTGCTATTTTTTTAACCAGCTCCATGTTGTTCATTTCTGTACATTAAAATTAGAAAGCAAGAAAATAAAGACGAATATTATATCTTTAGTAAGCTGCTTCGTTTTTTCCCAAGGAAAGCTGTCACTAGTATCTTTTTCCTGTACAAATATATTTTCCTCCTTTCATAAAACTAACCAACTTACTGTGGCAGTTAAAGGGAACTGTAATATTTTGGGCGGAAGAGTTCCCACTCTTGGTTCAAACTCGAATGAAACATGCTGTTATAAACTGAAGCACCATTTCAAGACAGACAGCTATTATCACTCCACAACAGTTTTTTGGTTTGTTTTTTTTTTTTTTTTTTTTCTTCCTTTTTGGGCGGGTTCTTT
>NW_008824986.1:29092-32614 GCF_000699105.1 Pygoscelis adeliae | reverse complement strand
CGCTCTTTGTATCTTTGCCAGTCTGTCTTTCTAGCTTCCTCATAAACCTACAACACAAACAATCACCAACCTTAAACAGATGCTTTCAGTCAGAAGCACTTGACCGTTAAACAAGCTAACACTTCTAACCTACTAACAAAAAAAAATTAGACTAACCTGGAACATAAGATTTTTAAAGTAAAGTAGCAATTTCAGATCTGTTTGATTAGCAGAATGGATTCAGAAGAACTCAGATTCAAAATCTAGGCTCTTACCATGAATTATCTTAGTTAATCTGATAACACTGGATGAATCTTCAGATGCAGCTCAAAGCAGTAACAATCTTCCATACAAGGAGGAAAAGCTGAAGCTTGGTTGAAGTGATTACTCTTAAAGTGCATATACCCACTGCAGCACGCAAGTGCTCCAGTCGCCAAACACATTCCCCCACCGGCCGATACCAGCTACAGAAGCTTCATAAAATCATGGCCTTGGTACCAGGGCACCAAGAAGAGCTGAGCCAGGCTACCGAGCATCCAGGTAGACCTGAAAAATCACCATCCCGTTCTCCGTTTCAGACATACAAACGGAAAGGCATACTTTATACTAAGGCACACAGAACGAGAAGTCCAGAAGGGATATAAGAGCACTTCAATTCTATTGAACAAAGATATTACTTTAGCTAGAAAACTGCAATTAGTTCTTAACTGGATCTAATTGCTAACTGCAATCAAGGAAGGACAATCATTACTTTGCTATAAATGGCACTTATATTCAGCAATGATTAGCAATTCATAGAGTTGTTTTACATTATCCCTTGAAACTGCCAGTCTTAAAGAAACTTCACTACCTATGACAAAAAGCAAGTTAACTAGATGAAATGTAAAGAAAGTTACCTGTAAGTTAGGTCTCTGGTTACTATCTAATCAGCAGAAAAAAAAGTTGGTCCTTTCATCAAAATTGATTGATGTTTCACCTAACTTACGCATATGAAAGCGGAACAACTTTACAATACTTACGTTATTATACAGGTAATGCATGCATGTACACAATTACCATTCAAAAAGAAATGAGATATTGGTTCCCAGCCCTACGGCCACATAGAGAGCGAGCTAGTCATTTCTCTGGCAACAGATTAAAAATACTAAAACCAAGGTCACGAGTGGAAGTATCAAAGTATCTTCCCCTGAGTACTTCAAAGCTCCCAGTTCTCTTCAGAATTGTTTTTATGTCTGAACCTTTGTACGCAAGTGCTTTTTTATTGTTGTTTAAAAATAAACAAAAAAAAAAACAACCTCACCACACAAAACAAAAAATTCACGGAGGACACCAAACCACGTAAAACAACCATGAAGAAGGCTCTTATTATAGAGTTCAAAGTACACAGGGCAAAGATACAAACTTACCTGCTTCTGTGATGCTGGTAACTCCTTCCAAGTCTCTGCTATTTTTTTAACCAGCTCCATGTTGTTCATTTCTGTACATTAAAATTAGAAAGCAAGAAAATAAAGACGAATATTATATCTTTAGTAAGCTGCTTCGTTTTTTCCCAAGGAAAGCTGTCACTAGTATCTTTTTCCTGTACAAATATATTTTCCTCCTTTCATAAAACTAACCAACTTACTGTGGCAGTTAAAGGGAACTGTAATATTTTGGGCGGAAGAGTTCCCACTCTTGGTTCAAACTCGAATGAAACATGCTGTTATAAACTGAAGCACCATTTCAAGACAGACAGCTATTATCACTCCACAACAGTTTTTTGGTTTGTTTTTTTTTTTTCTTTTTCTCTCCTTTTGAGCCGGATCCTTTTCTGTACAATGCAAGATGGTCTGAACTTGGGAGGGGGGCCAGCGAAGAAACCAAAAGTAAAATTTCCAGTTCTCAGTTTTTGGCAAAAAGAGTCTGCTGGATTCTTCAAAGCAAGTATAATGTGACCTTATCCACCTGATATAGCAGACATGCTTGATTTTTATTTTAATAAAGTCCTTTATTTACAATATTATTCAACAGAAGTAAGGTTAAAGAAAAAGTAATTTCCTTCTCCCACAAACTTACAGACAGCAGCTTGAATTTGCTTTGTTTTTTGGCTGACTGCCTTTGACTCTGGCCCTTGCACTATGGTCATTTGATGAGGTATCCAGCCAGACCTGAATTTGTGAAGGGGAAAAGAAAACCCCAAATAAAGATACCAAGGGTGTTGGAAAGACGATGTAACTTTTCTTTTGTTGAAAAACCCTTTCCAGGCTTCCCCTCTGTTTCACACTAAAAGGAAAACCAGATCTTCCTCTCTCCCAACTCAAATGTAAAGTTCAGTCATCTCAACAGCAGAAAAGCAGAACTAAGCTTTTATCAGTAACCTGACTTCCAGAATTCTGGAAAAAAGAGACAGATGGAGAGTTTTTAGTCCAAGTATACCAAGCTTAAAACCTCTGAAAATACGATGCTTTGCCAATGATTCTTTTATCAGAATTAATTAATTCAAAAAAATTATCAGGTTATTTTTGAATATTACCTCTATTGGAACAAGAAAGCCCCAAATTCTCAATTTGCATATGAGATACAGTACGTTTATTTGCAGATTATTTGAATTTTGGAAACGTGGTAAACGCTGGTGTGGCACATAACTACAATAAGCTCTGCAAGTTCAGTGTCTCAACCTTTCAGACTGTTGAACTCCTGAACTACCAAGCAAAACAGGATATCAAATGGTTTTCCCTACTTAAATTTACCTCATGACTTGCCCAATATGACCACAGTTCTTAACACATTTTAACATTCATTTCAACAGTATTTTCAAAATCAGCGCAGCTTTCCATTCTGCTGCTCTCCGACAAGAACAGTGACTGCATTGCCTATAAATGAAGTTTTCGATAATAAATTAAACATACATACGGAAAACCATTTTCCTCTAAATACGTTTACTTTTTCTCCCATATACATTGAGGCAATCCAGTACATGTAGCTTTTAAATTACTAAGCATCAAAATAAAATCACATACAGCTCATTGTATCAGCAATAGAGTATTTCGAATACATAGATTCAAAAGTAACTGAAAACCACAAATCACTGTTAACACGTATCGCCCAAGTGAGCTCCTTCTTCAAACGTTTTTAAAGTTACACGCAAACGTTCGCTTTTTCGAGTTAAGTATAGAAGAATAAACTAATACATGCACAGGCGGTAAGCGTGGCAACACTGAATTTACTTGCGGTATGCTACAGATAAAAAGAGGGTTCTGGTCCCCTGACACCAGGGTAACGTACTTCAGTTACTTCGTGACGTTTAGTTTTACAAAGCAATCCTTTGTTCCGGTTTTCTTTTTGAATCACACGTTCCGGAGGGAAAGGGCAGCTTTACGACACAGCCTCTGGCACACTTGACTCGTCAAGACCTGGGATCTCTGAAAGCAAAACAAAGCCAACCCCGAGTCCTCTCGCACCCAATTCCCTCCAGACCTCATACCTGGATTGTTTTGCCTAAAAGCAGAACGATTTTCTTTCAAGAAACGGAAATAGGCCGTCAGAGGCCGCTTCGGGCGCTCA
>NW_008824986.1:8614-28577 GCF_000699105.1 Pygoscelis adeliae | reverse complement strand
CGCCGGCGCCCCCTTCGTTTACACGCGCCAGGAGCCTCTTTCTGGAGTCTTCTTCACGTTTATTACCCTTCAGGCCTCGGGTAGCGTTTGCCGGCGGAAAACGATACAGAGACCAGAAACCAACTAAGCGGAAGGCGACGGGCTGCGGCCAAACCCCAGCAGTGCGGGGTCACCCGTGTCCCGGCAAGGGCAAGCTGCCGACGGCAGAGCACGCGTGGCGTCCGCCTGCCCGAAACGGAAGGCAGGGCAGCGCTGAGCGGGGCTGAAGGGCGGGGGGAGGAGGAAATCGGGAGATGGTGCACGTATTCTCCATCACAGCCAGCCACACAGGGTAGGGTAACGTTTCAGCTATGTCGTCCCCCCCCCTTAAAATAGCACATACTGTAAAAAGTGGTAACAGAGGAACTCTGGCTGAGTAGTACCGGAGGTGTTCTATCTCCGCAGATGAAACCTGACCAGCTCTTTGAAAGAATGAAGTTTAATGCATTTTGTCTCCCATAGGAGAAGCATGAGAATCGAAGAGTTGCTTTCATGCCTCTAAAACAGCACATGCATAAGACAGGATTATTTTTTTAGTATATAAGTGTGCTGTAAGCACAAAGCCTTCCTCAGTGTTGTTGGCCTTTGGTTTTTCGATCATCCTGCTGGTCTCGCGCTGTGATGGAAAGTCGTTCTCGCAGGTATGGCACACAGCAGAAAAATTAGCAGCTGAAGTACAAGTGTTTCCAAACCATCCCCGATTCCTCAGTGTTGTTGGCCTTTGGTTTTTCAATCATCCTGCTGGTCTCGCACTGTGATGGAAAGTCGTTCTCGCATGTATGGCACACAGCAGAAAAATCAGCAGCTGAAGTACAAGTGTTTTCAAACCATCCCCGATACAAATCGGTAAACCAAAAGAAAGGGAGTATTCCAAGATGCAAGTCAAACTTCCAATCTCACACAGTTCAATACAGATACTGAAAACATTTAAATAACTTCTAGTACAAACGTATTACTACCGATCTAGGAAAAATAAAAGCTCTGGGGCCACATTCTGACCGTCAAAGTTTTCTACGACCATTTTAGCAGTAAGTATAAACAATAGCTTTGCCCTCCTAGCTACACTGCCCTAGTTCAAGTATAATGAAGCACTCATTTTAATAACAACCCCCCCCACATTTATTCACCTTACAATCTGAAGTGAACAAGGATATTTTAAGATCAATACAGCCACTTTCCATCAAGCTTTTGTTTCAAAAGTCATCACTACCATCATAGATAAAACTAGCACAGAAGTGACTTTTTCCTATACGTGGCCAGCTTACGCCATTTGAGTGAGTAAGTCAGCAAGCATGAAGGTAAGAGTATTCCATTGGTAGGAACAAAAGCTCCTACTGTGGACGCTTCTCGCCCACAACCCAAATTCCAGTTTGGCATTCATTACAGCAAAAAACCCAAATATTTTTGTCGTCTTAAAAATTTATTTTATGATGACAAATTTCCCAACTGCAAGTCACTTTTCTTTCCTGTGCAAGATACAGAGAAAAACCATAGTCATGCATTTTTATTTTCAGATACCCAAGAAGAATGTATGGTAGGAAATAAAAATTCTTCTGCTTTTAATCTACTTTAAAAGAAAAGACTGCCCCTCTCCAGCACTACTGGTTTTCCACATGCATAGTCTGAAGCAACTGAAGTGCCAGTTAATGGAAAAGTTATCTTCAAGCGTGAGAAGTTTACTGTCACATTCAGATATTGCAAATACACGACCTTAACTGAAGTGTTTGATGTTCAAACACTTGTGGTTATTTCCTCCATAAATGAATATAGATGTAACATGTCATTAAGCTAGTTGAAATCCTATATAAAACAATGGGCATCGCGTGCTAAATAAGTTAGGCTAAAGCTAGCGTAAAAATTGCAATAGTTCTAAGTAGTACACGATGCATGGCTTTATCTTCCCTTTTGTCTACAAGACACATGCACACTTAATATTTTGATCCGCTAATGTTAGAACAAGCACTTTAAGGATATGCATGATTTAAAAAAAAAGCCAAGACAAGTAGTAGAAAATGCATTTTATTTATATGGAAAAGGCTACATTTAGATTTGTAAAAGGTCTGTGATAGTGTTATGTTGCCCACATGTCAAAAATCATTTGTGAATAGCAACAAAACGGTTACACATCTTTCTACATAGCAGTGCAATTAGTTCACATTGCAATAAAATTAAGTCAAGTATATGCAACAGAATCAAAACCAAGTGTTTCTCCATAATCAGCATACAAAGAATTACAGTGCAAAGATCATTTTAGGTTTTAAGAAATCTGCAGTCAGTCTTTAGAATATCCTAACGGGTGGGATACTCCAATTATTTTCATTACTAGCAGTTGTGCCTTGTCAATACTGTGCACAAGCGAGTAAGTCTAAAATGAAATGACTTACATGGTAAATAAAATATTTAGTCTATATAGTAAAAAAAATACAAATTATATAAGTGAACTAACAAAATGAAATTTGAGCACACTTATGAAATGGTCAACATACTTTGACACACATACAGTATTCATCACACAAGAACAGCTACTTTTTCCAGCAAAAATAATTTGGTTGCTTTACAACTGCATAATGGATCTTGTAGTCTGAAGATGCAGATGTCCAACTCTTAAAAACCATAATAAATGTCTTCTGCAAAGCATACAAAGAGGATAAATATTCTTATCACAGTCATAAGGTTATTTTTGGAAGTTTGTTCTCCCTTGCTCCAGAAACACACTTACATGGGTGAAAAAAATTCAAGGGGCATGATGATACATGGAAGCAGTAAACTGTGCTCCATTTCCTTCTAATTTTGAAAAAAACCCTAGAATTTACAGTACTCTGTGGTATATGAAAAAGTCTTCACAAGTTTACATTGCATATTTCTGAGTCCATTCTCTTGCATGTCTGTTGTATCTGTACGTGCAGAAAGAAGGCATTACAGTGAAGAGCTTGTTAGTGATACATTGACAATGGCCACATATTTACTTAATACAGATGTTATTGAGCTTTTCACCTCTTAGCATTGATTCAAATAATGCTAAAGTAGTCTAAAAGCCAGGAAACATATACCCACTGTACGTTCAGTTTCTAAGGCTACCTATCAAAGCTATTTAGACTCAAACTCAAAACCAATCTCACAGGTCTGTATTAAAATGCATATCATTGTGCATACTTAATTTGCATTTCACAACTGGCTCCCTTATTTTGTACCTTAACAGGAATTTGTTGTCAGTTATTCCTAAATGTGTATGCTATTAACAGTCTGACAAAGTTCACACATTTTAGTTGCATAAAATTCAGTATAATTAACTGGTTTTGGAAAGGGTGGGAATAGAAGGCACAGTGATTTTTTTTATTCCCCATTCTGCATTTCAGAACCTGAAAATTTCCTGAAAAGCATTTTTTACTAGATTTTAAGTCTTGGGTCTTTTCCTTCTGATATGAAGCTGACTAGCACTCCCAAAGGTGAACGTCCTTAGAGAGTCAATATCTCTCCCTCTGGCCCCTCACATTTGTTACATTCCACTCCAGACTAGATTCACTTTCTTCTGGGTCCTCCAGAGAAAACAGTGACAAGTTTTTAAATCCATTTCTTAGTATCAGTATAGCAAGTCATGTACTAACTGGTTTTGTTCTTAAGAATATGCTACCATACAAGTCTTTGGATTTTTACTTATAGTAAAATACCCACAGATAAATGTCAGGGGTAACCAGCCATATCTTTCGTTTCCTAAATCCAAGCTGAGATTAAAAAAATTTAATAGGTGATTAGCATAAGAAGATAAAGCTATAGTCAAGACTACACGTTCTCTCACTTTCTCCTGCAATGATTAAATTTCAAGTTTTGGAGATAGAGAAATATCCCTTGTTCGCTTCCTTCAAAAACTGGAGGCACAATAGCTGAAATCACTGTATTAAGTAAGTGGATGGACAAAAGCTGAGACACAAATGGACAGAAGCTGAGGTACAACATCCTCAACTTGAACACTATCTGCTTTACAATACAAGCCACAGAGTTCACGTGTTTCAGAAGTGGGTTATGTGATTTGATTGTATCAGACATCACGCGGTCAAAAAAAGGTCATTTTAGTGATTCCTACTCTAGGGAGAGAAATACTAGACCATAGGCTTCCATGTAACCTACATCACTCCTTCTCTATCCAGTCCTCAAGGTAAAAGCAATACTCAAATCTTCATGGACCTGTGATATGTGATGAACCACAGGCCATTAGCATGCATTGCAAGAAGTTCTCAATGGCTCACCTACTAAAAAAATAGGTACCCAACAATTTCTCAGGCTGTTAACCAGAAAGTGAAAAATTCTCCTGGATATCACAAACATTCCACAGAATCTCAAGCAAAGAGTCTAACAATTAAAATAGTTAACAGCAAGGTTACCAAAAAGCAGCTTAAGTACCAAGGCTAAAAAGCCTGCCGCAAGCTAAATCCACCACCTTTTCCACGGCTTGAAAAAGTAGTCAGATAAACAGCGATGATTAGGCTGTCAATGACTGTGCTGCATGGCTATGACTATTTAATTTATTGTCAAGGCCACCAGAAAACTTGTGACGGATTAATTTTGGGGAAGGTTATTCCATTCTTGGCAAATTAGGACTGGATGTATTTGGAAAGACCTTAGAGACTCCTACTCCTTGTTACTATCCTAAATTGATCTTGTGTTTCAGTCTTTCTTAATCCCACACACACCTAGAAAACCCACAGGTGCTAAAACCCTGCTACAGAAGACAGCTCAGGCCATGCCGATAGACTGTAGACTACATCCTGGATTGTGCTCAAAATACCTATAGCAGCAGAGTTCAACAGAATCTCCCAGGGGTAAGCAAAATATTTCCTTCCTGGATCACTGATTCTGTAACCTTTTCCATGCATAAAGTTTTTAAAGTTTGTAAGCCCAGGAGAAGCAGGTATCTGATATATCAGCAGAAAGCAGCAAGGATGGAAAAATCTCACACAGATAGTATTTCCTCCATGGAACCCTTTGGAAATCATGCAGTCTAATCTGTGCAATAAAGGGCCCGAGCTTCCTGCCACCCACAACTGCAACAAACTCTTAAGAAATCAATGCATCACTGCTTAGATATCCATAAGTTTCACTATTCAAAGTTTGAGTGGCAAAAGGAGTCACTCTAGAAAGGTACTGCTCTAGAAAGAAACTCTGCTATGCCAAGCATTGGGCTTGCTAGTGACCTCTAAATCCTGTTATCCGGTATTGTGAGGGTTCAGCCATGTATTAGTTACAAGACAGTATTTCAAACCCCTCCTTCGGAGTGATGTACAACCAGGAATCAGCAAGCCTTAAAACTGGACTTCGGGAAAGCCAGGTCATTCCGCACTGTAAGTAAAAGACCCCAGCATAGATGTTTCAGTCAGTATAGTAGTTTTAGAGTTAAAACTCCTCAAATCAAATTCAGGTTTGGTCCAGATGCTTCGGTTATGCGCTGTCCATGTTACCTACCCAAGATCAGAAACTTCCTGCAAGTTCTACAGCTGTTCCAGAAAGTAAGAGAGGTTCTTTTTCTCTGTAAGATGCTGCGAATTGCAATGTGACAATGGTTCTTAGCACTAAACAGCACTGAATATTAGTATACCCTACGTTTACAAAACTGTGTCAAAAAGACATTTGTTGTTCATACCTAACATCTTACTAAAGGCACAGGTTTTACAACCAGAGGATCACAGTAGCAACAAATAATTCATATTTGGGAAATTATTTTTCATGCAATGAATATAAACACACAAGTGTGAAGGTTTTATGCAACTAAGTACAAAAAAACCAGTATCCAACAGCTGTGTACGCCTACAGTTTCCTGCTTGCCATTCCACTGATTGATATTTTCAAGATTTAAAAATCTAATCCCGTAGAAACCTATGAAAAGAGTATCTTTAAAAGTTAAGATAGAAGGTGCATAGCAGATAACCATCTGCAAGTACCAAACACACAAATATGTATATGTTATACTCACTTTTCCTTGTCTGACTTGTAGATCTGTGCAATATCCGGTACTAAAGGATCATCTGGATTAGGATCACAAAGTAAGGAGCATATGGACAATAAAACTAAATAAAAGAGACACTAGATTAAACAAGTTAGTTTGCTTTATTTCCATAATCCTTTAATATATTCCAGTACGCTGAAGAAGGGTGGTGGAAGGGAGATTGGAAAGATAATGCATGTTAGTATTAAGCTTTCACATAGCAGTTCTGCTCAGGAATGTTTATACAGCATCATTTTTCTAGGTCCTAAGTAAACAACACCTGATACTAGCCTAGAGAACTTGCAACCCACGGACCTGTATCTTTTGTAATGATCTCTCTCCCATGTTTTAACCTATGGACATTAAACAAACTACAGACTACATAGTTATCTATAAATATTTGACCAAACTAAGCTCTTCTATCTACAATTATTTAAGATAATTAATGTTGTTAATATTACACTGCCATGTAATACTCTATTTGTGCATATCCTTCTCCACTTCTGTGCTGACAGTTATTCTCTCCTTCATATGAATATTTCACTTAATTTGATAGAAGTGTGACTTCCATTTTGGGAAAATACTTCATCAGTATTATATGCAGGTATTAATTTATAATTCCATATTCATTTCCTGGTATTTAACCAAGGATATTTGCTTTTTCTAACATTGTCAGTTCATACTTCTCAGGAAATTTCTATTTTTATATTCAGAACTAATATGAATACAAGAGTACACAGTTAAACAATTCTAAACACATGGTGAAAGCGAATTTGATGCTACAATGAGAATCTGCTGTAGAACAGGGGTTTTTTCCTTACTTTGTCTTGTTACAAAAGAGCCCGGACTAACATCTATTTTCACCAGTAGTGAGTTCAACCACTTCATACTGACATATTTCATTTTATTAAGTGCCAAATACACCAGTAATATTAGAAAATCGGGTTAGAATACTTGGTCACACCAGTCAGAGGTGCTATCAGTATGTTGTAATCCTTTGATTCAGTAAAACAAGAACTGTAAAGGAGAAACTTCCATGAGCCACTGAGCTAATTTCCAGTTTATGAAATATATGATGTGCAAGCACGTTAAAAGCACGTCAAATCAGAACACAAGACCAGCAGACTGCTCCTCTTTATAACTGAAGGAACGCTCAGCAGTAAAGACACAGAAAAGTGCTGAAGATGTAAAAACTTAAAGAGTTTTCATTTGTAAATGCCAACTGTTAAACACAATGTAAGTGCCAACTCTCATTTGCTAAATACCTTCTAAATAACTAGAAACAAGACAATTTTTTCTCAGCAATAAAACAATCAACCAATTTCTGTGGAAAGTTAATACCAGCTACACACAATAGTAATTCATGCCTTCAGCAACTACACCAGGAAACAGTATTAAACTTAAATTTTATTTAGCTTCTGAGATTACTGCACAGGGTTGTTACATATGAGCAGAAGTTGCCCTTCCAAGGAGGTACAGCAATTGCACTTGCATAGAGCAATTTCCATTGGACAAAGATTAACAATTTTTTCCTTGCTCGTACACCAAATGCAGTAACATTGTTCTAAAAAAAGACACATGGTTTAGAGAGCTCTCAAGCACATAAGCAAGATGCAATACTGTTTAACCTTTTGAGTCACATGAGAACTTTCTGTAATATGACTAAGTGTGCCTAAGCATTTTGAAGATGGGTGAGAAAAAACAATGATAGCACCCAGATTTAATAAGCAGCTTTTTAAGTGACACAAAATGCCTACAACAAAAGAACTGCTTAACTGTAACCTCAATGTTCCAAAAATCTAGTGTTCAACTTGAGAAAGTTTAACTACAGGACTAGAATATTTTAATAAATCTTTTACTTATGACTTTGAAAGCAGCTACATTTAAAAAAACTCATCTTACAGAGGAATGCAAACCAGAACAATTTATCTCATTTTAAAATGAAGTGTAATTAAGATCTGAGCCCACACAAGGATGCTCAGGCAACCCAAAGAGCCATCAATAAGCAATCAGGTAAGCCCACACACGTCAGTATCAGGGTTTTCCATTTACATTCAAATTAATTTGATTTTTAAGCTCTCTTCACCAGTTTCTCTGCAGTTCTGCATGCACAGTCAGCTATAATACAGAAGTTGCATTTCAGGCTAATTGGACATTTAGTATCTTACTCAACTTGTTTTAGAACATTTCTTCACCATTCACATAATATTTTATGTAATGTGATACTCCAAATAAACTGTGCAAGATCTTGGATCTTAACAAGAATTCCAATGGAATTTGCCACTTCTGTAACACGCAGGATAAATGAGTTCCCACTGCCACCCTTAGGCAGTGCAGTAATACACAAAAAAGCGCCATGGTAGTGTATGCAATTTCATAAATCCATTAGCAAATCTGTGAGTTTACCTTTAGATACAGTCAGAGCTGGTGACCATTGCGATCTCAGGATATCAAGACAAATACTCCCATTACTGTTTATGTTTGGGTGGTATATTTTTGTTGTAAAAGCAATCTGGAATAAATAAATAAATAAAAAACAAGTAACATCAAATTAACATTGTCCCTTCAGTTACACTCATACTGATCTGCCAACACAATCTATCGTACAGTCTTATCTGTTCATCCACTATGCACATGTATCCTATTGCTGGCCTTTCTAGTTTTAACTTCCAAAATTAAGCCTCAAAGAACTAAGACACAGAAACAAAGCTTTGACCAAAAAATGGTGTAAGTTTTGAGAGAAAGGACTTACCTTTGGTGGTTTGAAAGGATAGTCTGTTGGAAAGTGTACTGTGAGAAAAAATACTCCCCCTTGATATGCACTATCAGGCTGGGGAAAGAAACAAAACAAACAAAACATATTAATATATTTCAGCTATTCTGGAGCTTCCCTTCTGAACGCAGATAACCTCCCAAAGCTATGAGTATCTTAGAAAATCCATTTCTTGCCCAGTACACAGCCCATGCTATGGGCCACAGCCCACTATGGGCTGTGTACTGGGAAGGCACAGAGGGAATTGAACCCTCCCACTGGCCTGCAGAGCTACAGTAGAGCCAACCATGGCTACTACTGCAGTAGTGCAACATGGCTACTGAGTGCTGCCCTTCTTGGGGAAAGAAAGGGAGGGAGCGGTGTTTGACTGGTGGAGCTACAAAACTGCTGATCCATCAGCTCCACCGCACCAAGGGGAATACAAAACCCAGAGCAGGTCTTCCAAATCCTGTCTCTGTGCAACACCACAGCTGCTCTGATCCTCCTCCATCCTTAAGCTACAAAGATACTTACCTTAAGAAGTGGTTTCTCTTTGCAGATGCAAAGAGTAGGATTTTCCAACATAATTCAGTTGATCATGATGACATCAGGGAGTTTTAAAACACACAACATCTTTGTGACCTGTACAAATCTGTGAACATGCATTTTGTTAGAGAACATGTGCACAGGTTTACGTCCAGGTTGCACACAGTTAATAGATAGAAATAACTTTGTTGCAGTCATCTGTTGAGGAAATCTTTCATTTTTATTAACCAGAAAAGTGAGGGGAAAGTCTCAATGCTAAACAATAGAGAGCAGTGCTGCCATTTCTGATTAAGGGAAGGAGAAGAAAAACCTCTCTCATTACTTGGTAAGTTTAAAACAGCAACATAGGAACTCAATCTCAGCAAAGCTGCAGAAGATCAAGTTTTTGGGTTTTCTTACGGAAGCAAAGGCAGACTGTTTTTTAAATAAAATGTTTACCTTGGAAATGAGCAAAAATTAGTTTTAGAGATGAATATAAGAAATAAAGTCACAAATGGTCCACTAAGACATGTCGTCTTGCACATTCAAAATGCAGACAGTGTAGCAATGTAAGGCAGGTTATATATAGTATTGCTAAGAAGTCAGCATTAGGTAACAGCAGAAGAGATTGCTGCTGTACTTCCAATTAGGTTTGAAAGGACTGCTTGCCTGCATACTAAATGGATTTGTCAAAGTTAAAATAAGCTGAAGATGAGAAAGTTCACTGTCAGACAGAAGGCAAAGCGAAGTCACAGAAAGTTTTGTGAGCAAGGTATGTAAAACAAATTGACAGTGCCCATAGACAGGAGAAGAGGTTACCCTACTTCCACAAATAGGAAGTGAATTCTGAAGGTAAGCTTTAGTCCTATGCTTCCATCAGGCCATCAGGAAACTACAGATGTGCATCCCTATTTCCTTATGTTATCAAGACAAAGAATTAACATGCTGACTGTGTTCTTTACTTGTTGGAAGATACGGCTGAGAAAGGTTGGCGAGAGCTGCTCAGCCTTATCTTTAACTAGAGAAATCTGAGGAACCCGAAGCAAAGAAAGGAGTATTCTCCACTACAGAATATGGAAGGTGAATTGCAAGCTCAAAGAAAAAAAGTGGAATTTAAGTTGGGATTTATGTGCTAGTATTTCCCTTACTCAGGTCATCAGTCATTCAGGACAGAGACATTATTGGTGGCAATCAGCACATAATGATTAACTTTTGTTAACTCTTAACAACTTTGATGTTTTGCCATTCACCTTTAAGCAGAAGGGCAAGGATCAGAATGACTCTGTATGTGAAAGAACACAGTTGTTAAAGAAAAATGGCAAAAGCATTAGTATCCTACAGAAAAACTTGCCACAATCATTTCAGTTGCTGCTGGGCCATTGAGAAGTTGGACAACAGACTCCAGCATACCACTGGCAAATTAGTAACTGATCTTTCACTGCTTCAGAGCAGCTGTGCTGAAAATGCAGAAATAGCCTCAAAGCAGTCACAATTCCACTTTTCTCCACCATGTGATGCTGCACCTTAATGGATTAAGTATTGCCTCAAAATTTCAACTCACACAGTGGTTCAGCTCATCATCTGAACCAGAAACTCTTCTTTCCAAATTAGTAAGTCCAAAACAAAACCACTAGGAACACAAACTCCTTACCATGATATTAATAAACACCCATTCCCTCAGGTCATGTTGTTCTTTATTCTTTATGCTGAAACCCTTTCCAGTTTTCCTTTAAAACTTTCTGTTCTTAAGCTTTATTGTCCTTTATGTCATTTCCTTGACAACAGTCATAAATGGAGTCTTTCGAGATCTCCTTCAACCCAAGGAAAGCAGGCCTTTCTCACACAGAAACCACAAGTACCCACAATTGCTGGCCTACAGTTTGCAAAAGCCATCTGTTTTTGCCAGAGCCACATCACAGCCATCAAATAAGCTCTAGCTAAAAGCCCCAAAATCACCCTGTGCAACATCACTCTTGTTTACAGTTACCAACTTTAACATTGGATTACACCCACTCTTCCTCCCTTCAGATGGATGAATCTTCCCGAATTGAGATTATCACCTTTGAAAAGCAAGCTTTTCACTTGGCAGCCCCCATCACCAATACAAACATTGCAGCTAACTGATTAAGCACTCCTAACTTCATGAAGAGGACAGATTTTTGAAGAGTTACAGAAAGAAACTAGTACCAGACCACTAAGAACAACAATACCACCCTAAATCTTTAATCTGTACATAGCACAGCTGAATTTGACTGCCATGTTTACAGAAACCCAAATGAATCCTTCTGTAACAAAAAGGGAAACAAGGTCTACTTTCTAAGGGGCATGAATTATATACTTACAGGTCCCATAATTGTTGCCTGCCAGTGAAACACTGAAAGTCAAAAAGATGTAACAATTAGAGATTTTCCAAGCTTTTTCTTATCCAGAAAAAGTCAACTGTGACAATGTACTACAAAGAGCTTACAGTCATCTCCAACAGGTCCAGCAGAACAGTGGGCTGGTGGGTCTCGCTGCAGATCACTTAGTTCCTGTAAGAAACACACAAATATTTGAAAGACATCTACATGAAAATACAAACCACTCAGCAGCGTTACTTCACAAGTGAGAACGCAAACAGATTTTACTAAATAGACCTGTGGTATTTTTAAAGAAATCAACTCTTGAAATGCCCACTGACATTGAAAGGGTTTTTTTGCCATATAGGTCTGCAGCTAAAGACAACATTGTGCTATAAATTAATATCTGAAAGTATTATAGGTATAATAAGTTGGATATACTGAAGTAGAGACAGAAAAAAAATGAAGACAATGAAGGGTTTCTCGATTTCTCTGTAAACTCACTGCTTAATTTATAAATGTATGTGCTAATCTGACTGTTCCTTTAGCTTTTGATTTTACAAAAACTTCCTGTATTTGCCTAATCTACGTACACTAGCTGAGTTAAACTCGCTCATAGAATGCTTGCTGTCTGACTAGAGATGAGATATAAAGATAACATAAAGGTTCCTAAGTAAACTAGAAAACAAAGGAAAAAATATTAGTTCTACACATTATTTAACATACCTTGATTTAATTCCCTGCATGGTTGTTTGGGGTTTTTTTTCCCCCCCAAAGTGACAACTAAAAAAACCCCCAAGAAAGTTTAAATTTAAAAGAAGCACTCAGAGAAGCTTTTGCAGGTAAACTGATTTATTTCTCTTACAGTAGTCCACACAGTCCCAAATGATTTAAAATTATTATTTATTTACACAAAAACAGCTCAGCTTTTAATCTGATTTATCATCACGATATCAAATGCAAAACAAGCCAGGCATTAATGTTGGTTCACTTTCTTTGTTTAATTTAATATACCATTTTTGATGTCTGAAGTTTTACTGTACTAATAACAAACAACTTTTTCCAATTCTAAGCTGATAGGAACTGTGCTGCGATAAGTTTAACAATTACGTGTAAATACTTCCATTGAAATAAGCTAAAAGATGTGTGCTAAGCCACTGTTCGTAAGTCAGTCAACTAATTACTCAAAACATACACATTTAAGTCAACAATAGCCATAAGCAGGTCTGCAAATATCTCCTTGATTTTAGCATAAGGAGTAACGGTGGAAACATTTCTGCCCAAAAATCATTTCTGCCCAAGACAACTACTTCCAAAATCAAGGTTTAAATTGGAACTAAATTTAACTCAAGTGTAGAATTCGTGTATGTAGTGTGGTCAGATCTTACATACAATTTGAAGCGTTAAACCTCTGCACTTCTCAACTGCTGTGATATATTTATCCATTTACGACATCCAGTAAACATTTCAACTCACACAGTTCTCTCTTCAAGGGACCCAATTTACCGTGGACCTGGAACCTAAATTCAGACACACTTCTTACAGGTCCACTCTTGGCCCTGAATTCAAAGAAAGGCACTGCAACATATCTTCAGCCAGGTAAGAGTAGTAGTATTACTACTTGCTCTGAAGTCACTCCTCACAATCTTTGTGATGTAAAATAAAAGAGACAGTTCTTTGATGTATACTGAAATATCTCAGGTTGCCAACTAGTGTTACTTGTCTGCTCTCAACTTTATTCTGTTGATGAAATTGTATGCTGGTCCAGAAACAACACTCCAGGCTAGACTTTGACTAATAAAGGCAATAGCAAAACCCTTCAAAAGTGCAGTTCCCTTTTTAATTGAGGATTCAAATTTCACTAAGGGAGTAATACAGAGAACCAGTAAGCTATGCAAAGCAAAGTCCTTGCCAGTACACGAAGGGAGTCAACAAGTCTCAAATTTCCAGGAGTCACGAGAGTTGTAACAAGCATTACCAGCAGCAGAGCAGTTACAGCCACTGTCTACTCTAATTTGCAACTCAAGATCTAACCCAACAAGAGATTTTCTTGTACACCCACTAAAAATGAGCCAGCTACGCGAGACTGTTAGCCAAAACAGAGAGCTCAAAGCCTAGAAATCACACGTTTTATAGCAGTCGTGGCTGACTACTAAATTAAAGGCAATGACAGGAAAAATATGTAGCTTAACTCTTCAGAAAGTCTCTAATATATGCAAACATTCCTTTATGCATATGCAAACTGCTAGGCAAGCACTTAATTTTGGAGTTGCAAGTCTATAACAGTACTCATTTGTTAGATGCTTTCCTCAAGGTCTTTACATAGTCCAAAACCACACAAATTGGTTTTCATTCGTATGTACACGTGCACTTCAGAATTGGTAGGAACTGGGGAAGGCTCCTCAGGTATACACTTTCAATTTGTTCAGGCACTGAAATTTGTCCATGATAAAAACCATGTTTTTAATCATACTTTGATGAAACCCAGAGCTATCAACTCCTGTTATTAATATTTCCCTAATAATGAAGGGTCTCTTCAGCCAACTTCACTAAATGAGAGTGATGTTCACGGACACATTCAGAGAGCTTCTGCAGCTAGGAAACAAAGCCAGACCAAACTTCAAAATCCTGATAGAGCAAATTCAGGCCATATTTTCCAGTCATAAGAAATAATGTATTGAAGCTCATGTGGTTTAAAAATACAAGTGGTACCATGATCAAACTTTGTAAATTGAGTTTGACAGTGTTAACGGTTTGAGCCTTTACATACAGAAGCTCAGATCAAGCTGTAATAAAAACAGCTTTATACTGTTAATTATGCTGTCTAAGCTTCATATTCAAAGCAAAATTATCTGGAGAGCTGTAAGGTTTAGGCTTCAAACTTTCCTACCTCTTTTGAAATGATGCAAGCAGACAGTCAGAACATCCCCCATGAGTCAGACTGACTTGCCAGTGTCCAGAGCCGAACACCGCAGAACACTTGTGATGATTCTCTAAAGTAGATGTAGAAAAACTGCTTCATGACTTTACACATTCACAAAAGAATGAGATGTTGAATACAAGAATTCTCTATACAAAGCAGCAAAGATGCTTTTCGCAAGAAGCCCAAAACCTTACTGTGTGAAGAGACAAGGCTGAAGAGTTACAAAGCACAATGTGCTGAAACCTCATCAAGGAGTTCAGGAGAACTGCATGTAAGGCATTAAACAGCCAACGCTAAAGATTTCCCTGTAATTTTAAGTTAATTTGTTCCCGCAGTTTTGTCCATGTTTTATGGATTATCACTACGTAGCTGCATGATGCAGGTCTGGTTACTTCAAGGCCTTGTCTAGACTGATATTTTTAGTTACTGGTATAGAAAATGCTGGTGCAAGACTTTGACTACATAGGTTAACAAGCAGGATCTATAACTCAAAGCAGTGCAGATTCAGTTTCAAAAGAGAAAGTCAACACTACAAATTACAGTGTACACCAGTGCAACGTCTTTTATGAGAATATACAAAACCAAAACTTTGTCTGCAAGAGATCCAAATAGAAGTATCAGTTATTTCAAACACTGGTGAATGTCACAGCATAAAAGCATCTATCAAGAGCTCGAACACATGCCACACCATCCCAATACAGCCAGGATAAACTTGCACAGAGAAAACAGCTAAGCTGAGGACAGTGGTGGGAATAAGTCTTCTAATCCTCTCAAACATAGAAAATATTACAGACTAGAGTAGAATAGAATACTGTTAATTCTATGCCTCTAGCTGGTTGCAACAGTAAACTATTTCTCCTATTTGTCACTACAGAACAGCAGCTGAGCACAAAAGTAAGCAGGATCCATGACCAGGTGTGGCTAATAAAGGAATATTAGCATAATGCTACAAATGCTAAACAACAATTACTGGAGATGGACACAGCAAAGCCTCCAAAGTATCACCTTTCATTGCACCACACACACTGCAGAATAAAGAGCTCTGTGGGCAGCATGAGACAAAAATTTTAAAATCAAGTTTAACAGATGTAAAACACATGCTATGGTAAGCTATAAATGCTGGAAATATTTCTGAATGTGCAGACTAGTGCTCTTTGTCAAAGTATAATACAGGATGTATTTCATAAAAGCATAAAGTTGGTGAAGACTGGAAGGCCAGTTTAACAGTTACATGCTTCATTAGCAGTTACATGCTTCATTAGCAGTCAGGCTTCTCTCCTAAAAAGCTACTGGAACAAGATTGCAAAGGATACTTTGATAACAAGGAGATAAATATTCTCAGCATAGTACTCATGGACACTCAATGGCTATGAACATGAGTAGTAACAAAAAAAAGCCCTAAAAATGACTCCTTTTTTCAGTTTAAAAAAGTAGTCAGAAAAAAAGACTGTGGACTATCAGAAGGCCAAAATAAAGTGCAGGCAGCACCCCTAAAAGCTATTTTAATTCTCTAAGCAACACAAAACCACAACCAGAGCCTTTTTCCACACCGTTATTTAAAATATAGGTTTTTACATCTGCCAGCTATGTTATTCATTTCTTGCACAAAATGCACTGTAGACAACAGACTCCCTTCCTACCAACTCCATGCATACGCTGCTGCTATTATATTAATGCTATTTGGAACCATCTGTCCAAAAAAGCTCAGTGATCATACTTAGACTAGTTAATGGATTCTGTTCTTCATAAATTTTGCAAATGTAAAGCAAACATTTATCATAATATTTCTTGATATAAAGGTAAGTCTTAGTAATAAATATATATTCTATTTTTATACATTGTTTTAATGAAAAAAAATATTGCTGTGGTATCACAGCTCATGATTTGAAAGCTAATTAAAACATTTTATATTACAGATCCAATAAAGAAATTACCTTAGTATGTTTATTACCATCCAAAGGAAGCATGTGACTCAACATTTTAAAGTCAAAATCGAAACCACAAATATTGATAAAATTTGATTTACTTGAGTCAATTTACAGTAACAAAAGTTATTTTTAACATAAATATTCAAGTCAGTATGTCCTGTTAGTCTACGCATATACAAAACACATACTGAAACAAACAGACATATAGTTCATTGACATATCTAAATGTTTGAATGCTTCTATTCTTACTGAGTTGTGGGAGAGAAACAATCAAGCACTATGCACCAAGAAGATAAAAACAACAGCTATTTTTAAACCAGTCTTCAAATGTGTCATAAAATAGTTTGTCACTAGTTTCAAAATCTCTTCTAAATCAATTTTTAAAAAGTAAAACAAAAAAGTATAACAAAAGTAAATACTGGTTTTGCACTTAGGTCAAAATAGCCTGAGCCATTAACAAGCATAACATCAACCCCTCGTTAACACTAGAGGAGCACCCAGAAGTATAGGATTTATGATGAAAACAATCTCAGCTGTAATACTGAACTGACAGGACAGCATACTTGCAATTAGATATGTAAACAAAGGATTCAGAACAGGAATCTCAGAAAAATGGTTCTGCACAGGGTGGATGGGCAGAACTGACCTATACACTAACTTGCATGACCTGTCAGCCTGAATTTTCTACCTTGCACAAAAGCCATGGTGTCTCAATTACCAGAAGTGGTAACAATAAAGGCTTCTTTGCAGAATATACCTTCCCAATTAAAACCTACACTGTTTGTTTTGTTTTCACGATCTGCAACATTTGGAATTTACGATGCCCATAAAAACGTGAGTTATTCTTTCATTGGTGCATCACAGACTACAAAGAAGCAACTCCAGCTCCAAGGAACGTTTATTCTACCTCACACACAGAGTGCAGCCTAAAGTTTTTGACAGCATAGAAATACACTGCCTCTCTTTCATGCTACGGCAGAGTAAAGCACTGACAAGGTAAACTAATGCAGGCTCCTCAGCTTAAGATGAATAAGAATCCCCCGTCCTTCCAAGAACTCTGAGATGAATTTGTCATGGAGGTGGCACTGACGGCTGTGCTTACACCGCAGGGCTTCATGTCATCAATGCTCTTCCACCCTTAGCACTAAGTTGATACACTTTCACGTGCAATGATCAGCTTGTTCGTTCGTTATTCAGTTGCTTGTATTTTAAGAAAGCTCCCAAGCACAATACATCTTTCCATTATTAGTGCACAGCCTTGAAGTCTGTAGGCTGTCCTCCTTTGAGGAGCCCCTCAAGGCAGATTCATGAAAGATGGAATGAAACCACACAGATCACAATGGCAATACTATTTAGAAATTGGAGTCCCAACCGGTATGGGACAAAAAATGCTTACTAACATTTCTACATATTACAGCTTTGCTTCCTCTGTAGGCACTATCATCCTGAACACACATATTATCAAAATTATTATGAACAAACACTCAAGCTTGCCATCAAAATCCCTTAGCTGTGTTAAAGTACAATTCTGAACCACCCATAACTGAGACAGTATGTCTAGACTGACAAGCTCCCAAGTAATGCCATTGTGTTTTCTGACAGCGCTTTGTTCTCCAAAGAGTTCCTCTAGGCACTTTCTGAAACTATGAACTCCTTACAGCATTTCCTCTATTCCAGATCTTATCCCTTCCTACCCTTGAAATACAACATAGCTATCCACCTTTATAGCCAGTCTGAAACATCAGGAAGTTAGATGGGATAAACACACCATCATACAAATACATTTCATAATTTTCAGGAAAGCTCTACATATTACAGTGACATCAAGATAGTTTGTCTTTTCAAACTTTCCCCCTTCATTTTAACTTTTCATCTGAAACAATCCTATTCCTTGACACTTTTCTCTTCTACCACTGAGGAGGCAGGCTCTTGGCCAAATCCCTCTAGTACTATTTTTTTCTTACCCTGGAAACGCAGCAGATAGTGATGTGGGTAGTTAATGAAAAAAAGAAAACCAGCAATAGTCATTTCTGCTGCAAGCTAGAAGCAAGAGGCAACCAGTTCTGAATCTAACCTCAACTCTTCTGGTAGCTCCTTCTCTGACATCTCTTCATGTTTCAGACAGAAGTTATTGCATAATCAGGAAATCTTACACTACCTTGAAGTCAGCATCCTGGTAAGCACGTCTTCATTTTCAAAGAGTAGAAGCAGAATCTAATAAGGCTAACAGGATGAAAGATACTCTTTCATAAATAGTCTACCCATAAATTTCACATGTATGGAACATAAAGTTTTTAAATACCACACTAAAGAAAGGTGTGGCTTTCCAATATATAGATAGAAGTCTCTAAAGCAGAAAGAAACATTATACATGGAATGGTGTAAGAGAAAAATACAGAGAACAATCCTATTCTACCAGGACCTCATTTGGAAGACCACAACTACCACTCCAACTCAAAAATACGAGAAGACTACCAGACTTTCCACTTTCTCTTTGTCTGTTCACATTAGCAGAATGAAACTGAACAAGAGGAAAAAGAAGGTATTCAGAATAATCCTTTCCTTATAAACACAAGGGTAACGAGATATTCAAGAAAATGTGGGAAATTAAAAGGCCAAGGAAAGGCAAAGCAGTCCCGTAATACGTAGAAGCATAACAGAGTTATTGCTAGAGAAAAATCACTGTAGTGATTTATTAGTATTTTATACAATGTTCAAATGCAACAGTCACAACAAATATGTGATATGAAGTAACAAAAATTTCCCCAAATTACCTGTAAAGGCATGATAAGATTTGTAGCATAAGACCTAACTAGTGACTTTTGGTAGAAATCCATCCAAATAACTTTGTATCTATTGCAGGGTATCCCAAATGTGCTCGCTGCAGGGTCAGCTGGTCATTATAGAATTCTATTTCTGTAATACCAACATTTTCCAACAGCAAAGGGAATCCAGAACAAGAAGTTACATCACAGACACTAAACGAGGATAGCACAAACGCTGACTAAACATGGCACGTCAACAGCAACAAAATACCATGTATTCTATAATACGGCCAATGCACTACCATTTAACTAAACTTCTGTGTTTACCATCCATAACACTTCTTTTGTCTGTACTGTACAATGATCAGTTAGGTCTTGCCAAACAACAGGAATCTAGAAATTTACTCCACAATTAAAACCTGGGCATTTACAAACATTGTCAAAAAACTCTACAACTGGGAGACATTCAAAGGTCATATCAAGTACTGGGCTGACAGCACTTCCTAATGCGGAAAAAACACTTATGCACAGAGCTAACCAAGCTGTGCACAACAGGAGCGCGGTACTTTGGCAACAGACACTTTACTTACACCTCTACTAAAGGTAACCCGTTAACACAACGTCGACTTTCACCCACTACTTCACAACCACACAGCCGTACCCTCGGAAAACGTCTCAGATGGTTTATTAACGACAGTTTAAAACACTGACGGGG
>NW_008824986.1:6809-7757 GCF_000699105.1 Pygoscelis adeliae | reverse complement strand
TGCTGCCTCCTGGCGGCCGGCGGTGCGCACCCCGCCCCAGGGCCGGGAGGGGCCCCGTCTGTGACACGTCTTAAGTACCGCCTGTCCTTATAGCGGCACTTAAAGTTTACTGCATTTTGTGAGTGGGCTTTGTTTTGCTCTTGTCATCTCCCTCCCCCTAGGAATTCAGTGGATGACTGGGAAACTAAAGTACCATTAGGCTGTTTGCCTTCAAAGAACAGGTGTTTGAAGGTAACGTCCTTCGCAGGCAGGCTGAGACGTGAAGAGGAGGACTCCAACTGCGTGGGGCTTCAGAGTTACAGCACCTGCACCTGCCTATCAGTAAAAGCCAGATGTCGCATTCACAACGCTGCACGGAAGGAACGGGAGAGGTGTGCTCATTGAAAAGGCCGTTGAGCAGGTCCCAGCCTAGCAAATCCTTAATGAGGTACAGGGCTCTGATAATACTTTTTTTAAGTAAAGACTAGCAATTCTTATGTCAATACCTGAGTTGGTGAGGTTTAAGGCAGCTATCGCTCAGAAGATATCACTCTTTAGTTCATCTCTCCACAACTACACAGGAGAGGGCTCATACAACAGTATGTTCTAAGCAGCGTGCAGAGCCCTAGTAACTCAAGGCACTCAATAGCACTACTAGCAGAGGATAACTGCAAGGCCACGCCAAGCCAACGCCTCCTCAGGACGCACAGCGACGCCCACCACCCAGTTTACACTTGCAGAGGCCTCCGCAGGCCTCAGAGCCCACTTCACCCTCACTGAGGGTCTTGTGCCGGGCGTCAGGCCGGCGTCAGGCCAGCGACGGGGCTCAGGCAGGAAGGCAGGCGCGGTGCGACTCAGCACTAGCTGCGGCCACCCCCACCAGCGACGGCCCCACGCTGAGAGCCCCTTTTCTTCGCGGGGGGGCCTTTAAGAGGCGGGCCGGGCCGCGCCGCGCCGCTATCTTGCCGG
>NW_008824986.1:3388-6476 GCF_000699105.1 Pygoscelis adeliae | reverse complement strand
GCCCGGCCCGGCCCGGTCCGGCCCGGCCCCCTGTGAGAGCGTCGGGCTCCGCGCCAGGCCCTTGTGTGCGGATCGTCCCTCGGAGCCGGCTCCGGCCACCCGCCGGGTTTTGTTTGTGATGGGGGACAGCCCGTTTCAGGCACGGCTGTTTTATTTCTGCCTTTCCCCGTGCCGCTTCGCTGTCGGGCTTTGCCTTTGTTCAGGCCCCGTAGTTTATGGGAAGCCACCGGGTGTAAATTTCATGAAAACCTGTAAATTTCTGGGATTTTAACTTATTCTCAAAGGCCGATACTGTACAATAGGGATAACAGTGATACTTGCGCTGTGTAATGATTGACCTAAACCATGCCTGAAGTAGCGTTGTGTGTTTTAAATGCTGTCGGGCAACCGGGCAGGATGAAAGGGTTGGGATGGATGTAGGACAGAGGGGAGAGCTAAATTACCTGATCTCCTCTAAAAAAATGAGCCTACACTGAGTGGCTGTGCTTTCCAGTTGCAAAGCTGCTTATGGTTTATGCCCTTAAGTCAGGGCACTCCATCCAGATAGATTTTTTTTTTTTTTTTTGGGGGGGGGTACTCTGCTAGGTACAGAGGACGTTGGCAAAGGCATCGCTATAGTCTAAAATGGGTTATAGCGATGGAAGGCTGTGCTTATTAAAATAATCAAACCAGAGCCCTGAGGATGAGTTGATAATAGCTTGCAGCCAGGTTGCATTCCCAACAGCAGCTTACTGTCACTTAGAAGCTCTCAAGAATTAGAACAGTTCCTGTACGCTAGGAATTGAGAAGAAAACTTAGTTTGTGGGGGAAGGAGAAGGACATGCGCCTAATCAAACTGAAAATGTCCTCCTTATCCCAGGAAGGCAGGGGAACAGCCGATCAGAGCATTCTGGAGGGGGCTTTGTTTAGGAGGAGGCAGCATATGGTTAATGTGACTTCTGTTAAGATTAAACTTGATCAGTGACTGGCAGGTCACAGCTCTGTCTTCAGCTTGTGTCTCTCAGGCTGATGAATGTTGGAAATCATACTAATACCTTATTCCCTATTGAAAACTAGACACCAGAAACTTCCCGTATTCTTGTGGGATTTAATTCCTGGTAGTAATTGGAGAGTTAATTGCTTGTGTGTATATTGGTGTGTATATACACCAATTGGTGTGCCTTTGGAAGGCAGTGAATAGTGCAGCTAGTGCTTTTTGTTGTGAGTAATGCAGTGGTTTGTATTACCCCACACTGACCACAGATCTGATCGTGGTCACTTGTCTTCTGCTGCCTATCGGCCTGATCCAACAATCTTTCTCCCTCAGGTGGTCTCTTTACCTTATGGTTTCAGTTAAATTAAGCCTGTCAGTCATAATCCCATTTCTTGTAGATGCTGTGAATTGGCAGAAGTGACTTTATCTGCTTGACTGGTTGGCTTTTACTATGAGGCTTTCTGTGCAGCCAGCTGTCCTGGACAACTCCTCAGTAAGCAAGTGCCATGTGTTTCTCCAAGCATAGCCTGCAGAAAGGTGGCCTTTTGTGTGGACAGTTAACTACTGGACTGTCACGAACAACTTCTTGGACAGTAGTAGCTTCTTCATTGGCAACAAAAGCGGGGGAACAATGCCTGAAAGTTATAAGTGCTTCTGAAGCCAAAAGTACAAATTTTCATATCTGGAGTTACTACCTTGTAGCTGACTTTCAAATAACATGAACATTTTTTTAAGCAACAGAAGTAACTTGAAAATTGCCTCTTAGGACTGTCTTGGACTAATTTTGTAGGGGTGCAGCTATCCCTCTTCTTGTTGCCAGTTCCTGGAAAGTAAATTGGTATGTTGCATAATGAGGATTGTGTACTCCTGGTGGAGCCAAGACCATCTCGGTTTCTTCATGTGCTTGTCAGTGCAGATGGTAAATGCGTGTTCTTCCTGCAGATAAAATCTGAGCTCTCTGATAGATCCTAAAACTGCCTCTGTAGCCGAGATTTGGAAACATCCAGAGCAATTTTCTAGTGTTTACAACATTGAAATAATTTTTCTGCCGTGTTACACAGGCCTGTAGAGTCTTGTCCTGTAGTGACTTGTAACATTGTGTTTTGATATTATACCACAATTGGGATTTGTTTAATAATCACTCAAAAGTTGCTCTTAGTGTTTTTATTTTAAAAAGAAATAAACCCCCTTGACATTCCACATCAATGTCACTCTGTTAACAGACGCCTGTTCACATAATACATGCAGGACCTTAAGAGTTTGGCAGGGAACTTTTGATTTGGCACTGGAGGTCTCTTGAAACAGAGTTTAAAGTATTTAAAAACTTCTGAAAAGTGTTTTCCTTCTAGGTGCAGTTTTATGGTTAACTTTGTTTGAAAGATGAAATGGGCATTCCAAGCTCTTCCAAATCTGTTTGTGAAACAAAAACAAAGTTGGCAACAAAACTTACTACCTTTGAAACCTTGCAGAATGATATCATCATAAGAGAGAGAGAGTCCATTTGTTAAATTCAAATAGCTTTCATAAATTTATATTATGTTTATTAAGGCAATACTGAAATTTAAAGAACAGACTGCTTTAAATGTTTGGATTTCATGTATTATTGGTTGATATAATTTTCCACCCTGATACAGCTCCAGAGAAGTGATGAAAAAAAAGAGCTAATACAGTAAAAAAAGACACTATGATCTATTATAAGAAAAATATATAAAGCTGTTTGTACGTATACTATCTGCCCGTGTGTGTAATAGATGAATCTGGCCCTCAGGAGAAGTAATAGAGGGTCACTGAAAGACAAGACAACAATTACTTTAAATTAATGATCTCTGTTTGTTGAGTTGGATGTGCTGTGCATGATTATGTGGTAGGTGGCCCAAGGGACGGTCAGAGGGATCTGGGTTATCTGCAGATGTGCAGAACAGCTCTTCTGAATGTGCTGCAAGGCTGCTGAATTTTAGTACAGACTTCCCTGCTCATGCTGAGAGTCGTAGAAGTATTTTTATCATCAGAATCTTTTCCTCTGCTGGTTTGTTAAGCTGACCTGGACTTTTGGATAGGTGCAGTAGATCATCAGCTTCCTTAAGGTGCAGCACCTTAAAGGGTGGTTCAGTTACA
>NW_008824986.1:2662-3250 GCF_000699105.1 Pygoscelis adeliae | reverse complement strand
GTCACTCTTGCCCCTTAGTTTCCTTAGTGTAATGGATTCAGTCTGTCACTGTCCCTTCATCAGTTATTTAAAAACATTGGTTAAGATTTGATCTGTTGGCAACGCATCAGCTAGTGGCTTGGGCAATCCTTGCAACAGCTGCTTTTCTGAAATCCCCAGTATGGGCAATCTCTCTGTTTTGCCTGGTGCTGTTGTGGCTGCCAGAAATCACTTTAAACTTGTCAGACCCAGCTTGTCCCTGAACTGGCTGGGTACCTCCTCCCTTGCCACAGCCCTGCTCTTCTTGAGGAAACATGCTCAAGTGAGAGAGGAAAGGGTGCTGCAGACTCTCTGCGGTGGCTTTCTGTCGTGGTTTAACCCCAGCCAGCAACTAAGCACCACACAGCCGCTTGCTCACTCCCCCCCTGGTGGGATGGGGGAGAGAATTGGAAGAGTAAAAGTGAGAAAACTCGTGGGTTAAGATAAAGACAGTTTAATGGGTAAAGCAAAAGCCGCGCAAGCAAAGCAAACAAAGGCATTCATTCACTCCTTCCCATCGGCAGGCAGGTGTTCAGCCATCTCCAGGAAAGCAGGGCTCTATCACGTGTT
>NW_008824986.1:0-2556 GCF_000699105.1 Pygoscelis adeliae | reverse complement strand
ATGACTTCATACGGTGTGGAATATTCCTTTGGTCAGTTGGGGTCAGCTGTCCCGGCTGTGTCCCCTCCCAGCTTCTTGTGCACCGCCAGCCTACTCGCCGGTGGGGTGGGGTGGGGTGAGAAGCAGAAGAGGCCTTGACTCTGTGTAAGCACTGCTCAGCAATAATGAAAAACATGCCTGTATTATCAACACTGTTTTCAGCACAAAAAAAAAAAAAAAAAAGCCCCATACTAGCTACCATGAAGAAAATTAACTCTACCCCAGCCAAAACCAGCGTGCTTTCCTTGGAAGAACCTGCTGCCTCTGATTTAAGCTGTGGCTGTTCTTTGGATTGGTTTGGGCTGTTTTGCTAAACTAAAGCAGATTTTCATAGAATCTCTTCTTTAATTTCACCTTCTCACTTCTTTACCCTATTAAAATTAATGCATTACTCTGGCTAGTTTGTAATGGGGAGAGAAAGAGGTGAGAACTCACTGCATGGATATAAAACACTGAATTCACAATATGCTTTCTGGGGCTTTTATTGTTTTAAGGAGTTTGGGAGCAGGGCAACATGCCCTAAATTCTTTGATGTTAAAAATGGTTTTCTGTATTTTAATATCACCCTGTTGTTACAGGGAGGGTTTGTCACCCATTTGCAGGGGAGTCTTTGGTGTATGTTGGTCTCTTCTTCGTTTACTAAAAAAATGAACTCTGAAGGATTTCTGCATCTTTTACTCCTTCAGTAAGACTCTAAAGGAGTGCCTGCCTTCCCTGATCTAACAGGGCTGCAGACATCATACAAATATTTGTCTAATTCCACGTATTCCTACATCCAGACCCTTGTGGATCAGCATGGTGCATATGAGCTAACGCAGTGTTTCAGCTGAGGAGAGGCTTTAAGGTATGGATTTTAGAAAAGGCTGTGGGACAGGGCAGAAAACCTTCTCAATCCTTTTAGTGCAAGCTTACAGTGGCAATACAGCAAGTCAGTCAGCCGTGGAAAGAAGCAAGAACTAACAAAGGCTTTTTGTTTAGAGTGCTTTAGAGTTAATGTAGTAATGTCTCTTGCCCCAAAGATGCTATGTGGCTTGGTGTCTTTCAAATCCAATGCAAACATTGAAGAGCAAGATAGAAATTCCCAACTGGAGACTTTTAGTTTTCCTAAGTTGTGTAATGTGCTAAAACTTAAATTCCTGTTTGATTTGTTTGTCTGTAGAGTCAGCTGAACTCTGTGTGTACACGCTAGGAGTACATGTGTGAGTAGAAGTGGCGGATAAAAAGCAAAAAAGGAGCAGCTGCCCGCAGCTCTGAGAGAAATGGCTGGGGCTGTTGCCACAACCAGAACCTTCAGGCCAAAGTCCAGCGTATTTTCATGAGGCACAGAGGAAACAATAAAGCCACAAAAAAGTAGGAAAATTCCTTGCAGAAAAGGAAATTATACCAAGCGAGCGCCACTGCAAAGATTTTAGAGATATCGGGTTTTTTGTGGAAGTGAGGATGGGAGGTAGTGGAAAGAGGATTTTTTTAATGGAAGTTGTCTTTCAGGGAGTCAGGACCTAATCCAATTAAAATGAACTTGTGCTATTATTCTTAAATATAATCTTTTTGGATCTGTATTCTTTTCTGTACACCACAGTAGGGATTTAATCTAAGCTGGCTTTTGTTATTCTTCTGAAGTGGTAGTATATTAAATAATTTCCCTATTGCCAAACACCTGTTAACATTTTTAGTTGCAAGATGCATTATATTAAAAGCTACTCGGTACCCATACCTTGGGGGGGATCCTGCTTGGGTTGTTGATGCTGAGCATTCTTCTTTAGTGACTTTCCTGCAACTGAAACAACAGGGTTTTCTGCTGCTATGGGGTGTACTTATAGCTGCTTTAATGTGCTGAACTTGGAAACACTATACTACCGATGTTGGTATCACTAGTTCCCAAACAAAAGGTTTAAAAACAAACAAACAAACAAAAAACAACCAAAAAAACCAGACCCTGCCAGGTTAATCCTCACCCTTCTGTAGAAGGGATTGGGGAGAAGGAGAACTCTGATCAGGAGAAAGGAGTAGATTAACTAGGTGAGTGTCAAAAGAATATATTCTTCCAAAGTACTGCGTTACCACTACAGAACAAAAGGTCTGTTGGAAAGTAGAGGTGTTGCCACAAGTATGAAGACATTGACTACTGAGCAGTTTTAATAGAAAGCTGTGGTCAAAAAGTGACAGTCTCTTTTTTTTTTTCTTCTCTTTTATTCTAGTTGAATGGATTGCTGCAGTCTCCTTAGCTGCTGGAGCAGCTGCTGTTGGGTATCTCGCTTACAAAAAATTTCTCTCTAAAGACAAATGCTGCAAAGCAATGGTGAATCCCCATATCCAGAAGGATAACCCCAAGGTAGTCCATGCATTTGATATGGAAGATCTGGGAGACAAGGCTGTGTACTGTCGTTGTTGGAGATCTAAGAAGGTAAGAGAAGAGTAAATGGTCCAATTTTGTTCATGTGCATGCATCTTTCAACAAAACTATTTTCAAACTGCTTTATTTAGAGGGAACTGTTACCGTAAGTCGGCAAATTAAAA
>NW_008824985.1:0-910 GCF_000699105.1 Pygoscelis adeliae | reverse complement strand
TAAATTTCTTGTATTTCCATGGGGGTTTTTGTGTTTTCTGTCCTTTAGGACTCATATAGTTCTGTTAAGGGAGTCAGTCGGAGAGGCCATCGAGGTTACTCTGAATCATCAGTCATTTACAGTAAATAATTTACTTTGCAACCAGAGACACTTTTGAGAAGGGATTTTTACAGGATCTCATTCTGCTTTGTCATTCAGTCCTATCCAGAACGTAGTTCTGGTAGAAGTTAGGTAGCATGCGTGGTCTTGCTAGAAGTGAAGTGTAGCCTCATAAACTTTTGGGGTTTTTTATAGGAAACTAAAGCACATAATTTTTGATAGTAACACTATTATTGCCTTTAACAAGGTACTTTCCTACATAGCTTAGCATGTCATCTATCTTATTCTATCTACACCCCAGAAAAATTAAGCTTAATTCCCTACCTGGTTGCGTTGCTGATGTAATAGATGCAGTTGTAGTAAGAGAACATGTATTGTCATTTCCAGTAAGGGTCGCTTTCTCCATTCAGCACTTTGCACCCTGTAAACTTAAGGCAGATGAGAAAACCCATCACCACCCCTCCAGCTGCCTTTATGCCTTCGGGTGGTTCGCCCCTCCCCTTTCCCAGGGGATTGTGGGAAGTGTGGTGGGTGGGGCCTTATATGAGCCACAGCCTCTGGTCAGGGGGCTCGTTCTGCTCTACAGCTTCTTTGGTGTTAGTGCTTTCCTATTCCTTCAGTCAATTGTAGCGTTTGAGCTGGTTAAGGTATTTGGGCAATGTGTTTTGACTTTTAGAGAAACTGAGGCATCTGAGGTAAGAGCTTCAGGACCAGCTGAGGTTAAGTAGCATATATAGTGGAAAGTATGCTTGCATACAGCTTTCTCTCCTTCAGGTCAATAATTTTGTATTGAGCATTCAGGGGTAGCAAG
>NW_008824984.1:0-404 GCF_000699105.1 Pygoscelis adeliae | reverse complement strand
TCTACCCATGAGAAGGCATCTCAGATTTCCATGTACAACATTACATCAAACCCAATAGCAAAAGATATGAAATTTTGTGCCTTTGAAAGATTGGACTGTCGGTACAATTTTACCTTAGTACAACCTGTTTTTGTAGTCTGCCTCTGGGCTCACCATAGCGTGGGACTACAATTTCAATTTAAAATAGATATTACTGAGCCTAGTACAACAACATCTGCCCCAACTGTAAAGGATAAGAAAACTCTGTTCCCACAAATTACTGAAATTGGACCATATGCAATCAAAAATACAGGCCAACAACGAGTGTTATTTAATCCATCATGGTCTCTTAAATGAGTAGAGCTATTGATGCAAATTAGTATCTCTACAATCAAACCAACCTGTTCACCATTCCTAAGTACATC
>NW_008824983.1:4529125-4535376 GCF_000699105.1 Pygoscelis adeliae | reverse complement strand
ACAAAGACTTTTTTTCTGTGGCTTTTCTTTTGAAGACATGTTTCTTTTTTAACTCTGATATATACTATTCTATCCGTAATTCTTTCCCCCTTCTTTATTCTCTTCTTCACTCTCAATGAAAAGATGGGACTGCACAGGCAGCAATGTCCATTTTTACAGGCTAATTTCATGTGTTATACCAACTGGCTTCCTTTGTAGTTTCAGAAGTTTTAGCTTAGCTTCTCAGCACCAGTGTAAGATGAAGAGCTAATTCTACCCTAGATCTGGAACTTGCAATTTGGCAATACTGATTTGCTGGATCTTGTGATTTTGTTCTGGATCCAGGAGATGATAATTTAGTTTTTTCTAAATATTGATTTAGATAATCTGAAGTGAAAGGCTGACCTCCTGTAAATAATAATGATTATTGCTTTGACTATTCCCAAGATCAGGCAGAAAAATCATCAGAAAGTTACAAAATGTAAAGACAGTGAGATAAGTGGCCACTGTAAAGAGGTTAAATAACCTAAGCTAAACCACTATTTATAGATAGCCATGTGCAGAATGATTGCTCCATATAACATTCTGCAGCACGATATGTATATAGCGCATCCAATCCATGTATTTTATAAAAAGCTCCATTTCATAACACACTTCCCAAAGTTAGTTCTCTCTAATGTCCTAAGCCCTTATTTTAGAAGATATTTTCTTACCTGATTTTTAAACATTTAAAAGGTAGATATATTAGTCTAAATTAGTCATCCTGGCCTCAGTTTATAGGAATCTATGAAGAGGCACTACATATCAATACATGGTGATTCACCACATCCTAAGATAGGCCAGATGAATCATCTTTTGGAGGTGTGCATTGCTCCCAATGACTATAGAAGTAATTTAGCATATTTAGCTCTGCCACAGGCACCCGCCTTTGAGATGGTCAGGTCAGGGTGGCTGAATTCCACCTTTTTGTGCCTGCTGACTCTGCCTTTTCCACATTTGCTGAGTGGAAACCGAGACCAGCGGATATGCATACCATGGAACTGTGTACCAAAGATCCCCCTTTTCGTGGGTCGTAAGCTACTCACTGGGTGCTGGTGAGGGTTTTTCACAGAACTGAGCTCTCCCACTTCAGCCCAAGCGCCACATCTACAAGTCCCAGAATACGCTGTAATGCTTCAAGCAGACGAGTGAAAGACAATGTCTTGCGTTAGTAAAAAAAGGGGGATTTGCTCAGTTATTATCCATGAAATATGGTTCATAACTTCCCATTCAGATAGTTTGTGGGTTTAAAAACACATTTTACCACTGAGATTTAGAGATGGCTTGAGTTATTTCAAATGCTGTTAGTATGCAAAGAAATCAACTTATTTTGAATGTTTGCTGTGATGTTTAAACTGAAAAAAAATATATGACTGAAATGAAAAATGAGTCCTTTAACTTGTGTAATGATATACAGCTGATGAAGACATACTGAAAAAGGTTGAAAAAATAATGGCATTAGTTTCTGCCATGTGAATGTGTCTTTTTTGCGGTAACAACTGCTTAAGAATTTTTACTATTCCTTGCGCATTTTTAATAAGAAAGATTTTAAAATGAGTTTACTATATATTTGCCTGGGCCTGTTCAGTGGCAGTGTAATCGAATAATTCTGGTGCTCTGCATAATAATTGTTTTTTAATTCCCGTGCTATGTGCAATGCCTACCTTTTCCAATTTGCTTTGAGAAACATATGGTATTCTATATAATAAAAAGTTAAGAATGCAAAAAAGAAGTTTTAAAACTAACAAACATTCAACTGATGATGTAAAAACATAGTTTTATGCATGATGGAAAGTTCATCTTTTTGCCTCAGTAGGACAACATTTTGCCTCCTTGTGACTCCATTAGGATGTTATCAGTTCAGCACTCACTAACATGCTCTGATTTGAACCTGTACAAATGTCAGCCTTGAATGTCAGCTAATATTGCTGAGATAGTTATTAAGATTTTTTCCGGTGCTGTGAAGGAGGTAAAAATGCTGGACATAATGTGCTTTCTTGTCTGGGGGAGGCAAAAACAGTTACTTGGGAAAAGGTGGGGAGTCAGTCAGTTGCAGTGAAGTGTTGCATGCATTAAGCAGAGTATTACAAATACACAGCTTTTAAGACCAGATTTTATATTGACATATGAATGGATTTTGCAGAAAAGTTGTCTCTGAGAATAAGGGATGAATGAATCATTTTTCCCAGGAAGCAAAACACTGTTGTTATTGTTGATACTGCTTTCCAGCTCTCATCATATTGTGGTTACAAGCAACTTTCATAGTCATTGCACTTCCATTGTGTTTGGGGGTGAAAAGACAGTCATGCTTAGGTATTGTCTCTGTGGCAATGTCATTGCCCTGTCCCTGTCTTGATTCTGCTTTGCCACCTCTTTCTCCTCAAATTCCCATTACATCAGTATGAACAACCCTTGCTATCCCCTGTTTCGTGCCTAGAGGAGAAGCACACAAGGTCAGCAGCAGGTTCTTCTCTGGACGCCTTCTTCCACACAGGCAGGGCAGAGCAGCACTAGTTGTGCTGCTTGGTGCTTCCACGGGAAGCAGGCAAGGACACTGAAATGGCAGCCAGCAGGCACCTCTACTTCCTTTGGAAAAACACTTAAGGAGCCCTAGGTGGTGACTTCAAAGACCTTTTATTCACTGCCCAGAGGAATGGATATTTTGTAATACAAAATGAATCAAATTTCAAAGCCTGTAAAGGTCAAAAGCAGCCTCTGGCCAAACAAGAGGAAGAAGCTGATAGGAATTACACCTCTCCACGAGAGGCCACTTTAACACAAACAGCCCTTGTGAAGTCGCACCTGCAAAGAGTTAACCACAAACCTCCACAGTGCGTGATGGATGAGAAGTGATCACTCACCTCTCGGACAGGCAGGGACCAGAAAGGCTGGGCTGATGCAGTTTTGCTTTACCTGCTTTTATTCTTTAAGCTTTTAGTTAATGCTACTTTAGGCTGCTTTGGTACTAACCTCACTTGAGATAGGATTGTGAGCAGCCATTTTCATTGCTGCTTAGGCCAGGTCAGGCACTGCTGGTATAAAAAGCCCTGTGTAGTGGTAGTAGTCACTCTCCTTAAATAAACGCAGGAGATGGAAAGTCTGGGAGAACTAACATAAGAACTTGTCGCAGTTCAGCAGCCTCCTCCCCTCCCCAAATTAGTCCTCTTTGAATTATAGCTAATATTATTTCTATTTTCTGTATGCAACAGTACAGACCTATGTGATTTTCCAAAGGAATTGGTTAAAAAGTACCCTGCTGTCACTGGTTTAAGCTCTTGCCACCCTGGGTGGAATACAATGGGTAAGAAAAAGCACAATCATGCAAATATTCAGAATAAAGGGTTAAAGCAAGACTTTGGGTTGGCTGCCTTACTCAAGACCAATATGGCACTAATGTCTATCCTATTAAACTCCTTACCTTATCATCAGATTTCTAGCCATTTCACACATTTCAGGGGAAAAATATTCTTTGACAACTTTTTCTATTTTACCTTTTTTTGGTATCTTGCTACCGGAAAAAAAACCAGGCATCACAAGTGGGTACAGGCTTCAGAAGAGAGAAAAATGACTCATAAAAATTTTCTTATGTAGCTTGTCCAGAATGAAAGATGTGATTTTAAAGCCTGCTAACTTGCAGTCTAACCAATATTTGTTGCCTTTTGATTACTTAGGTCCCTTGACTTTAAAAGCAGACTGCCTAGTTGTGGTAAGGAGAACTGTCAGATCCAGAGCCTACAGGCTTGGCTGGAGATCGGGAAGGACGAATTGGTGTTCCTGTATTTCTGAGCATGGTAGTTCTCTAGCTGTAGGCCGCAGAAGAGGCCATCTCTTTCTCTGAGGTTGCTGCTTGTTGGTGGCAGATGCTGGGGGCTTTGCAACATGCCTGCAAGAAATGGAACAGGAACCTAATAAAATTCAACAAGGGCAAATGCCAAGTCCTGCACCTGAGACGGACTAACCCCTTGCACTGATCTAGGCTGGGGTCTGTTGGGGAGCAGCTCTGCTGGAAAGACACAGGAGATGTTGGTAGACAGAAGGCTGAACATGAGCCGGGGTGTCCTCTGGCAGCAAGAAAAGTCAACAGCATCCTGCTATGTATTAACAGGAGGAAAGCCAGTAGATTATTATTCCTTTTTACTCTACACTATGTTTGACCATATATACAATACTGCATCCAGTTTTGGGCCCCCAGTACAATTAAAACGTTGATAACCTGCAGCAAGTTCAGTGGAGGGCCAGCAAGATAATCAGGGCTGGAGCACTTGCCTAGTGAGAAGAGGCTGAGAAAGCTGGGCTTGTTCAGCCCAGAGAACTGATGGCTTCAGGGGCCTGACAGCAGCCTGCCAGGTCCTACGGGCAGGTTACTGTAAAGAGGGCCATGCTCCTTACAGTCATGTATACTGAGAGAACGAGAGACAATAAGTTGAAAAAGGAGACATTCAGTCTTCACGTAAAGAACATTTTCAACGTGAGGACACTCCAGCAGTGGAAGAAGGGAGGGTTTGCTGTCTCCATCCTTGGAGATTTTCAAGACCAGACTGGACAAAGCCCTGGAACAACATGATCTGACATTCAAGCTGGCCCTGTTTTGAGTAGGAGATTGGACGAGAGACCTCCTGCGGTCCCTTCCAGACTCAATTATTCTGGGAGCATGTGATTATTACCCAGCAGTGGAGCTGCTCGATTCTGGAGTCATTTCAGTGGCCAGTAAAAGTCTCATACTCACTTCCTGGCTAAAACATCATCTGAAAACTCCTGCATCCAAAAACCTTACATTTAAGTGGAATTTTAAAATAAGAAAAAGGCAAAAAACAAGGAAAAAACACTAACTTAATCAGCATGTAGCTTGAAATTAGTTTGTTGAAGACAGCACCCACCTTCACTTGAAAATAATGGGCAAAGAGAGCACAACTGCCATCTGGGTCAGGTTAAACAGAGGCAGCATTTTTGTTGCCCTGGCCTGTGTCATGGCCTTCTATGTGAACAACATCCGCGCCATCACGTTTCAGCTGCCACCACAGGGTGCCTGCAAAGAGAAGAGAGAGAAGCAGTGCTTTGTAGCAACCACCTGCAAATCTCTCATTATTGGCAGGTACTTTGCAATGGAGTACTAGAACAGGATAATTGCTGGAGATAGAATTGGCAAGAGCAGTATATGGGAGACACATTCAATTGCACATGAGTATGGTAGGTGAACTATAAAAAAAGCAACCCTGCCATTATATGTTGAACAGCCGGCAACTCTGGATCTTCCATTTTGTTTACGGCAGAATGGACAAAAGGCTTGTAGTGTCGGCAGTAAATAGCTTGGGGACTGTATGCCTTGTAAAGGTATTCTGGATGCCTTTATGAGCCATAGCTCAAACTTTTGTGACAATAACAGTGAGGCATTACAAGTTTATTTGCAAGATTAAGTCTAAATGTCATCCCCAGAGTGCAGTATAAAAACTAATTAATTTTTTTATTCTTTATCGTTGAGATCAACATTCTCCATAGGAATTTGCATTTCTATATGACCCTTGTGTAAGCCAGCTTGCATGGGAGGGGGACCAATTTTGGTTTTGAGATTCATCAGTAGTGTTGTCCATCCTACTCAAATATTCAATTTATACCAAATATTCCACTAGCAAGTACAATTCTGCAGCCAGCCTTAGAAGGAAAACAAGTACTTCTACGAGAAACACAATTACTACTTTTCATTACACATTTTGCTATGAATTTGTGTCTTACAGCTGCTCTGCCATATGGGTTCCTCAATATTTAGTTTGAGAAGTGAGTTTACACTGCAGTCTTCCTCTCATTGAGAGCACTGGCTGGGCTTTTCAACCAGATATTTTAACAAACCTTGGCTTCAAGTCATTGGCATCTTTATACCTCAGCTCTTCTTTGGGTTGCAACAGGTCTGTTCATCAATTTGAACATTCAAAATTGTTACTTGAGAATGTTATTAGGTGGGCACAGGTGCAAACACTTACAGAGTGAGGACATAACCACCAGGTCATGAAAGTAAGAGAGGGGTTGAAAAAGTAGTTTAACAGTGAAAAATATTTTACCATGTCATCAAATCTGAGACTCAGAGCCTTCCCCATGCAAAATTTTTGCAAGACATTCAAGATTCAAATCTCACTCTTAGACCTCCCTGCTATTGTTTTAGCAATGAGGAATATTCTTTATAGAAGGATGTTAAAAAGGGGAAGGGTGCTAGACTCTGGACTACTTTCTCACATCAGGAA
>NW_008824983.1:4521188-4529104 GCF_000699105.1 Pygoscelis adeliae | reverse complement strand
GCTGTGGGGCTGGAAAAAAACAGGCCATAGACACACCAAACAGGGGAGCATGCCAGATCTGTGCTGAGCACAGGAGCCGGGAGGGGGGGTACACTGCAGCCGTGGGACCTGAACACCAGGCTGCAGTCACACAGGAACATTTTCTTCATTCTAGACTCATCCAGCATGTGTTTCTAGAAAATGCAGCCCTATGTAAAAAGCCCACTTTTAATATTGTTAATCCTCCTGTGGTATAAGCACTGTTCCGTCAGCCACTCTTTCTGTACCTTTATCCTTTTTAAAGACATAAGAGGACTTGGCAAAAGTGGCAATCATTTGCCACCACGGTAGAAAATTTTCCACATGATGTGCACGTGCTGAATGGAACAGCCTGCTCTGTTTTGTCCTGTTTTCCCCTTTATCTAGAATGAAAGTCATTCAATCAGATTGATAGAAAGGTCAAACCTTTCTGTATGGGTAGCGAAAGCTCAGACAGTTGGCATCCACTTACGCTGTTCCAGGGCTGCCTCTCCCATGTTTCTGCTCGGCTAAAATACTCTACCCCTATATTAAATCTAAGGATTTGGTTCATTGCTGGCTCAGGAGGTCCAATTACCTACCAAATCAGCAAGTTTCTCCTGTGCTACTGGGAAGAGCAAACTTATTCCTCATCCCTTCAACACAGCACATTCAGGGAAAGCATTTTTAAAATTGCAGGTAGGGTCTTATTCTAGCCAAATTTGCAGATGCTACACAAAGGTATGCACAGAGCCAGCACTCCTGACCCACCGCTTTTTGACCATGCAGTCCTTAAAGGTTTTGGCAGAGGAAGATTTGTGGGCATTTTCTAGCTATCTACTACATATTTTCTGGCTTGAATTTGCTTTGGATACAGAGATCCTCTTTTTAGGGGAAGTCAATGATGTCTCCAGGTCTTCCATCCATTTCCGTGTAAAGACTGAGAGAAAAGTCAGCCTAAACAGAGCTTTCAAAGCTAACAGCTTTCCTGATTAACTCATCTTATTATCCAACACGCTGCATTTTCTAGGGGAGAAAAAAAATATCTCAAAGATGGGAGAGAGTAAAAGTGAAACAAACAAAAAAATCACACTTTGAAATCCGTCCCTTTGGCAGCTGTCTCTTTTTCATTTTGGCAGATGGAGGGTTGCTGGCAGGACTAGTGAGGTAAGGGTAAAAGACAAATGGTTCATCATGAATCCTTTAACTAAGCTGATATTTCAACACAGTTTGTGCCAGCATTTTTCTTTGGCATACGCTTTATAGAACGTACATGACAACAACATCAGCATTGTTAATACATTGGCATTACCTGGCTTATTATTCATCTTCTTCTGAATCAGACCCCAGACTTTCAGGAAAATATCACAGAGCAGGTCTATTTTTTTTCCTAGCATTTATTTCCTTGGGCACAAAAATGAAACTAAACCTATGCTACCATGATTTAAAAAAAAAAAAAAGACATAAGAATTAGCCTTTCAAAATTAGCATATTTATCAGGATGCTATCTTTTCAAATACTGATAATGTAACTACCAACTTTCAAGAATAAGGTGTATCAAACAGCTCCACTGTTTGAGTGAATCAGTTGATGTAAAATAAATACAAATAAGATAATTAATTTTTAAGAACCAAAAAATGAAAATATTGTTTTGAGGGGTTTATGTAATTATTGGGGTTTTATTATGCTTTTTTTCCTGAAAAACAGCCTTCAGGTTTCAGGGATAAAAATGGATAGATCAAGATGTACTGATGAAAACAAAATGTCTCAAATTCCGTAATAAAAAAAACAACCTGCAAGCTGCATTTAGTTTTCATTACAGTTAATGGCAAAATTAATATTGACTTGAATGGGTCCAACACTACACACTACACACATGGCTATTCATTAAACCAGTAAATTTGAATTAAAAAAATAAATACACTTACGTACTGAAGAAGAAGTTAGGCTAATTCATTTGTTCATTCATTCATTTCTTCTTTCTTTTTTTCCTTTCATTATTTTCTTTCTTTCTTACTAACTACTTAACTAATTATCTCTTAACAAATTTCATTTTGTGTTCCTAAAGGTCCCACAGGTGGCATTGCACCACATGCACCTCTTCTGCAGAAGAGACTGCAGGTTCAAGGAGCCAGCCCATGAGGACCTATCAATCGCTAAATACTATGTCCGCATCTGAAATGACGAAGAATGTATTACCACAACTGATGGTCAAGAAGACCTCGTCCGACATTTCCGCATTAAATTTGCTAATGTTTAGCTGTAGAAATTCCTTATAAATGCATCTTGCTCCAATACAGCAAGACACTAAAAATCACTGGAGAGATAATAACTGAAGGAAATGCAATAAGATATATGCAATACAGTGTACTATGTTCTGGCCAGAAAGCTTAATTTGTTCACCTCCTTTCTGACAGCCTTCCTTCATTTCTCACCCTTGCTAATAGAAGATTAAAACTGTAAAAGCAAAATTCCAAAGTTTACCTTCTGAAATAGTGATTATGACTTTAGGCTTTATTGCAGGCAAATTTGCTTGTTTGCAAGAAGAGACAAAAAAATGATAGGTTTGTAATTTTTTTTCCTGTTGGAATTGATTCTAATGTTAGGATTTATTAATAGAAGGAGACTGAAATGTGAGAGCCTAAAAAGGCAATATGGAAGAGCTCAACAAGCTATAGAAAGAATGAATAACAAACCATATATTTTTCCTGCCATGACAGGGCACTACATAAAAACACCAGGGGATGGATGCAAACAATGTGCTGGTGAGAGTGACAATAAAATAGGGATGACAGCATAAAGAGAGAATGATGAATGTATTAATGCAGGTAAGAGAGTTAGATAAAAGATCACATGGAATAGTAGAAAATTCACTCTAAGCAGATCTTGAATTGTCTAACAGGAAATAGTGCTATTGTTAGATGTGGATTTGATAGGGAATGTGGTGACAACAGAGAGTGAGAGAATCTTTAAGTTTATATGGAGAGATTTATATTTATGCCTCTGGATATACATTTATAGATATTTATACTAAATATATATTTTGAAGTCCCTGTAATAAATTTCTATAACCATATGATAAACTGTATTTACTGTAGTTAACACCCTTTGCCTGCCTTACCTGTGCTATGTTCTCTTTTTCTTTTCAGCTGGTGATTTCTCTAAGCAGCTCAGAACTGCTGTCAGAATTTTTGAAACCTGCCAGAATTTTTTTTTTCCTTTCTTCCCAAACACCTCCAGAATTTTTTTCCTTTCTTCCCAAACACCTCCAGAGATGGGGAACTCTCCTCCTCTGCTGCATTCTGCTTTGAAGTACCTGTGTCGAATTACCCCATTTTGGATAAGTTTAGATTTAAAGGTCCAATTTTTCTTATCTCTCAAAGATGAGAGAGGAACAGGGGAACTGAGGCTCTTATTATAAGAAAAACTGACATTAATATAATAGGCTGATTTGATAAAAATGGTGTTCCTAAAAAGTTGAAAGAAAGATGTTAGTCTACCAAAGAAAGTTACAAAACCAACCTAATTTTTTGTTTAAATCTTGATTTTCATTTCAAAAGATTTGTAAAAATAAGTCTATTGAAGTTATATATTTTTGACTAATGGCTACTTGCCCAGGATTAGTCTCTAAAACTGTTGTTTTTCAACAGTTGAACCAGCAAAGAAGATGAAAAACCAATCGACTTTAGTAGGTTTTATATTGGGCCCTTAGATGCAAATAGTTCAACATAATTTTATTTTATTGCTTGTTAGCACTCTCATGTTTCACCTCTTATGGTCGCTCAATGAGTGGCTCTTTTTAAAACCTTCCTCTTTATGTCGTTATTTTCCATAGAGTAATATTAGAGATGTAGAGATCCCTGATTGCCTTTTTCAAAATGCATGTCATGTATTTGGGGCATTTGTTTGAGGTTGAATGGAACACAGCAGCACTACCTACAAATCTAGGAGAAGAACTGAAGAACACCAATTTCTTCTGATGTTATAAGTAGCTTTTAGAGAGGTTACTCAGAGGAAGAAAAAAATTACCAGACTGAACCCCACTGCACATACCAACGCACAAATTAGGCAAAATTTGCTGTGACAGTTTCAGGATTGCCGAACATTTTTGAGGATTGCAGACTTTTGATTTATATTTTCCCTCACAAGCAGCATTTTCAACATTACAGGTCAAAATTTCACCATTCGGCGGCATTCATTTGTTAGCAGTGATTCAGTAGACAAACCCTGCTCGATGAGTCATCAGGGAGGGATATCATATTTACACAAAATTACTTGGCTGAAATGATCAGCCTGAGACAGACTAGAACTAGGCATTATTCACCTGTAAGTCTAAGCATGAGAAAAGGGAGCCTGAAAAACACCAGAATTTGTATATTACGATGTGAATGGAAGTTTCAGAAGACTAGTCAGAAAGGATTACTCTACAAAAGAAAATGTTTGTCTTGGAGACTTTTTTAGTGACCTATGATATGCTTCTGGTTTGAAAGACACGTTAAACAAAGAGAGCTCCAGTCTTTCAAAACTCTCACAGCTCTATAAATAACTTCACATAAAAGGTACAGTATGTATAAACAGCATGACAAAGATTTTCTGAAAGGATTTTGTCTGCAGTAAAAGTAAAGTCAAAATATCCCATTGATGCCAGCTATTTTGAAGAATTCCTAAGAATACAAGTGCTTACGAGCTGGCAAACTCTCCATGAGTGAGAGACAGTACAAACAATGAACTTTTATGAGGTTGTAGCCATCCCAGCAAGATCCAAATACAGCTTGAATGGACCTTAGCCAAGAAGTGACTGCTCAGCATTTAGTAAAGCTCCAGCTAAAGGAACTGCAGAAAAAACCAAACTGTTCCAGCAGTAAAAGTATCAGCCAGCAACATTTTTGAGAGTTCACCACCTGGGTCCTGCAGCCATCAATCACACTCAGTGTGTCACTCCAGCTGTTCTTCAAGGCTCCTCATGGTCAAGGTAGAGCAGTTGTGAGAAAATAGAACAGAAAAATTGAGAGAGCACAAACAGCTGTTGAAAGCTCGAGTAAGTCAGCTGGCAAATAACTGCCAAGTATTAAATAGCATGCAATTGCTTCACTACTCTGCAGAATTCAGATTGTCCACTTGCACATCTGAAAATACCAGTTTTCCATACTACCTACTGTTATTTTATCTGACTATTCCATTTTAGTGGATTTGCGGTTGCTTCATAAATGCGTGTAAGTCCCTTTAACTTCTGTGGGAAATCAATCCACAAAACCCAGGTCTATAAGTTTCTTTTCTATGGTGTAATGTGTATTGGCTTTAGTCATTGGCTCTTCTATGGCAAGGACTTGCTAAAATTTAGTCACTAGTAGTGGAGATTTTGAGTGGAGCTGAACTCTGAAGAAGTCTGCCATTGTGAATCTCACACCTGACCAAAAGTTAGGGCCACATTCAAATATGTGCACATAGTTGGAAATATTCCTGTGGAAATGGAAATAATCTAAGTAGTAGCTTGAACAGGAACTGAGACAGGAAAGTAGAGATGCAGTAGGAATTTCAGAAGAAACACTAGAAGAAGTAGGAACAGTTACTAAATTAGCAATTCAGTATCTATGAGTGACAAAATAATGACTGTTGTTGGCTGTGGGGAAGGCACGCAGAACTGGGGAAAGGAAAAGCTGATGGCTGAAATAGCAAATCTGACATCCTGAACGGATTCGAGAGTAGTCAGAAATAAAAACCAGAGCCATATGTAGGGCCATGAAAATTTAGGGGAAAACCAGCGAGTTGGTTTAGTAAACTTGAGAAACCAGAGAAAAGTTTCAGAGACTTAAGTGGAAAGTTGAACAGGTAAGGAAATTAATGGATATGTGCTGCATTTTTTAAATGGAATTACAGGGGAATAGAGTGGGGTTTCTATCCAAATATGGTTGATTTCTTTTTCTATGTATGTTTCATTGCAAAATAACTCCAATATTTCTTTCATATTTTTAGGTTCAAATGTCTGTGTGGTGAAGACACTATTTTTTTTTAAATAGTTGACCTTGCTTTATCAATGGTTTTAATAAAAAAAGATGTACTGGCATCCAAGGTTTGCTCTACTGTACAATTTAGATGTAATCATCTCCATATAATGGCTTTATTTAATGTCCACCTATAAATAGTCTGGCCCTGGAGCAAGAAAAGAGTGTTCTGTACAAATAAAATTATAATTATTATTTATTTGTATGAAGATATTAACATAATAGGGTCTTTTGTTTATTTTCCTTTTTAGCATTTAGAGAGATTCGTTGTATTATAATTATTCAGTACTCAATTTCAACAAAGCTGAGTTGCCGGTGGTAGAAGCTGTATTTAATAGTTCAACATTCTCTATTCCAGGTGTTTTAAACAAGTGTTTCTGTTTCAGGATTTTTCAGTAAGAGAGTGGTAATCACAGAACCACATAATCATTTGGGTTGGAAGGGACCTCTTGATATCATCTGGTCTAACTCTGGTACGCAGGACTGTACCATTTTTGTGCCGTTGTTTCACATATTGCAAAACAAACTCAGGACTTTAAGATGAGGAAAGAATGAGAGGATGAGAATGACACAAATTTTGGGGGTCATTAGAAATTCAGTAACTCTGAGCCTTTTCCTATTAAAGATTTGATTTGATTTTCAGAAGCAGGAATTAATCTAAGCTTTATAAATGCTCTAGCTGCGTTTCTTTTGAGGCAGTTTAACAAGCAAGAAGCCTTAAAGTGCCATATAATAGTGTGCATTTTTAATAAAGCTCATAAATGTTCTAGTAACTATCACACTGGACAAAAATACTGAAACCTGGGGCGTTCAACCCAAAAAGTACTGAAATGTGGGGTAGGCAATTGGAAGCAAAATGCTGGCAATGAAATTATGATCAATGACTTCCACGCGGCCAAAATTTCAACCCAAACTTCCTCAGGAAATTCTCTGGGAAAAAAAAAAGAAAAAAAAAACCCATGAAAGTTATCAAATGCCTCACTACATCCAGCAGAGAGTAAGATGCTCAGATACTTCAGAAGATACTGAGAAGACAGAGAAGTCTCTTCAGAAGAGACTGAGAAGGACAATGAGAAATGGCAAAAAAGAAACTTAGGAGAGGAGGATGGAAAAGGCCCCAGTGGCCTGTTGTTGCAGGCAGCCATGTCGTAGCATTTCACAGCATTTCTTTTGCAAACTTTCACAAAATCTTTGGAGGTCTGGGCACTCAGAGGAGATCAGCCTGTATCTCATGCCAAATGAGATTTTGTAGGTGAGATTACCAGGTGTTCACCTGAGTTTGCAAGGGGAAGCTAAAGAAGAACACTGGATGTAAAACTTCAATTACTTTTTGGTAAAATATGGTAAACCAACAGAAATGCATATGGGTTTTTAAAAAATAATAGACCTTTGTTTTAAATAAACTTCCAAAAGCATTATGATCACTCAAACTTGTCAGAAAGAGAATATACTGCAAAAACTCATATAACATTTCAAATTGATTGGCTACTTTAACGAAGCTGGTAGTTAGTCTATCATCGCTGTTAACTGGTGTCTCACCTAGGTACTTACTGGAGAGCAGAGGGATTCAATATCGTTTAAAAGACAGTTTGGAACAGCAATAACTTTTGCACACAAGTCATTTAGCATTGGCCAAGAGGATGTCTTTCCTACATCTGTGTAGTAGTCTTTAGAATAAAAGTGGAAAATGCTTTTAGCAAAAACAAGCAATAAAAAACCTCCCTCACTGTATAATAAATAAGCAGAAAAGGCTCTTTGAGTAAGAGCCATGCAAGCACTTTACATGAGGAGGCATACGTACTATTGCATTTCAACTGAGTATCGTAGCTTTTGCTCACTACAAAGCTTATATGGCTTGTGCTTCAATATCACAAATATTGACAATCTGATCAAAGTAATTGGACTGTATTCTGCCCA
>NW_008824983.1:4480799-4521132 GCF_000699105.1 Pygoscelis adeliae | reverse complement strand
CTGCTGATTTCATGCCAATATAAAAGTATGACACAGAAATAATGACAATGCAGTGTATTTTTATTTTGAAAAGAACAGTCGGTCCACTTTTGTTCCCTCTGGGGTGGAATAGGAACCAGTGCATCCAAATAGAGAGGAGAAGAGGGCACTAAATGAGTTTTGTCAGATTTGTCAGATTCCTCAGTAAGTCATTAACTATTGTGTTCTCTCTCACAGTTATTAACCCAGTCCCTGCAAAGAAAAAAACCATACCTATTCAGTGAAGGAAAATGAAGGCTGAGTCACACATATATTTAAAAATTGCCTGAAATATTTATTTTCCATATTATATATAAACCCTGCACAGCATTGTGAGCTTACATGTGTCTTATGCAGAAGTTACAAGAATTACTGTAATTAAATTCCAATTCAGAACTAATTCTTAAAAATATTACTCTTCCCTTTTAATTCTTTATAATACTGCTCTTTCCTTGTAATTTAATTAAATGCAAGTTTCATGACTCCCCTACGAGTCAAGATAATTAAAGAAAGAACTATATTTGTCAGTGAATCTCAGAAATGTTCTAATGAGTGGATAAGAACCATTTGTAATTAACATGCTAATTGCTTGTATGGAAACGGCCTGTTGTTCGAGTGGTTTAAAAAGTGCTTGAAAACAGTTTGTTTTCCTTCCCTCTTAAGCAGACTAAACATTCCCACTTGCAGTCTTATTTACATTATTAATTTGCTCAGCAAATATTTTTTTAATAGCTAGTGCAAATAGAAGGAGTGGAAGCCTTGTTTGGAGAGCTCTTGTGAAGAGTGCTATTTGCTCCAGTTCAAGCAGATGAGCAGACAATCAGACCAAAATGTGAGGTTTTCAGGCACATAATAGACCCTTGGCTTATCAAAGCCTCTTATCTGATTGGAAAAAAATCAAAGGTAAACTTCACAGCTCATGGAATTAAAAGACAAATGAGATGTCATAATTATCAAAGTGGCTAATTTAGAAAATTAAGCCATTCACATAGGTGACATAATTGCTTGTCACAATCACTCTTTTTCTCATTAGCCTTCTCTTCAGCACCTACCATACAGTGGAACATTCTTTAGTCTTGGAAAATATTGCCTATACTGTAATCCCTTAATAGCATAGCCCCTGAAATTAATGCAAAAATATACTTAACAGCTTTATTGATGTGATGTATTTGTGTGATTCTCTGTTTGATCATGTCTCATACTGTAAAATTTGGTATTTGGCATTTTGAGTATTTTATTGGGTCTTTTTCTAGCTTCTTTTAAAATTACACACTTTAAAATTAATCAGTTAATTATGATGGAGGACTTAATAAGCCAGCATGCCGTATGCAAATACTTTTGACAGGATTATGCTTCCATCACATAAGGCGGCTTTAACATATAAGGATTATGAGGTATATAATTATTGTGGCTAGAAGATTAAATTGTTCTCCTAAATTCTGAATGTATAGGAAAAATATTTTTATCCTCTATAGAGTAATGTGTCTTTCTAATATTTAATGTTACAGTTTATGTTTGTTTTCAGTCAATTTAAAATAACACCCCAAATAATATTCCATGTAAGAAAGTCATTTTCAGGAAGTAGTTACACTTCCCTGACAATCATATTGTTTATGAGTCAGCAAGTACAGAAATTATTAAAGACAATTTCTAAGAAAGGAAATGAGTCTGGTTTGCTATGCGAGTTTCAAGGCATGACATTGTAAATGGGCAAGGTTAAACATTTTGGATTAAAAACATGACTGTGAGATTGATTAGGGTCCTACAGTCTTGTAAAGTTGGTAGAACATAGCTGACATGACTTATAGTTTGCTGAATTCAGAGAGATTACATTGATGTCATTCATTTGAAGAGATAGTTCATCCTGGATGCATATAGTGAAGCTGTCATCCGTGCATTTCACAAATATTCATGTGACTAACATGTTTTGATTAGACTAACACTGAACCACACCGTTGAATGGGTCATGTGTCTGAAGCACTGTGGCATGCTAAAGTCAAAGCGTGTGTTTAAAAACAAGGGACAAAACCTGGAATATCAAATAAGGCCAAACACTCAACCTAATCTTGTGAAGTCTTCTGTGAGCCACTCCTCTGAATATTTGACATACTTAACATACGCAGTACTGAAACTCATATCTTAGAGCAAGCAATTAGGCTTCTGATATAATAAAAGAAAGTTAATATATCATTAGCTTAATTATAAACAATATTGACTTTGTTCTGTATGAACAGACTCCTATACAGCTCTGCATGGTTAGAAATAGGGTCCATCCTGCCCTTTCTTCTCAACCCATAGCTGGGCAGGATTTCAACCCAGCACTCCCAGAAGGGAACTGGCTTCAGTCGACAGTTCCTCAAAAGTGAACAAAAAGCAGCGAGTCCTACTTCCAAGAAAAGGACCTTCTTAAATGGACCACAGCAGGCTTCAGAACACCTTCTTGTTTTAGCAAATGCTGTTAGGACTGGCGCTTCTGTGTTTATTGAGCCTGACAGCACCCCAGTTGTGTACCCCTGGCTCATTGCAGGGGTAGTCACTCTGCTTCAGCCTTCCTGCCCAGAAGGGGTAGGAGGTGCTCCAGTCTCCTTAATCCCCCAAACAAGTCTTGGCACTGTCCCTTTCCCCCAGTCTGCTCTGAAGTTTGCTACCTTCTCACTAGGATTGTTTTTTTTCCTGTGTCTTTCAGTTCATTCACAACAAAGAAGGCAAGCCTTCTAAACTAACTTTTTAAACACATTCCTACTGTTCATATGCAAAAAGAGCTATTTACAGGTCCATACAAAGGTAGCAAAATCTGCACATAAAAACATTTGGTTTAATTTCCTCTCCACTATGGAAGTCCTCTGACTTTCCCACCCTTTGTTTGTCCCTGCATCCTTTTTGATCCCCACAGTCTCATCTTCTCCTCAACTTTCAGGTTCTCTCTCCTTGCCCAGAGCCCTCTTTCTTTAGTTTAGATCCCTTGGCCTAGAGAGCCAAGAGACCACTCTCATTTTAAACAGCTCTGTTTAAAACAACTATTTCTTCTCCTTTCCTGCTTTGCGTTGTTGGTTGTACCCAGCTGACTGACCAGCTATGCTCTCAATCCGAAGGGCAGGCATGACATGTTAACTTCCATGCCAGTTAATATCCAAAGCTATCTCTGCAACCTCCATGACGACCAGTCTTTTGTCGTAGTCATTGTTTTCCAAGGCACTTATCCCATACTAACAACTTTTTCACTTGTCCTCTAGCTGCCTCTGGATAAAGTATGTGATATGTGACACAGACCCTGCCAGAAACTCTTAACATTGATGGTTATAGTTACATGGAGGGTTCATAAAGTCAGAATTTGTAAATTATGCATACATTTCCAGACTGTCACAGGGAAGAATAAATATTAAGCATCTGCTATTTTTCTAGAAGGCATTTTCTTACAATAAATATTTCCCATAGCTATCTGCTTGGTTTGAGGGAGAAGGAAAGGAGGTTGAAGATTCAAGGCTGTTCTGTTATCTTATCCTTCCATCACCTGCCATGAGGAGAGTTAGGTTCTGATCTCATTTATCTCATTGCAAATTTCTGGTGCAATTTCATTGAAGCAGCTCAGCCTCTACTGGTTTAACAGATTGTGGACACTGGCCAGCAATGTTAGATCTGAAAATATCAACACTGACCCTCAGGAGTGTCACTTCATTCAACGGCAGGCACAAAATGGTTATGTGACAGACACAAGTGACAGTCAGACACCATAGGAAGTGGAAAACATCTAATCTTTTTCCTTTGATATAGCATTCAGCATTGCGAGCAAGCTTTCTTCTTCAGCTTAAAAAAAATGATGACTTGAACATCTGCAAATGCGTTACAAAACAATCAGGCCTAAATAATCAATAAGGACACCCTTTGTGATTTGGTGTCCTGTTTTGGCCCTCTTCCCGTAATAATTTTGGATCAAAAAAAAATTGCATTTAGATGGCAGTGAGGTTGTGATTTTGGTAGAAGATAAATATTACCATCATGCAATATTTACATGCATGTAAACTGAAGATGAAATAAGTAATTTGTTTTATCTGTCCTTTTAGAGTAACAAATAACAGAAGTATATTTTACGGGGATCACAGAATTACCTAAGAAAATGAAGACTAAAGTATCACGACCGAAAATGGTGACTGATTATCACTGTGCTATTAGCATTGTTCCCAAATACGCAGTGCTGTCCTCTAGAGGCCGTGTTTAATACTAAATAGCCCACAGTTCATTAACTAATAGGTTAATTCAGGAATTTATCTTGTGGGAGAGCTGATACCAAGAACAAGAATACCTCCATGTGTACCTATAAGGTAGTCCATATGGTGATAACATCCAAATAAAAGAGTAAGCTGTCTCATGCTGGCTGTTGAGGAAAAAATGTACACAACTTGCGTGTCTCTGACTCTGTTAACTCATGCTTACAGTTCTATGTTCTGCACTGGATCAGCCACTCTCAATTTTTCTCACAATACTTTTGAAAGAGAGATGGCAGCAGTCAAAAGTTCTTCCTTTCTTCCCCCAAACTTCCCCATCAAAGTGTTTAGGGTGTTTGAGAGGTATGTCTTACACCTGACTTGCTAGCTGGCCTTTCAGAGCTCTCTCTGTTAGCTTCTCCCTTCTCTTAACAACTATTTTTTAATTATTGAGCTAAGCTTACTTTCATTTATTGTAGTATATATTTGAACTAACTTTACTAAATGCATCGCGCTGCTCTGATGACCTTTGAATCACTGAAATTATTGAACACGAACATAGCAACAGTGTTTGGAGGGAAAGATGACTCAGCCCCACTGCAGTTGACTCTGCATCAGAAATACGATGATACTACGCTCCATAAAATTTTTGCATGTAATCTCCTGACAAATCACAAAGCATTTTTTAGATGGACTTAGATGAATAATAGAAGCAAAGATGGGAAACAAAGGGCTAGTGGAATCCAATTCACTGACACTGAAGGCTTGTGTAGACTGAGGTACAGCTCATTAGTGTTATGCTTAATATGAGTGAAACTGTCCTAAGGCTGGACAGAGTTTAGAGGTCGTTTATATTTCTTGGAGAACTGGAGTTGCAGACAAGGCTGAGGAGCTGAAATGCCACGTATTTCCCAATGAAGGTTCACTAGACAGTATGGAGTGATGGACAGACCATTTGTCTAAGAGAGTCAAGGTACTCGAAGAATCCGGGAGGAGGAGCTGGAAAACCACATTGTTCCTAAAAGGTTGCAGGTGCATTAGGAAGCTGGAAGAAACAGAGGCATCTTTTGGAAGGAGGATTGCAATATATGTGACGCCCCTGCTGCCTTTCAGCTTTTTGCCAGCTACAACCCAATTACTCAAAATATTTTGTCCCTTCTTACCAGTTAAGTTTCCTATGCATACATTTTTTATACCCCGTTTGTTCGTTATGGGTCAAGTGCAGCACTTGCCCTAATGTGGCTCAGGCTGGCAGAAATCAAACTTCCTGTGGGCTGCTAAGCTAGATCTCCTGTCTTTTGATATTCTTTTCTCTGTCAGAAAAAAGTCTCAAGCATCTTAGCAGTCAAGAAGAATCTGGAAGCAGGTGTCGATTTCCTCCTCTCCTAGTGCCAGAAATTATCATCTAGATGGCATGTTGTCTATAGAGCTCGAGGTAAATCAAACTGAGAGTTGGCATTTTTCTCTTCCACTAGACCTGCAATGAGACAAGGTCAGTTGGAGCAATACGTACACCACACGCACTGATCCTTGGTGAGGAAGCTTGGCTTCGCAGGCAGGACTGTTTAAAGAGCTGGACCCAAAAAGTTATAAATAACCATAGTTCATAGTTCTGTGGTTAAGTGAGGGAGGCTCGTTGAATGCTGAATGAGAAAGTTATGAGAAGTATCTATGGAGACACTGAAGCAGCTGAAAAGCTGACTGAAAGTACAGTGCCTCCTCTTCATCCTTTCCCAAAGCCCAGAAGAGGGTACTTTGGACAAATTTCCTGATGAATAGGACAGCTTTCAGAATGGTGCAGAAACTTGTCCTTGGCATTGCACAAATGAGAGGCACATGTCTTCTGTGTAAATACTGTTCTCTGTTCTTTGTTTTGACATTTACTCCAGTTTAATCAACTAGGTTTTAAAGCACATTTGCTTTGATTAAATCTGGGATTGGCCTTGCAATAAAGATAGTCTCTCCAGTGGCTCATTTTGGAAACCCCCTGAACAGTGATCAGATATATTTATGATGCCCTTTAGCTGTGTGTTTGATTTCTTTGACATAAAAAGGGGAGGAGGGAAAAAAAGGAAAAGCTCCTGACTCTCTAAAGTTTTCTGTGGTTGTTATTGCTGGCCTGCAGCCACACATTCTCTTACATGGTGGATCAAAGACACCAACACTGTGAGAGCTAGTCAATACAATACAGGCACTACTTAAACATATTGCTCAAAAAATTCCTTTTTGCTTTTTTTAAAGGGTCACATTCTGGAGACAGTTCATCTTATTACTTAAATGAAACACAGTGATTTTATGTACTCTGACATGTCCTTGCATTTTTTCCTGAGGAAAAAAAGGAAGCTTTGATAGCATCCTAAATACAAGTGAATAAAATAGTTAAGTACATTATGTTTTATTAACTGTCTTTGTTGTAGTTGCATGAATCTGTTTTTTTTTTTTTCCCCTTGCTCATTCTCAACATTATGATGCAGAAAGCTGGAGACCACAAAGAGTTAAATAGTAGCCTATGCTGGGTTCTTATTTAGAAGGAAAAGTTAGTTGTTTTGATGAAGGTCTCTTAGCAACTAGAAATTTAGCTCTTTGTTTATTATAAAACACTTCAGTTTTGAAGGAAAGAATTTACATTTCTCATTTTAGTTGCTCTCCTTGTCTTCCTCTCCATCTGCCTTGATGGAACCTAAAACAAAATTTTTAAAAGAAAGTTCTTTCCAAATATGAGTTACAATATTTCTGAGTGACAAGAAAATCTTAATACTTACTATTAAGAGATTTTTTTTTTGTTAATGGTAGTTTAAAGGATCAGTGCCTCCAATGTCTAACACTTTCAAAAAAAAAATTTTTTTTGTTGCTAAATAAATTTTACAATTTGTAGTGATTTAGATTTAGTATAAGCTACTATTTTAAGGTATGATTGATAAAATTAATGAAAGCAAAGTAGCTTAGTGAACAAAATTATGCAATTAAGACAATAAACTATGCTATTTTCTACTGAGCCTTCAAACAGGTTAGAGTACTGGCATGTTTAAACACTTGATGGAATTTTGTCCTAAATTGAAGCCTGCATATGAGCTAATATATCTTCCTGATGCAGTAAAGACTGCCTTTGTGTTTGAAGCTAGCATTTTGAAAGAAAATTACTATTTCGTTTAGCAGAAAAATCCACTTATATCTATTGACCAATAAAACTAAGAATATAACTTATACTTCCTTCCATTGAGATGAGATGGCCTAATCCTTGTTCCAGCTGAAGGAAGAGAAGAATAATGTGTGAGGGAGGGTAACTTATGAAAAAAAGCACAAAATATAAGAGGCCAACATTACACGGTCTTCATCAGTGCTTCTCTGAGGACCCAGATAAGACCAGAGGGTCTTAGCTGAAGATGGGGGCAGGGGGAACGCTGTGCTCTGGGGAAAAACAGTCCCAATTATATTCAAGTGGTGGGAAAACTGAGGAAAGGAAGAGCATGTGTAGGTGTTCATTCTGCTTGAGATACAGTTATCAACTGTACAGAGAATGGTGTCTGAATACCTGCTCCTTGGGCTTTAAGCACCTAGATTATGAACCCATATTTCAGTAAAGGCATTAGATCTATCCAGTTCGTGTCTGGGGCCAAAGGAAAGCAGAGGTGCTGCAGCCTAACCAGAAGGAGGATAGTTCAGCCAGAAGTAGAGGTGGTGAGGTCCATGACATGATTTTATATTTTTTCTTTTCTGAAGTTGATGATACGGAGGAAGATTCCAGCTGTCTATGTGGCATTTTTTGAATTAGACAAGTCACACATTTGCATACAATAAAACTTGTGCTTTTGTATTGTAATACTGAAAATATTACATTCTAAGGCTTAATACACTTATGATAACAATTGTAAACAATATGTAGTTGCCATTGATCATCTACTGCAAACTTACCGTGTGTGTGTGCCTGATCAAGCAGACAGTTACCTGAGTGACCATAATTAGTGCCATTAACACATTAATTTCATACCCTTGAAGATGGAAAATTTACACAAGTAGAGTTTTGGGGACTGGGTCTAGTGTTGGTGTTCATACTGATCTGCTGTTCAAAAACAAAAGCCATTAAGAAGAATAATATGTGGACATATTACTAGAGTTTTTATTATTTCATTATTTGCTCATTTTTATTAGAGGATATTATGACCATGTTATTAAAACAAGATCTATTCATGAACAACTTAAATTGTTTTATGAAATTTTTTTTGATCAGAAAAGGAATATTTAGTAGTAATAACATTTCTGAAATTTTCACATAGCCTTTCTAGAAAACTTGTCTTTCCTAAGACTAAAGTAAAATTCAAACTGGTTGAAATATTTGAATAGATTATATGGTATTACAGAAATCGATAGATGCCGTAATGACAGTTGCACTCTCTCAATACACAATTTCAGAGGTAGCTTGTGGAGATGCATTTCTTCTATTTTGCCATTCATTTACTTATTTGCATGACAAATCAAAACCTTCCAGAGTTTCCATCTTCCTTACAAAGATTTTTTTTTTTTTTGTAGTTTAAAGATATTGGCTATGGGTCATGTTTCTGAAAGAAGAAACATCTGCTGGTACCTTATTTTCCTAATGACATACCTGAATGAGATCAGGGATATGCGAGTTGGGTTTGAAAGGTGCAGGGAAGGCTGAAATTCCTAATAAAAAGGGAAAAGAGCAACAGGATTTCTCGTGTCCCACTATCTTCTGCTCTAATTGAAAGATTGCTTGTGGGATACTGCAATACTTGGGTGATGTCTCCAGTTTTGAAAAGTCAGCTTGCGGCTGCCAACATGCAAATCTAGTTGTGTGTACAGCCATTGATTTCCTTTGCAACTGAATTCTGACACTTCTTATATCATAAAGATTAGACTACCCCAACGGAAAAAAGCAAAATCTGGCTTTCCCAATGAATGCCTGATTAGGTGTTACACTCCCCGTTCCTAAATAATTAAGCCAATCAGGAAGTTTGTTTGGCACATTCTCTACTTGGCAAGACTGGGTGCTCTAGAAGGGGAAAATGCTATTAGTTTGAGAGACCATGTGATACAAAAGGAATTAAAAATTAGCCAGCAAACATAGATATAGTAAAGAGCAAACTCCACTGCAACAAAAATGTCAGAGGCACGTGACGAATGCCTCCAGCCATCTGCTCCCCATGACCAGATTTAAAGCTGTTTTGGCCAACAATATGGCCAGTTAACCTTCTGGCCGGGGAATTTCCAGCCAATGACATGTTGCCTCAGTGAGACCGGAGAGTGCCATGCGCCAGCCGAGGCAGCGTGGGTCCGTCCTGCACCATGGGCAAGGGCATTCCAGCTTTGAGTCCTGAACAGGCTCCCAAAAATCACATCCTAGTATTAACATCATAGCAGAAATGCTTGTCTAAGTGTTGTTTTACAGAGTATAGCACAGAGTAGCTTTTGCTTGTTGACATTAAACAAAACCTACTCCATCTATATTTCTCATTCAGTAAAAGGAAGAAAAATGGTGTAATCTGTTTCCAGTTGCTAAAAGATCTTGGTTAATTATGTTCCTCCAAAATGTAAATTAAACATGCAGTAACGACTCTGACAAATGAAAGCAAAGAATCTTATCTTTTCAATAATTTTATCATCAGGTATGTCCACATCAGTTTAATCTAATATGCAATTAATTCATTTATATATCTGTGCAATTAATTAATTTGTATATGCAGTTCTCAGACTCTTCATCAGTAACCTCTATGAGGTCTACATCTAGGTTTCTCTTACTGAAACATGAGCAAAATGAAAACTGTGATGCTTACCGAAGTCTTCATGACAATGACTGATAACCCTGCTGTTTGATACCGCAGTGAAAATGGAGACATGCAGCCTTCACAGGGGGACTCTCATCTCTCAGCCGTGCTGGGGGTCCAATGCAAGCATGCAGGTTTTGTAAGCAGTGCTCATTTAGAAAGGCAAGGTGTGTTCTACACATGGTTAAACCAAACCCAGCTCTAATGTCCTGTCATGTCCTGTTGAAAGAGGTAGGATTTGATTCTGCGCTGGAAGCTGTTTTTCTCCTACTTGTAAAACTGAATGTCTGCCACATTGAAGTTCCTAGGCACCTTCTTTAGCTTTATCAGCTTTGGTTGGAGGAAATGCCTGAAATGCACAGTTAAAAAGTAAGTTGAGTATGTTCTTTCAAGTACTCAACTGCAGTCTTCAGGCTTTGCATTTCTCATTTTAAATAAGTTATATTCACAATTAGGCCTCATCATATTTATTCGTGCAAATGCTATTACTAGCTTTCTGATCTGTGGACACTTGTGCTTACTTGAAGTTAGTTGTCAGTCTTCCAGTAAGTAATGGAATTAATGAACTAATATGATAAAATACTGTTTAAAGGGACAGTATTCTATGAATACTGTATTTCATCCACACTACACATTCATCTGAACCATTACAGATTAACTGGTCCCCTTTCACATAGATGATGCAAGATGTGCTCTCATACAAATAAAAAAATGCCAGACAAATGGGAGAAATCATGGCCCTTGCAATCCTTCTGACGTAAATAGGCCAAGACTTCACCCATAATGACTCTGCAGAATTCACACCTAAACTGCTTATCTTTGCAGGAATATGTATGGTCTATGTAGTGCAGATGACTGAAGTGGTCCAAAAGCTCTGTGGTAAGCACTCACATTGCTGAAATTTTTGGTGACTCATTTGACTATATTCTAACTTGATGAAGTTGATTCTCTTACACTTTTCAGACTAATGCTAATAAAAGGCAGCCCTTAAAACACAGTGAATCTCATAGGGTAGCCAGCCGTTGTTAGCATTATTTACTCAATTAAAATGTTGAACGCATGGTCGTGTCACTTTAGTGCAAAGAGCCATTCTCCTGAAAACCTCTTATCATTCACTACTTGTTAGTCCCTATCTGTTCTAAAGAGCTTTAGAAAAAGAAATATGATATGTGGCCAATGAATCACACACGTCCATTAGGATAATAGACAAGATTAGTGAATAATTCACCCGATGAACTGAAGTGAGTTACCATAAACTCTCTGGCAAATAGTGACAAACAATACAAATAAATGAAAGAAACAGAAAAATATATCTGAACAATTTTATTCTTTTGTACAGGAACTTCAGTTCCCCTGTGGGGTCAGAAGTATCTTTATTTTATTATTCCTCCATGAGGAATGAGGAATATCTCTGACACTATACAATCATAATAACGGTGTGAAATGCTTTTAAAATGACAATCAGTTTTAAACCAAGCTGTGAGATAAGCCATTATCTTCCTTTACAGATGGGTAAACTAAGGCACAGAGGAATTAAAAAACGGCCCAGCCTCACCCACAATCACTCCAGTTCTCTTTCCTACAGTAAAACACAAAGAAGGCAGTTTTGTTCTGTATTGGCACATATTATACACAACCAAAATTACATGCTTGCTGCACGTGTAATTTTTAAAATATTCATAAAATCTAACAAAGGACGTGACATACACATTTCTGTATTTCATATGAATCCTCATTCTTATACTTCAAAATACCCTCAGAGCATAAGGTAGACACAGAAAATCTATGTAGCTGCACAACCTACAACTTCATGATTTGAAGCATCTTAGCATAGAGAATAAGAGTCTCTCCCAGTCTAGGAAACCTAACTCCAATCAGTACTGTGTTGGTGTACACTTAGAATTAATTAATTAGAAATTTGAAAGCCCAAAGCACTGTTACAATGCTAAATTTCATCTAATGACTCTTCCTGATGACCAACCATACATTGATTTGGGGGAGTTCCTAGGACAAAGTGGATTCTCAGAGTTCTAATCCTTTGTCTAAACCATGAAAGTTTAGCTAATGCTATAAAAGTAGGAGCTTCAGATCGACTTTGGTTCCAGCACTAGTGTGCTTCTGTCTTCTCAGGAGAAAAATTGTAAAATATGACTGTCATATTTGTAAAGCTCCTTTCTTCTTGTTAATATACTAAATTACCAGGGCTACACGGTTGAAACCTGGGACATCTCTGCACCTTCCTATGTCTTTGTTGGTTAATTTTATGAGGAAACATATTCAGTGTCTGATTAACTGGTCATTAATCATTGATGAGTGTGAAACTCATTCTTCCAGTAGTGCATTGCCTCCCCTATTTCATGTGTGATAATAATATTCTAAATCCCGACAGAGTTGAAGTATAGACAATTTGTACACGTCCATATAAGTAGAGATACACATCCTAAAGACGAGCCTGTTGTTTATGTGGTAGAACTAGCAATGAATTATGGCTCCTAAGAAACAGAACATCATGTTTCTTTCTCCAAAGAATAGGATTGGCACACACTTTTGTAATACAGGAACCTATTTCTCATGAAATGAAAATGGATAATTTACAGCATTCCTAATCACACAGAAAATGCCTTGTGTGAAATGCCCCGTATGTCTTAAGAGATTATGGATTTGATAGTGTCAATCTATGAACAAGCACAAAAAATATAGTGACTCAATTCAAGGACTTTACACAGAGAGAGAGAAAAAAAGCCAAGCACTGTAAGGTAAAACCTTGCTATATGCCCAATTTGGAGTGAATACGGTTTTACAAAACAGAAGCTTGAAAAGGCTTGCATTTAGAAATTCATGAGAGGTTTCAAGAAAAGTCTAAAACATATTTTAGCATTAATGTACTAAATTGCCATTAAAATTTAAGTGAAATTATGGAATTATGTTATTTTCATTTGGTTTGCCTTACTAAATGACAGACTTTGTCTTACCTTGCTGAAATACTTCCCAGCATTTGATTCTTTTGTGTGAACCAGAACAAGATTTACAATTCAGCATAAAGACCATGAAAATTGCCGGCTATTTCTAGTTTAACAGGTGCATTTCACTCATTTCAACTGAGATTTTTTCCTGATTTTGGGTTCATTCAAGATGTAAACTGTGAAAAAAAGAATGGGAAATGTTTCATTCAGGCCAAGATGTGGACACAAGCCCACATGAGACATAAGGGCTCCCGGAGAAACCACGGGGTTCTAAGCCTGACATTGTCCTGACGTTGAGCTGAATTCTGAAGTTATTTAGTCATACCCAGAATTTCCAGGTATGTCCTTACTAGTTAGTAAGAAATAGTTTCTTCAAACCACCCACAATGGCTTTGTACACAGTCTTACTGACTGTGGGTAGCTTTCATAGCAAAATCTAGAACGGGCAGATTAGAAGACTTCTTACCCTTTAAAAGTCTCAGTCAGTGCAATTGATTTATTTCATGAAATCTTTTGTTTTACTGCCCTCCACCTCACAAGACGGCTGTGAAACCAGTCTGCTGTGAATGAGTTAGTTGTTAGGAAAAGTGTTCTAAAGGTAAGTTGGAAGCATTAATATTGCACGCATTAATATTCGTACAAACATTGAATAGAAAAGGAAGGAGATGGGAAATAAATTAACTGACATCCAGATCAACTGGTTTTGATCTTGATGAGTTTATGAAATGAATTACAATTCTTCATTTGCAAGATTATTTAAGATCAATCTTTGTGGACAAAATTACCATGTGATTAATATGAATAAACTAAGCAGAACAACAGACATGATAATTTCCTTTCATTCTATTACATGGATGATCATTGTTTCAATGTCAAACAAAATTAAACTTTGGCCTTAAAAAACTACATAGCAATCTTAGGATGCATTTAGGATGATAATTTTATGGGGTTTGTTTGGCTGATGGTTCATTTTTAAATAATGTCATGTGCATCTTTAATATCTTGTGAAAATCTTGATGACAAATATCGACACTAGGCTGTGCTTTAATACTGTCAGATTTTTAATTTCAGAAAGTGTAAACATTGCCAAGTTTTGAAGGTCTGAACCAAGGATACTGACATAATTTTCAAAGGCATGGGTAATACCTCAGCACCTCCCTTCAACATAAAACCCAGAGGTCTGACACAAGCAAACCTCTCTATAATCCACTTCATGCATAACAATTCTGCCACACATCCTTCCTGATTATTCGTGAATCCACACGCTGAATTGTCTTTTGCATATGAGGTTCGGGTGATGTATTTTACTGCTGATACTGTTTCACCTGTATTTAGTTCCAGTGACATGGAAAACACTGCAGCCAATTGTCCTTATTACAGTCCCTGTGTATTTCTCCCCAGTGCACTTGCACAGGGGGAAGATGTGAGCATGGAGTGTACTTAACTGCCAGGCTGAATGGCTCTGTAATGTAGCTTCAGCATGGCATAAATTAAGCTGTCATTTTTTTGGCAGCAAGTGCAGAGAGGCGATTTTCCTGTACTGTAACATTTGAAACAACAATTTTCTGGCTCCAGCAGTAACTGACAGTTCTGTGTGATACATGCTCAATGTTTGTGCTTCAGGGGCTGCAGCTGGAAAAAACCTTCGGGGTAAGGTATTGTCTTTATTAGCAAGTCGAGCTTGCAGTCGCAGAACACTAACATTTTCTAACTCTTTTCAAAGAGCCTGTCACTCACACCCTGAAAAATTGTACTTAAAATTTACTAGGTTCCATCAAGGTATTTAACTGCGTTGCTTATATGCAAAACGCTATTTTTGATAATGACTTCAGACCTATTTTCATTAGGAAGATTGCTTACCCAGAGAGAGCTGGCCACCAACATTTTATTGGCGACATGTACCAAGATGATGGCTTGAAGGACAGCCAGGTTTGGGAATGGTCTTGGAATGCTTGGCCAGATTCAGGCTGGTGAAGAAGGAGGATGCTGATGAGGTGCTGACAGTACTGGGGAAGGAGGAAAGCAGCCTTTTTCCAGCATGCCACGAACATGGGACTCTGAACATACCCTGCCACAAGCCGTGAGGGAAGCGTCCCTTCGCTGTCTGGCAAGATGTAAGAGCGTGCAAGGTCATTTCACAGAGGGGAGGGAGAGAAGGAAGTTAAGGAGTCACCTGCAGGAGTGAAAAGTCATTTTATTAAATGTATGAATTTTGCAGTGTTCTCCTGTTTCAGAAGTGCGGTCAATTTTGACATCACTTCTGTAAGGATCCAGAGACACATTCTGCTTTTCTGGTACAATGGTGAAATCAGGGGAATTACACTAGATTTGCAGTTGTACAAGTCAAGGTAGGAATCAGCTCAGTATATTACACAGTCACTTTTCTACCATTGCTAAAAAACACTTGCAGCGCTCCTTAAGCATTCAGATATTTTAACACCTGTATATATGTTCATTCCCTCCAGTCTGAATTACTGCTGTTCCTGCTAATAGGGGCCCTGGCAGCCCCTGTGAGCAGACTTCACTACATGCTGCCAGTCACTCATTGTTGTCTGTTTCAAATATTTTGGCCATAACACTCACATTTTTAAGTCATTCCTTCAATGCTAAGTTCATGCTTGTACTGATTTTGAGATCTGGCTCTTAACCTTAAAGTATGTTGAATCCAGAGCTATAAACTGCATGAAAATCCACACGCTTTCATTGTCCCTCCTGGTCTCTGCTTTCTTGGGTCTTGACTGAGTTTCTCAAAACTACCGAAGAGACTTGGATGGCCAGTTTCCAATGGAACGAAAGCTTTCTAGTGGCGCTTTAGGAAGGCTTGGCTTCAGTGGCTGAATGCACGGGAGATTTCAATCTTTGCCTGTTTGGGTCAAAAGAGGAGGAAGAAAGAGAAAATGTGTTTTAAAACATTCATCGATGTGCTCAATGTATGGGAACACTGCTGCCAAGGAACAGAAATTACCTTCTCCAATTTTCAAGTGAGATCTAAATATACTGCTGCCTTATCAAGTTTGCCATTGTTCACGTTTGTGTTTGGCTGTGTGTTAAGTTTAAGATGCAGTAATATGAGTTGGCACCTGACTTTCATTGTAGAGGCATTCAGTCTTATTGATATAATTAAGGGCCTGTAAGCACTTTCATTACAGACTCAGATTTAAGAAGTTTAAAACTCAGCCATAAAAATCACTATAGATTAAGGCTTGGCAGACATGATCTTTTTCCAGGATTTCACTTTTAAAATCTTAATTTTTGAGGGATTTCCTTCTCTTTACTTGGTTATCTCAAAATGATAACTATCCAGAAGATTTTCTGAGCATTCATAATAATGACTGTTAAATGGCAGAACTATATGCTTATTATGCAGTCATCGGGGAGGACAGCAGACATTGTCTTCCTTCATGCCTTTACTCAGACGAAGTCTGTGCTTTAGCATTTGTCCTGGTTTTGGCTGGGATAGAGTTAATTTTCTTCCTAGTAGCTGGTACAGTGCTGTGTTTTGGATTTAGGATGAGAATAATGTTGATAACACACCGATGTTTTAGTTGTTGCTAAGCAGTGCTTACACTAGTCAAGGACTTTTCAGCTTCCCATGCTCTACCGACTGAGAAAGCTGGAGGTGCACAAGAAGCTGGGAGGGGGCACAGCCAGGACAGCTGACCCAAACTGGCCAAAGGGACATTCCATACCATGCGACGTCATGCTCAGTACATAAACTGGGGGAAAGCTGGGACTGGCTTGGGCTGCGGTGGGTGGGTGGTGGCAATTGCATTGTGCATCACTTGCTTTGTATATTCTTCTTATTATTATTGTTATTATTACTATTACTATTATTATTACTATTTTATTTCAATTATTAAACTGTTTTTATCTCAACCCATGAGTTTTCTCACTTTTACTCTTCTGATTCTCTGTCCCATCCCACCGGGGTGGGGGAGAGTGAGCGAGAAGCTGTGTGGTGCTCAGTTGCCAGCTGAGGTTAAACCACGACAGCGTTAAAGCCTTTATGTTGTACTTTGTTCCTCAAAACCCAAATTTTGCTTTTTGAGATGTATTCCATATCCAATAAAACTCACCTACATACAAACAGAAAAAAAATCACCTGCATACAAAGCTAGACAGAGATCACCTCCAGCTGGTGAAGCCTGGAGAAGACTTGTGCTGCTCTAACTTAAAAAAAGTTTGGTGAATCAAGGCACTATGACTCACCTACGTGTGTTCCTGCATTTTTCACTTATGGAAAGTATTTTGTTTCAGGAGAGAATCTGATCTGGAAGTTTTGGCCTCTTAAATTCCGATAAATTCCATGTATGCATAGTTACATACTCTGTGGCTTAAATGCTGAAAAACCTATTTTTCCATCAGGTATAAGACTTGCTATTCTCTCTATTCTCTTGCTATTCTCTTGCTATTTAACCTAAAAAGTTAATTTTTTTAGGTTACTAAGAAGTTTTGGCCCAGCCAAAAAAATGCTGAAACTTTTTGTTATCTTTAGGACAGCAGGGCTTTTACAGTGAGCTCAAAGACGTGCAGAGCAAGGCCACAGCTGTACATGTGTAGCGCTGTACATGTGTGGTGAGGAGGAGAAGTGAGCAAATGAATGCAAGGCCAATAGCTATCTCCATGGTGTCAGCAGTACAGGACTACCCCTAATTTAAAGTTAGTTATGTATATTCTTAAATACTGCTGAAGTTGGTGAGATGGAAATGTATACATAGCAGGCATCTATATGTTTATGAGATTTTTTTGAACAAGAACCTAAACTGATTTCCTCAATGGTATGCAACCCTCTTATATAATCATATGTGTAAAAGTAGTCATACCTATGACACAGGAGTGCACGTCATGATGATTTTTAAAAGGGTGGTTTGCTTAAGGCTTGGGAAGCTCACCACCTCGATCACTGTGTCATTTTCTTTGCCTTAATTTCAAGCAGAGGGCATTGTAGCAAAAAGAAGTACTTCTAGGTGATTTTTTTTTTTGCCCTTAACAGTTGTTGTTAGATCATAGTGCTTCCAAATTTAAGGTTCTGGAATGAGCTGCACAAAATAAGAATAGTGGGATTTCATGCTTAATCAGGTTTTAGGTTAATCAAATAGGCTGGAACTCACATAATTTTAATGAATGAGAGGTGCTTTTCTCTAAATGCATCAAGGGAACTGCCAATTACGTACATTACATACATACACACACTTACCCTTCCAAAAGAAAAGTATGGATGATGCACACAGAAATAAAATTAATATGGAAACTTAGGCTCCAGCAATGTAAGCTTTGTATTCCAACGCATTAACTGTAGCTTTACTTAAACCGACTATGCAAACTAATATTTACTCTTGCCTCTGAAAGATAAACAAAATGTGTTTGCCAGGTCTAGAATATCAGATTATGCCACTGCAGCTTTTATGTGAAGTTTTAATACAAATCTGTTTAATGCACAGTCTTCTATCTTTTTATAGCTCCAAATCTCAGGAACACTATTTCCAAAAGTCCTGTTGTGCATCTATTTGATTATTCCATTGTCTTTTAACTGGTCTCTCAACCCCAGGAGTATGAAGTATGCTGGTTTAAGCTGAATTGCCAAGTATCTGCTATTTTCCTCCATATGATCAGCACTGCTGGGTTTTAGTATTACCATGCTTTGTCAATGTTAATGTAATGGCAGATGATGAAGATGCCCTTTGGCAGGAAACATTGCTAGCCCTTAATAATAAACAATTTCTGCACCTCAAATTGCTGCTATACATGAGCAAGTTTAGTCAACCCCTGAAGAGAACCTGTACCTTCTCATTACAGGGCAGCAGTAGTGAGAAAGCAATTCACCAAGCCATAGGGTTGGCAATCACCCATATTTTCTGCTATGAGTAAATAACTCCAATTGATTTAATCATAAAAGAATAACAGGAAAACTACATTGATTTCTAAATCCCTAATGTGAACATCAGAACATATTGACTAAGTTGCATGTAAAAAGGTTGTATCCATTTGTATGGACTGAAGAAATATCAATATTTGATCATTACTCTAACAAAAAAATATGACAATTTGCAGTCATCTCAAAATGGACTGCAGTAGCATTATGCAGTGCTATGGTTCAGTCTACAGGGGTGAAAGTGATACTACGCCATAGTATTCATAGGCTAAGAAGAGAAAAATCTATATTTTCAGGGAAATGCACCTCCTATTAATTGTAATAGGTTACTTACATAATCCTATAGCACTAGTAAATAATATAGCATTGTTTTTATTAAAGAAATCAACTAGCAATAAAAGACTCACTGTTAGTCCTGCAACTGTGCTCACCACAGCAAGTGATCAGTGCTAGCCAAATGAAACTCTGTCAAAACAGCAAAATAAGAATATAACTGTTTTTAAAAAAATCTAATGTTTTCCCTGTGGAGATGCCAAAACGATATTTCAGCTCCTATAATACCCTAAATTGGTCTTAATTTGCAGTGGAAACTCAGAATCAAAATTTGTTTAAAAGTGCTAAGAAATTGATAACACCTTGGCAAGAATAACCAGTCCATTTAATTTGTTCTGTTGTTTTTCTTTTTTTTTTTTTTTTTTAATTTAGGGTGAGTGTCAAGTCTGTAGTGCTCTTTAGTGCAGCTTATCAACTGGAAGTGAGAACAGCAAGACCTCTGTGGCCAGCCAGTTCTTTGCAGACAACCGCTAGAGAAGGAAGAATTTTAAGCTGCACAGAAGGTGACATTTTTTCCCATTTAAGCAAACAGAAATTTTGCTCATGCCTGCAAAGACAAGTTTCACCTGGAGACATCTATTGAAAATCCTACAATTTGGCACCAGCTTTTTACTGCTGGACCTAAGGGGTACAGCTACACTAGTGATATAGTGAGCTGGCAAGATTTTAGTGGAAATTTGCCTTGTATGTATAGGAGTTTGGTGACACGTGTTTAAATGCACCACTAACGCAACGCAAACGATTTCTCCCTTGGTAGAAGCAAGGTTGAAGTCACACACAGGGGCACCATGCAGAGCACCCAACCTGCAAAGCAGAGCCAATGTTCTCAAGCAGTTAGCCCTGTACGCATGCACAGTGCATGCCTGGGACCAGTGGCCAAAGCGAACTTCATTGCCAGTAAAGCTATGAGGCAGACATGAGGTCCTAGACTCAAAGTGGCTTGCAGCAAATCAAACCCTATTCCTTCCTTCTATGCACATCACCAGTTAGCAGTGGAGACATTACCATATATCTTTATGACCTGTTACAGCTTTGCCAGGGGATTTTGAACAGCACTCAAGAGCACAGGAACACTCAAGTGTAACTAGAGTAAATAACAAGATGTAACCGCACATTTAAGGACACAAAATAGCAGTAGAGGTTATTCCAAAATCCAAAGTTTCTCTCCTTAAGGAATTATCAGAGAAAATGTTCCTCTATTATCAGAATTAGCAGCTTGCTTTGTAAGATAAAATTTGCTGAAAGTAGACAAGAAATTTCAGAAGCAGGTTGACAATACAGCTAACCTCCCCTTGGAGGAGACTTGTGAAATAGGAAAGAAACAAATGGGGAAAAAAGTCACTCAAACTATTTGTCACACAAAAATGAATACAGGACAGGTAAGAGTTTTGAGAAATTAAGACTGCAAAGTTATGTGAACTGGCTGAATACGTACGCGAGTCCAAACATTTGGAAAATTGTAAGCTGGGTTAGAACTCAGATTTGAAGCCCCTGAAGTCACTGGAAAGATTCTCATTGATTTCATTGACTTTGAATTGGATTGAAAAAACTTTGCTCAACAGAAAAGTATTGCAACCTTAAATAGGAACTGCAGGATCCAACATGTTGGGTATCTTTTAGCATTGCAAGTACCTGTCATACACTGTGCCATTCTTAAAACTGATGGGGTGCATGATTTTTCATAAAGACATGTGCCAAACATCTGGGCTTTATAAACTTTTTCAAGTATAATTGATGACTATAGGTCTGTTCATTAATAGGGGAAGATTTTTTGTCACAGCTCTAAGAGAACAAAATGAGCAATGCATAAGTCAGTAATATTCAAACTGCAATTGTGTTTGTGACAGCAGTGTAGCAACACGCTGCCATTCTGTGCTAGATGTGTGTGCGTGTGCAATGGGCTATAGCATGGTCAACTGATTATACCTTAACTGTGAGTAACACGTTCACTTTTTTCCAATTATTTGTAGAAAAACTTTGTGATCCTGATCTGGAATATTATGAAGAAGGTTTTGGCCTAAAGACACATTGCCTTTAATGCAATAAATAGACACCCAAAGAGCTGTAAAACCAAGTAATCTCTGTTATTCAGTATAGGTGACAAAAATCTCCTGTTTCGGTGCTGCTTAATATTCTATATATAGATAGTCTAGAGCAATACATTATTATTATATTAATTTTGATGACAAAATCATAACTTAAAAGACACACTAGATATGCTAACCTGTCATCTTGAGACGTAGGAACTGAATAGAGTATATAATTGATGGGAGATATGTATTGAAAATTAATTAATAATAACCCTAATAATTCTTTTACTATGGCTATACTGATCTTAGCAAGCCAAAGCCTTTACTGTTTTAGCTGATTGCTTGAAGGGAACCATTCATGCCAAATCCAGTTTTGGTCTTTCATTCGTGAAATTCATCTGAGTTTGGAGCATGGTCTTATGACAGGCAGGTCATATAGTTCTCCACTGGTCATTTGAGAGGTGACAGCTTTCTGTCTCTCTTACTTTCTCTCTGTCTTCAAACATACCTTTGTTTACTATGGGTTAAGAGGGTTACATCCTCAATTGGATATAGAAAGCAAAGATTACACAATTTAATTGATAGGGCCAGTATAAATTTCAGTTCTCATTTAAATATCTCATTTAAATAGCAGAATAAACCCAAATTTATGAAAAACATAGAAGGGAGACAACTTTTCAATCTTCAATAGTGAAACTGAAAATTGGATCATTGAGCTATTTCCCGAGTTCTCTATAGGAAATCGGCTGGCAGAGATGGGGAACTTAGAATGATTTTTTTGACCTGCTGAAGAAATTGTTTCTTGTCCTGAAAGTAGAGCTCTCCACAAGTGCAGCAAAGTGCTTTGCCCAGCTAGGATCCATACTGAGATGAGGTGCAAAAATTACGGAGAAAAGTGGTACAGTCAGCAGCACTGTGGAGCTGTCATGTTTTCTGGGAACCACAGGTAGCTGCAGCATGACCCTTAGCAAGAGTGTGCAGCTGAACTGTGTGGAGATGGCTGTGTAAGGCATCTATATGCTCTGCGATATGAATATGAATTTCTGCTAGAAATATTGATTGCAATTATTTACTCTCCATATTTCCTAATGGATTTCTGCCTGGAAATACAGTAGCTCCTACACATGCATGGAAATCACTGCAGAAGAATACTAATCCAGCTGAAATCACTCAGTCAGGGTGATTCCAGAGAAAGCCACTGCAGATATTTGTCACAGTCAGCATTTGGACAGAACATTAGGACCATGAGAACAATTCATGGATGTTTCCATGGTCAGTGCCATAGTGTGAAAGAGAGTGCCATTTCAGTTGGCCAGTGATGCAAAACATGAAGCCACACTGTTGATTAATTATCTACTGAAGGAGCAAACGTCCATTGAAGCACCAATCTTTTTTTTAAAAATCCATTGCAAAGAAACCCAGAATAATTAAAAAAAAATCTGATTTCATTTCTGACCGCCATATTGCACCAACACTGATTTAAAATTAAAAGCTTCCTCAGAAAAAATGAAGCATCAAGAAAGCATTTATCACAGACCTTGTTGTAACTAGTGCAGTATATCATCATATACCAACTTCTTTTGGAAGTTGTGGGTTTTGTAGCCCAGCTTCTAATCCACTGGATATTAGGAAACTGGTGCTCCAGAGTCCTTCAAGATTTACATATGAAAAATACTGGAAATGAAATTTGATTGATCACTTACCAGGCACAAATTCAATTTTTTTAAAAACAAACCTACTTATTTACATTTAAGTGCCACAAAGCTATTATATATTTGGTTAAATAACAGCATTAAAGAACCCTAAAAGACTGCAACACTAATTTCCATGTTTGTTGCATCATTTTAGCACTGTCATAAACCTGTAATAGCTTTAACAGAAATACAATCTGCAGCAGCATATTTTATTTCCAATGTTAAAATAGAAAAGGCAAAGCAGGCAGAGCAGGGTAAGTCTTCAATTTTTTTTTTCATTAGATATTCTGAAATATCTGATCATTAATGCATTTCACATCTCCTTTTTTATTGAAACTATTTTGGCAGCTGGGACACCTCACATTTATTTCTTGGACTCTGGCTGTGGGAGCTAGAGCAGCAGACTGCCGACAGGACTCATTGCTGTGTCTCAGAGCCAGTCTTTCCCACATCCTGATGTTTGGCTTTTTCCAAATGAGAATTTGCTTTTTAATTAACAGGCAAACAAACAAAGAAGGAGGCTGTTTGTTCTAGAACAAGGAGCGCCTGTTGGTCAGCATCCTAGGACAGCTGGTGCAGGGTGGAGAAGAAAGAATTTAATATAGAATTGAGTTTGCTTTCAGATATCGATCTCTTGGTGAGTCTCTCCACAGGACAGCCGGCCACGGCAGAGCCTGCGGGCTGGCCTGGGGGAATCGTCTGCCTTTGCATTATGGGCTTTTGGCAGCATTTCCCACAGCGACATGGAAACTGTGAGCTCTCCAGCGATCTGCCACTCTGCAGGGTAGGGCATGTCCTTTCTGCTCCGCTGCCAGGTGACTTCGTCCCACGGTGAAGTGGCCGCAACGGGGAGCGATGTTAGCAGGATAAACAGCAACCATCTGCAATCCAACTTGTGAGCAGCAGAACACCTTAGAAAACTGTCAGGAGGCATAACTCTGCAGACAGTTATTGACCTACACAAGACTGTTGCTTACCCCGGAGCATTGCAGCAATGTGGAGCCCCCACAGGAACTGCAACAGCCAAAAGGAGCGCGAAACTGCGTAAATTACTTCTCCCAACAGCTGATCCCAAAAATTCTCTAGGGGTGTGCCAATAGCAGAAATCATCCCGGGTAGTGATATTGTCCAGGGCCTTATACTGTGCCAGCAAAAAGTTGTGGTTTACATCCAATTCAGAATTTCAGTGCTCTGTACTCTATCAGTGAAAAGTTCACCCTAGGAACTTCACCTTTACTTTAGGACTTTTCCTCTAAAACATTTAAGTATGGCTCAAGCTCTCTTCTGGAATGGGTTGTTTATGTGGAGTAAAACACCAGCTTGCCTGAATAAATACACCATGTTTAAATTAAATTTGAATGTGACTCACTATGCACAAATTTGAAACAGTTAAGCTGACTAATAGTTACCCTCAGCACTCATTCCTCGGTGCAGTCTTGTGCTTCTGTTACCTCTCTGAGAACATTATTTTGCCTGGAAAACTGGGGTGTAATTTTCACCAAATCTGTTTAATAGCTACTATAGTTACGATACAGGTGATAAACAGGCCACGTGTCCCCCAGGAGCGCATTAGCTATGAAGCAGTACGTTACCAGCATACTGCAACGACAACGCGCTTGCTAAGGATGCAGTAGTTCAGATTGAAAAGGATGAACCACCACTGGTACTCTGCTACGCAGGGCTTTTCTCAGTGCTACTCACCTGTCTTACCTCGTCACATCCCACTGTCACAGCCGTGTCAGTGGAGATGGAGAGTAATGTAAATGTGACCTCGAGGTTTATAATTTTAAATCCAGTGGCACACTTAGGTTTATACAGTCCTGCAGTGCCAAAGCACTTACATTGCCATAAAGACATTTAGTCTAGAATAAATATTCCCACAGGTCAAATAAGCTAAACCAGTATAAAATATCTTGATGCGTGTCTATATTACCAGTTTTGATATAACACTTCCAAAAAAATTATTTATGCTGGCACAAGATCTGTGCATTTCCAGGCCTTATTTTTCTTGAATACATGCCTTTAAGGGCAGGATATTCTTTGAAGAACTGCAATGTACTGAAAAACCAACGTCAAGCTCAAAACAGGAGAGGGGAGGCAAATAAACGTAAAATGCATGTGTGGCTTCCATTAAGTGGTAACAGTCTGAAGGAGCAATCTTTAGCAGACTTATTATTAGATGATAGGCTACTGAATAGCATCTCTTTACACAAGCCATTTCAACAACACTTAAACTAAGTGAAAAACCAAAAAAAGAATGAAAAAACCCTCAGTTTACAAAGCTTCTAAGGACAGATTTTCACTGCACTAGTCATAATCATGAGTAACTGCAAATGTAAGATAATTCATACAGATAATCTTCCTTTGGGAAAAAAAGTGCTGGTCTGAGTAAATGTGATTTGAAAATGTTTTCCTTCAGTTTGCTTCTATCCTACATTCAGTTCTCTGTTATAGGCGATACAATGCACGTGCTTGTCTAGCAGAGTTATTTATTTTAAGATAACTCAGATCAAGTAGAGGCTCTTTACTTTAAGAGGCAAGTGACTGGATCCCATTTTGTTTACTTGATCGAGCTGCTTTTCGTCCTACATGCTGTCTTCCCGAGTTGTAAAATTCATTCACAGCGGGGAATGCAGTGGCCTTACCTGTCTTTAATTTATGCCGCATTTTAAATGGTGCCATCATTGCAGGTGCGGTCAGGCTTTTGTTGAGGCTTCTTAAAAAAAAATGAAATTCTGATCTACCTGCTTGAATCTGTCAAGAGCCCATTTGTATGCACGCAGCTAATGTGCTAGAAATAAAAGCCGCAACCTGTCAAATAAACTCCTGCACCTGTATGAAGCAGTTAAATTGTTCCATCTACCATTATTCTCGGAGATCAAAGGGCCCTCACTGTGAGGGGCTCTGAAGAAATAAAGAAAATGATAGACCTACTTGTCCTTGAGCTAAAAACGAAGGGTTGGGGGAAAGAAAGAAAAGTGGAATAGTTCAACTACCTGAAGGAGCTTTTGTTTGGCATGGGCACAACATGAACGCATTCTTTCACATTAAGACCCAAGAGGAAGAAATTCATTCACCCTTATTATAGTGACGTAGCTGTGGCATTGATGTGTTTTTAACCTTGAATAATTGTTGTCTCTAAAGCTCCAAACAAGTTTTATCCTGTCCACAGGTCAGTTTTGTTACAAAGGCCAATTAGTTGTGCTACCTTAGCCTGCAGCAAAAAGCCAAGTAATGGTGGGGCATGCCCCATCCAGAGGTGATGAATAGCCTGTAGAGCTATAATTTGAGAAGGGGGGAGGGGGGCTTTGAAGCATTTACCTTACATGGAACTCCATTGTCACTGCAGGCTGTTTGATCTTTAAATAATTTACTTAATGATCTCACCATGGGAGCAATTGGCAGAGCAAGATTAGGTTGTAAGGGCCTAATGGACATGGGAAAACTTAAAATTACTAGAAGAGAGGTATGTACAGAACTGAATTTTTTTCTGTGTAGATTCATGATTTATATGGGGGGAAAGCTATAAATTATAGTATTTGCTTGATGTGTTCTGGCAGAGGAAACAAGAAGAAATTCTGCGTTTGGTGAATGTTTCAGGGAATTTTAATCCTTACTCTTTTAATTTTTGTGGTTTTGTTTTGCCTCTCCTTAAAAAAGGAGACCCATGGAAATTATTGTTTTATAATAGATTAATAGGTCAGCAATAAAAACCTTTGGCCACTGTGAATAGGCTGTTGTTAAAAGGTCATGGTTAGCATAATATTTCATTTTTCATAAATAAAGGGTTGGAAAGTCTGGGGCCGAAGCTTGTGAATGGGAAAAGTGTAGCATGACCCCTTTTACTTAGTAAATATGTAAAATATGAATTATTAGCTCACTTTGTAATTGCACATGAAAACTATGCACCATTTTGTGGATACAGGATTTGGGTATTCTACAGTATCCTGAAGATATAACATTAGTCACCAAGGCACCCTTTAATTACTTGCAGATAAAAATTGTTGCATTCCTGACACTCATTTGCATAGGAATACTAAAAATACAAAAGAAAAGTTAATTAGACCTATGGAAGAATTGTAGGCATTTTAATATAGACCACTATACAATCATTTAATTTCTGCCTTTGTAGATGGATACCTTCATGTGAAACCAAAAGCATTAGGAAGAGTTTGAGATGTACCTACCTACCACATGCAGTTTCTAAACCTCTCTATTTTAGACAATTAAGGACAAGCATTTAAAATGTCTATATAAATACAAGTAAAATGTCTATATAAATGCAAATAAAAAGGGCAGCAGTCTTATCTGTTTTGTACATATGAATAGCTTTTTAAAAAGTTCTTACAAGATGAGCAGTTCCTCGCCCTCAATCAGGAAGCAAATGTCATATTGTCTTTTATTGGTTTGGATTCATATGTGAATTTAGAACATTACCTTTATTACTAAAGCTGATCCAACCTCTTTTGAGAAATTTTGAAACTTCATTTCTTCAAGGTTCCTGCACTTTCAGTTTTTCTTTCCCTTTTTTCAGTCCTCTCTTTCCTCTTCCAGACCTTACACTGAAAACAGAAAAAGGGCTAAGGCTCAATAAATCGCAGTGGACTACACTGAAGAAAGGTAACTTGTGAGGAGGGCTGAAAACAGAAAAAACCCCACCACCCCTGCAGTTTTTCAAAAAGATTTCAAAGAAACAACATTTTTTGCAATAAGTTCTGCAATAAGAGGGTTCTACTGGGGACAGTAGGAGTGTTTTTAACAGATATAAAGCTGTTGCCTGATGCAACTCATTGGCATGTGCCTTCACTGCAGATCTAAGCTGTGCCCTTATCAGTGTTTAATTAAAATTGGGGTCTTCGTGGTAGCAATTCTGGAAGCTTGTTATTGAAAAAATATTAAAACCTCAAGGTGTAAGATGCCAAGGACAAGTCTGATTGATAGTCCCTGTCCATCTGCTTCTACCATGAGAGCTTTGACTTTATGGATTTCTTGGTTGACTTGTTGGTTGATCCTTCTTTTTTGTTGAATTTTGGATGAAGAACAGTCTGACAAAGAGGTTGGCAGAGTGGAGGAGACCTCAACAACAGTGAAAATATAGGAGCTGGAACAGGTCCTGGACCAGGTCTGTCAGCACAGTCCTGCCCCAAAACTGGACACATTTCAGGTGGGTTTGGAGGAAAAGAAAGAATCATTGGAACTGGTGCCACAGCTGAGTAAGTGAGAAAAATAGTGTTTGTTACTTTCACAAGCAAAATTAGAGCATTGGTGGAAATGTATTGTAGACTGTTGACTTCAGTCACTGACATTGGAAAACACATGGCATTTAGGTATGGTAGGTTTACTTTTTTTTAGTTGCAGACTCAGCTGACAGTCTAAACATGTCAATTTTACAGTCCCCTCTTCTATTCCATTCATTACATTTTTGATATAAGATACAGTCCAAGGTAGGAGCAAAAAATAAAGCTAGAATTAACAATTAATTTAAAGTAATATTGAATGGCTTAATAGTAATGAATTGTTCTAAACCTGGAATTATGATTTTAGCAAGTATGATCATGTATTTTTAAAATTTACCTCTGCATTTCTAAAGTATTTAAATTATGTATGGTATTATGTCAAATTTCTTAAGCTGCTCTGATACATCAAGATTATTATTACCTCAGTGATCCCTGTCCCACTGTCCCAAGTACGCCACCAAACTTTTCCCTGTTAAAAGAGCTAAATAAATGTTAAATACTTGTGAAGTTTTTTGAGCAGTAATGGATAAGTGTCTTGAGTTGAAATAAATACTTGCTAAGCAGAAAAAAGGATCTGTAACTTAAACAAAAAGAATGGTCCAAGAAACATTATTCTTGCCTCATATAAGGCCATGAGAATGGTTAGAATTTATATTGGATGGAAGTAGATAAAAATATCACTGTTCAGTGCTGCTGTGACATGAATATAAAGTCATGAATACAAACCCAATATATTCTTTTATTTTCAGAAGAAAGGGAATAAAAGGGAGCGAGCAAATGGGGTAGAGTGCCCAAAGTACATCCAAACATCAAGGGAGCAGGAGTGAAGGGAGTAGAGGAGGATGTTGGCCAGCTGCTGTGTTTTTGGGAGGGAGGAGACTGCACTCTGCAGCACAAATGCTATTGCCAGCCCCCAGAGCTGGCACAGTTCACCTGCAGATATATACCTTGGAAACAGCTGGAGCAAACAGAAGCCTGCTCCATACAGACTCCTTGTTTGTTGTCGGACTAATGAAAAATAACAGAATGGTAGGTTTACAGCAGATACCTTCCAGCAGAGTGCACCACAGAATGGTCCACAGAGTATCTCAACTTTGGGAAGACATCCAAAAACGTGATACATCAGAAAACACATGGGTCAAAACCTCTCTGCGCTGCACTGGGTATATGACTGATTTTTGGTGGTGAAGCTCTCCCTGAAATCTTCCCCCTCCCCAGCAAATGCAGAAAAGGCTGGTAGGCATAGCTTAAACAGTGGCTCAGATATTCCTCTTCCATGTTAGTCTGGCGCTTTTCTGTACAGCCATTTGCAGGCAGTGTAAATGAAAAGATTTAGAGGACTGTCCTGTTTCAGTGCAGGAGCTGGTAGCCAGGAGAGCAGAAGTCCTGCTGCAGTAGCAGGTATTGAGCAGAAAAACACAAGACAAGCTTACATCCTTCAATTCCTCTTTTTTTCCATCCCCATTTTGTGGTATCTGATCCAGGCACAGTGGAGGACATGACTCTATATCTGTCCTGAATATAGACTCAGGATACAAATCTGTGAAAACTAGGCAGATCTAAGTTTTGGTTACCTTATGTCATTAATGGGGAAAAAAGATTAAAAGGATAAGAATCAAAAAGATGGAGAATATGCATTTTAACGTGTCCTTTCACTGATATTCCAAGAATTTCCAATTAATATGGACAATCAGGAAGAGACTCTTGTTTTTCTCCTCCAAGGAGGAATATTGAAGGTACTGACATTATATACGTACATATATATAGACACACACACACATATACATATATATACACACACATCTGGAATGTACAAATAAAAGGCTGAAGGATACAATATAAGGGAATTCTGTGTAAACACGAACACCTGTCGATACAAGACTGGATTACAAACTCAGACGTGCATAAACTGATAAATTCTCCTTGAAGCAAGCAGGAGTTTTGCAAACTTATATGTAGCTGCCAAGTTTTGTATGGAGCTGGGTGACATTTTATTCAGTTTAGCTAATGAGATGTTTGCCTATGTGCAAAAAATGTATTCATGGTAAAGTGCCTCTTTAAATAGTTGTGTGGTTTTAGTAATAATGAGAGGCATCACCAGACAGCCTTCATGACTGATATCCTCTGGATTTTGAAAGAGGGCAGTCTGGTAAGCTTAACAAACACTAACAAACCCGGACAGCATACCTGGGGTGGAAGATTTCCTCTAGGGGCAAAAAGGGTAGATCAGACTCAATAGATCAGCCACCATTTGGCCTCTTCACTGAATCTCCCAATTAGTGCAGAGCATTATGGCATGTTTGTGTTGTGGCAGCTAGAGAAAGAGACCTGCCAAACTCATTCTATACAGAACCCCAAACATCCATTAGATGCAAGATGCTTTTCATCCTGATGAGTTGGCTTCAGTTCAAACTAATGGCCAACTGATGAGAAAGTTCATTAACTCTGAAGCATTCAGTCCCTCAGGAGGTGTAAACTAAAAAGTGGGGTCCTACAGATATACACAACATAACAAAAATGATGTTAAAATATTGAAATTACAAAGCCAAACACTTTAATGGTAGGGAATGGGAGAATTAAATTTACTCCTCGAATTTTCATGTTGTCTCCTTTTGCACATGCACTATAATGCAGTCTTTAATTACAGTCTGTCATTTCTACTTTTTCCCACGTGCATTGGAAGGCCACAAATCCTCAGAAACAACCTCTTCCATTGAGTGTGATAAGTGAATGAGACGTAGCTCTGTCTTATTAAAGATCTATGTTCTTCCATCGCTGGATATCTGGTTTATGATATCAGTGCGATAGACACTGTATGAAAGCTGAAGATATGCAGATATATAGATAGCTGTGTGACTTCCATTAAAGGCATTTACTGAAGACGTGCACAAATAGAAAAAGAAAGCCCATGAATATATGATCTTTTTCTCCTTCCCTTCACATCGTCTTAGTGTTTATTATCAGATACTGAGGAACTCTTGCTTAAGACCACTTGCTTTTTGGTTGTGTTTCTCCAGTGCTGTATGCCCATTTATTTTGGAGTGTAACTGTTAGGTGGGTCCAAGAGAATATAGAGAAACCAGAATCCTAAAAACAGCTGTTCCTTTTGGAAACCCTTTTCTTTATCTACTATGTGACTTAAGGCATTAGTAGTCAAGAGTCTAAAAGTCAGGCATGTTGTAGTCTCGCACAGGGAGTCTAGTGGTCACAGTAAGACCTCTGAAGTTCCCTCCACAGCCTAAAGGGTAGGATCTTGTGGAAATTAAATCCTTGGGAGGCTCAGAGGTACAGAAATATATGTTTGACTAATCTGGAAAAAAGCTTGGGATGTGCAAAAATTTATTCATTGCTATTTAAATCTTCTTCACCCTACAAGTGCATTTGTGTGAGCAAAGGTGTGTGCATATAGATGTGCAGGAGTATAATGTAGAGCAAGACAGTACTATGTAAAAGTAACACAACTCTTGGGAATTCATTGCAGCTGCAAGCGCAATGTGCTGCTCCTTCTTAAACTGTCACAAGTAACATGGTATACATGGAATTATCCATCCATAGCTGCTATGTGTAATGTAGCAACAAGAAAAGGTTTTAAATAAAACAATCTTTACAGACAGTAGATTACAATTCTGTGCCTAGTCTCTGCTATGCCTCTGCTTTGCTTTATGAGGGGGTTCAAGGGCTTGAACAAAGCATCACAGAGTTAGGGAACTCTCTTTGGTCAACAAATGCTCCCCGGCCTTAATGAATTGGTCCTTTAGTGCTAGGTTCAAGACGAAATAAATCCTTTCTACTCTGATGCAGACGTAGGTGTCAAGTGCTACTTATCCATAACACAAAGAGGGTGTGCACACTCACGGCACAGGCAGCACAGCAGACAGCATCCATGCATTCAAGCCACAGGAAAAGGCAGAAGAAAAGAAGAGTGGGAGAAAAAAGGAGGAGGAGGTCATCAAGCTACTTGGCCACCCCAGGCCATGCCAGGCCTCCCTGCAGCTAAGGGACTGCCTGTCCCAGGTCAGGCTCATCCCACTAGATCCTTCCTCTGCCCCAGGAGATGCAAACTCTACACGTGCATTTCTAAACTCCTAAACAACTTAGCTGAAATACAGATTTGACTGCTCACTTCATAGACCCTCTCAGCCATGTAAACATGCCATTCCTTCACCTTTGGTTTATCTCCATGTCTATTTTCATATGTATACATTTTCTGCTGTATCAGTGGAACCGTATTTTCATGTTACTTGACCAAATACAAGCCAAGTATAGTCCTGAAAGTCAACAGACACATGAAAGCTTTGTCTGCAAACTTTAAGGGATGTTTGTAGAGTTTATCAAGGAAAGATGAAGAATGTTAGAAATCAAAGATGACTGCTCCTTCTGTCATTAAGGTCTAACAAAACATGATAAGGATTTCATGAAGTGTGACATACTGGATGTTTTTAAATTCAGGCTTATTTCTATTCGGCAATTGCCTACAGGGCAGTTAGTAATTTCTGGGTTTGATTTCTCATAAATGATTTTTTATCTTTAAAAAATATATCTAAAGATGTTTTTGTTAGGTTAAATAAATACTTGACATATTAATAAGGCAAGTATTCTCTGGTTTGTGTGTTTCTGGATGGGCACTGTTAGGCATAATAGGGTCCTGACCTACAGAAAGTATGATGATGCTGTTCGGTTTTCTTCTTTCCATCCTGATTTGATTTGAGCCCATGTGAGGCTGATTTTGTACAGCTCAGCATTTTTTACATCTTCCTGGCTTTTGCTTCTCTCTAGAGCTCCACGCAATGATTTTTTTTTCCTTTATCTTGTTCAGTGTAAGAGGTAAAGCATCTGAAGTGTTGCCAGTTTTGCATCACATTCATTATGACTGTTTAATCTGAACTTTTATACTGACGTAAGAGGCGGTGCGGTGTGACTTGTACCCTCTTGTGGGCAAAGAGAATTTTACAGTCTTCCTTGGCATGTGCAGACTCCAGCTTGGTTTCATTTGGACTCTCTTTGTGGAAAAAAAAATAAAGAATCACATCAGTATTCAGAGCTTAGGACAGCATTTTCAAACTTTGGTGTCTAAAACTGTGCTTCCATTGAGCATCAATAGAGGAATCCATACAATCTTAAGAGTTGTGATGCACAGCACTGCAAGAGCTAAAATTTACGAAGTTACTAGGCTACTGACCAAAAGCTTTTAGAAAGCCATTTTATGGCAAGACACTTGTATAGTAGGGGATGTTCAGTTGGACATTAGCCAGAGGGAGGAATATGCTAAGGGGGCTTCAGCTCCTCTGTTATTCCTGTCTCCCGATTGCAATACGCTGCCTGTACTCTTTAGCTCCACAGCCCTGTGGGCAGTTAATCAGCCCACCAGCCAGCTTTGTGTGTTGTGCCAGGTCTGCAGGTGTGAGAGGGACTGCTGCAGTTGGGTGGTGTGGGCTTTTCCCTGTTGGGTCTGTGGCACACTGAGCCCCAATCCCATTCTAAAGAGCCCCAGCCCCATCATGTAGAGTCCCAACCCTGTCACATCGAATCCATATCCCATTGTGTAGAGCCCCAATCCCATCATGTAGAGCCCCAATGCTGTTGCACAGAACCCCCGTCTCATCCTGTAGAGCCCCAGCCCCATCGCATAGAGCCCTGATCCCATCGGATAACACTGAGCAGGAAGGCGCGCTCTGTCCTGTGATCCAACAATGAGATGCTCCCCTATCCCTTGACAGGCGAGAGGTGGTGCAATTCCCATGAGGGTCCTGCCTGAGCTCTCTCATCGCCCGGAGAGTGAAGGGGTAGGCAGGTCCTTTTGTATCACACAGTAACCCCACATTCTGAGAAGTGGCTAAGTAGCGTCATGGATCCTGCTCCACAGGCTTGTTTAGGTGTCTGCCTTGAACAGAATCTTTAAATGTTATACATTATGCTCCAATGCATACTTACTATAAGTTATATTGTATTTAAAAAAACATTTGTATTTTTATTCTATTATGTTACAAAAAGGGGATTTTAAAATGATACAAGGAAACACAGGGCATAGACAGATATTTAACTATAATTATATTTTCCAAATTCTAATAATCTGCCTTCCTAGATTGAATAATGCAATTAATTATTTCCATTATAATACTAAATAATAGTATTAATGTAATTAATACTATTTCCATAAATTTTCTTTAATTTGCACTGGAACCGCTTATCATTTCATTTTTAAGCTGCTAAATTCCATGATCTTAAACTACTCATCTCTCCTTGATTGAAGGTACGTTTTAACACATGGAAATATTTAGCTTCATTTCACAATCTTTGTACTAAATCTAAAAGAAATAGATATGGAATATTAATCATGTTTGATTAAACACAGCTATACATTTTTTCATGAATTTAGACTTACGCTGACATTATCTTGATTGAACTGAAGTATCAGTCTAAATAAAAACAACTCCAGTAAAGTATTTTTTACTTTAACAAATTTGAACTAAGCACAAATAATGTAAGATCTGTACATTTCAGTTCCTCCTCTTTTATAATTGCTTGCCGCTAACATAGCTAAAATCTCACAGAATCACAGAATCACAGAGTGGATGAGGCTGGAAGCTGCCTCTGGAGAAAATCTAGTCCAACCCCTGCTCAGAGCAGGGTCAGCCAAAGCAAGTTGCCAAGGTCCATGCCCAGCTGGGTTTTGAATATCATATTGGAAGGGTGGAGACTCCACAGCCTCTCTGGGCAACCTGTTCCAGTGTTCAACCACACTAACAGTAAAATTTTTTTATCTTGTGTTTAAATGTAATTCTAATTAGTTTTTCTTATAAACAATGGAAATAACACATTAACATCAATTTTATAAAGTGATGGCAATACTCAAATATTAACATGTTAGGAAACATGCACTTAAATAATGCAGACTTGTTCAGCATTATAAAATAAGAAACTTTGTGAAAAATCAGACTATGGGTATCTCAGTTTGGACACTTCAAATCAGAGACTTTAATCTGCCTGAATATGTCTGTAGCTCAGTTCCTCATTTGTAAAACAGAAAAAAAAGTCAACCTGCCTCACAGGAGCACTGTGAGATAAATTCATTGTCATTTGTGAAGCACTCAAATATCACAGAGAGGAGTACAATAAAAAAGAAAAACAGGAGAATATTAACAATTTGGTATTCAGAGCAAGGAGTGCAATAAACATGTCATAAGGCCACATGCTGAATAGAGACGAAATATAACGTTGAATAGTGGCTTGTTAAGTGAGCATTGTCCACCCTGCATTCTGAAAGAGGCAGAAAGCTGGTGGCAAATACAATGTATGACCATATCATTACTGATTGTGTTTTAGCGTAGAAACTAAAGTGGCCCAAACAAGAATTACACAGGAATCATGTAACTTTGCACGTTTAAGTTGGCAACCTTGACATATAGAGTAATATTTACTCTGTGTGCATTAGCACATAAAAATGTAACATCATTCTCAAAAAGACTGCCATTAATAAAAAAAGACCCAGGATCATGTTAATAAACTCTAATCTTTCTATGTCTGTGATTTTTTAGGAAATGTTAGGTTTAGAGGCGTTTTATTTTCTGCTCTGCATTGTGAATCTGATGTCATTTAAATACATAAGAGCCCTATTGTTCTGTCATTTATGCCCCGTGCACTTCTGCTTTTAGCATGATTAAACAAAAGAGATACATACCAAAGCTTTCTCGTTTGAATAATGCAACATCAATATTTTACATCTTGGGCTGCATTTCAATTTTTTCCTCAGCAAGGTGAACGCTTGAAAAGGAAGCAACGATTGCTTGCAAAAGTGTCAATTAAGTTACATTCTCCTCTTTTCCAAAAGAGATATGTGTCTCAAAAAATACACGTTATTGAGTAGTTGTCATTCTGTTGTAAACCAGTTCTCCAACTGATGTTCTTATTCTCCAGTAGCATAAAGCAAGCAATAATGTATTTACATAGCAATTCCATTCTTAAACACTTTCAGGATGTTTTTTCAATGGATGGATTGTGCTTTTACCTTCAGTAAGGAGCAGCAGCACTTTGGATGGATGCACCTGAGTGGACCAAGAGCACGGCACATCATAGGGAGTAGAGGGGTTCAGCTGCATCTTACGCAAAGCACAGATGCTCATGTTAGGGTTGGATTCAGCTGTGGAGCTGATAGATTTTGGTTCTTCAATTTCCAGGAGTTAATATGCTTTGGATCTTCAATAAGAGCAGCATTTAGGTCTCTCTCTCTTCCTTAATCGGGATTGGCCTCCCTGTGTGTAGAAATGTTGCTATTGTAAAGATACTTCTGACACCCATTTCACTAAGCAACCCAAGCCCTTCTCTTTAGCAAGAGCTGTCTTCTTCTGAGCAGCACACAGCTCCCTTGTGCTTTGTTACTTACCTTTGGAGAAGCTGCTTCCATGAATCTATCCAGCTCCCCAAAGTAAGCATCTGCAGCTGGGTCTGCATCTGCACCGTTTCCACCAGATGCACCCTTCTGTGATGTCTTCTGTGCCCCCAGAAATAAAATGCCGAGAGCTGCATGCTGGTCTCTTGCATTGCAGTTGATGCATCCTTATAGCAAACTCGTGGGCTGGTAGATAGAGAGAGTTTCAGGGAAAACAAGCGTGCTGAGATTAAAAAAAAGATAATCTTCCCAAATACCGGGCCAATCTCAAACATACAGTCAGAGTCAGTCTGGTTTCCTTTTGAGAAATTCCATTAATTCCCGTCAGATGCATACCTTTACGTACGCGCAACAGTACCTGACAGGACGTGCCCTAAAATATAACAACATTCTGCCACTGTTTTCCCTCAAAAGCCTGCAACACTCCAGCCTGCAGTCAGCAGATTAGGTGCTTAGTGCCACGGCATTAGGTGGCACTTCTCACATCTTTCCAACCTGACTTGAAAACAAATAATCTTCTTGTTAAGTCTCCCCTCATGCAGCATTAAATTTTTACACCTCTATTTTACAGTTCTTTTCCAGGATAATGAAATAATGCTATTTCTGTATGTTGGATCGTTCCTTCAATTTATTCTAGTACTTTGTGTAGAAAGTTCATTGTGATTTCCAATACTCTTTGGAAAGTAAAGACCATGACAGGCCACCTAAGTGATAAGTTGGTGCTTGCTTGTCAAAGCTTAAAAATAAGAAAGTAAAACTCACAAAATGCCAATATAGTTTATAGGGACAAAAACTGGATAGGATCTAACTTTGTAATAAGCAAGTCCATTTGGTTAATAACACAGTATTTGCAGCGATTCATTCTTGCCTCTATCATAAAGCACCTAAAATTTTGGAACTGAACAGGCTCATTATTAGTATTTAGTGTTTAATATTTCAAATGTAGCATTTAGTGTTAAATATTTAGTATTTAGGTTTTGTTATTCAGACACATTTATTCTTTATGCCAGAGAGGATAAGACTGATTTCTGGCATAGATATAAGCCAAGTCCGATTTACATCACTTTTGCAAGAATCCATGGGCACAATTTAGTGCAAGTATGAAGCTTCTGAAAGCAAAATAAATTAAAGTACGGACTTTCAAAGTATGCATTTCAGTTTAGCTCAGGACCAGTCAGCTGGTGCTCTAGGATTATAGGACATATATAATGACTTTTTAGAAAGGTTCACAGAATGCTGTAAGGACCCATGAAATTCCCTTTCATTGTCCAGGATCAAGAGCTTTTTTTTTTTCCTCCCCCCCCCCCCCCCCCCCCTTTTTTCTTATTGTGTGCAGTTAACAGTAAAATAGAGACAAATACACAAATATAAAATATATGTAACTATAACTTGTCAAATACATCTGTCTCTTACTGCCTACCTGTCATGAGGCATTATCTTGATAAATATGTATACATACCGGAGACTGTATTTTATTACAGTTGGTTCTATTGTCAGTCTTTTGCATTACACAACTAGAAATCCTTGAAGTTAAATGTCCAGTCTTTTGAAACTTAGAATAAAAGATATTTAAATACTTTTCCATTTATTGAAGTGTTTTAACACCTCTCATATTACTCAGAGAAATGAATTGCTTGAGAATGAGGTTAATGCTCTACAAAAAAACTGCTTTTTAAAACCCTATAAGAGGGGTCAAAGACCAGGAAATGCTCTCACTATAATTCTCATTTTCAGCTGAATTGGCCATGGCAACTGCACTAAGAATGCAAGTTTGAATTTCATTATGTTCCAGAAACCTGTAACTTTGCATTATAATGACTCATGCGATAACAGAAGGAAATTGCAAGCATTTTTGATGTAGCATACTTTAATTTATAATTTAATAAAGTAGTCTTTTAAGTTAAGTAAGTAGTTACTTTCAAATACAACAAAAAATGTTCATTTGATAGCTACTAAATGCATCCCTTTACATTTTACCTGTAAAATGCTCTGTGTTTGGTGACAGGTTAAATGTATACTATACACAGGGAGCCAACATTTGTCTTTGTAATACTGCAGCAGCCATAGCAATTTTAGCAGCATTCTTATTATTTTAAGCCGTCTCCATTGTCTTCTAAAGACCATAATTAGAAGCTGAAAACTTAAGGCAACCAAATTCAATAAGCTGTCATTATGAACAAAATATTCTACTGTTGCTCAACAAGTGACCGTACGTAGCCCAACATGATAATGCATTTTTCCTCAATTATGTCTCTATAGATCCAATATTAAGTCATTTCTCAAACAAAACTTTCATTAATTGCAATGGAAGTTTTGCCTGACTGATGCTGCAGCACTGGCCTTTGAGGTAGTTCCTTTTGTTTAGCCATAACTGTTCTCTAAATGAGCAAGTTTTTTATTATGATGGGTTTTGGGAATATACTTCATTTCCTGTGGAAATGACAAGGGAGCACATCTTTAGTTAAGACTGTTGCCTTACAAGCAGCTTAAGCAATTCACTGAAAAGCAGTAAGTCAATGCTCAGGAGTGAGAGGATGAGAGTGAGATGATACCATACAATTGTGTGGAGCAAAATTAAGTAGTTCTGGCATGCTTGGAGATGCTGAGACTTCCCAAGCACATATGTAGTATAAGTAGTGCTATGGGAGGATCCATTTGCACAACTACTTTTAAGCAGAATGGTGGTTTAACATATCTTTTAAATTTCAAAGTGTACTGCAGGGAAGTTTCAAAGGCTGAGCTTTTCCCCTGAGAAAGCTATGCAACCACCGCTACACAGCTGCTCCTCTAACCGCAAGCTCGGAATAGCCTTCTGCTATTTCCAGCTCAGTGTGACGTTCAGAAGTCTTCCTCCGGCTGGAACACTCCCAGGTTCTTGCAGCTGGTCTGCAGCAACCTATTATCTCAGCCAGACAAATGACAGTGAGAGAAACAGAACTTAATTTCACCTGGAAACGCTGCAGACAAGTTATATGTTTGCTAAGGTTAGCTGGGATTTGCAGCAGGTGTATTGTGCAAGCAATAGAAAGCAGCTCAGGTTGGAGCTGCAGAGGTCAGATGGGATGAAGTGCCATGTCAAACCATGCCCTCCATCCCACGTGCCCAGCAGCGATTTTAGCCTCCTGCCACACCAGCACCAGCTACACGTTTTGCTGAGAACATGTATGTTACCAACATGCATCCTCCCCAGTATTCAGTTCCCAGCCTAATGGTTATACCGTTTGCATGCCCAGAGCTGAAGGAGGCAAATGTGATTGACTTCCCTGTCAAATGTGGCCTCCATCAGGGACACAGCAGGTAAAAGTGGCAAATTTGGCTGGGTCTAACACGCCTGACCAGGTGCTCCCTCTTAGGGACCTGCTATCCCCTCTTGGAGGCGTGGGCTCAGAGAACTTCCTGATGCTAAAAGGCAAAAAGGGCACATTTCAGCCTGACATGTGCAGCCTATTCTCCCGGTGAGATCCGGTGAGATTTATAGGCAAAAGGCAGAGCAGACAGTACCCTCAATCTCCCAGGTACAAATCGCATACACTACCTCAAAATAATGAAGGGCCAGTCCTGCTGCTCTTATTTGAAGGTGTTAAAATAGCCCGGAGTATGTGATTATATCCACTGAACCTCCTTCAAAGAGCAGCTACAGGTAAAGAGAAGTATGTGTTGTGTGGGAAATTTTTTTTTTCCGGGGAGTCCGAGTTTTATACAATTTATGGCTGCTTAGCAGAAACTATATCTAGGGAATCAAGTGGTCTGAAACCAGCCTTCTCTCTCTCCCAAGGGGGCATTTATGCAGTCTAAGAGATGCTTCCTTCTTGGGC
>NW_008824983.1:4474466-4480770 GCF_000699105.1 Pygoscelis adeliae | reverse complement strand
TTCAGAAGAGCCTCACATCACTGAAATAGGCTCCTGTTGTGGCACAGCGCTTCCTCTCTTGTGTTCAGGGTATGCCGGCAGCAGCATTGATTTGTTAACCTTTGAGGAGATTAGCCTAATGGCCAATGCAGGGCAAAATTTATTTGTATACAGAATAGAGTCGGGTAAGGAGAATTTGCTGAAATTTGGATGTGGTCTGGTAATGTCGAAAATGAGTTAGTGATTCAGATCTTCTGAATGTGTATTTTCATTAGGATAAATTAAAGTTATAAATATCAATATTACTTAAATTTATATTAACACAGTGTATCAATTCTTGGAGATTTGTAGGAAAAAAAGCAAATTTCAGTGAATCTAGAGCAATCTGGTTCTCATTTATGAAAGCACATTCAACTCTTATGCTTTCAATTTTCATCACGATGATTTTGCAGAAGATCAAACAATATCTTCCTTTCAATTTTTCTTTCAAAATACCTTTATCCCTTGGAAACAGAACAGAAAGAGAATTAGTAAAGCTGATGTTAGTGCTTTTCGCTTTGACTTGATCTCTGAGAATGTCAGCAAGAATGATAAAGAATCATGAATGCACATGAAACTGTGAAAGAGAGGCACCAAACAGTGCTTTAGCATTTTCCGTGGGAAACTCTAGGTAGATGTGTCTACTGCGTTTCTGATTTGCAGCCATCCTCTGGCCTTGTGTGTTTTTTAAGTGCTGGAAAGAAAAAAAAACTAGCTGGAGAATCAAAGGCAGAAAGATATTCCGTAAAGTGGCAATATCTAAAAGCCTGATGTTGTAAATGTTCAGAGTTTGGAGCTCCCTTTGAAGTGACATGGAATGTCTATGATACCTGCCTATTCATTTAGCCACTGATAAGGTCCTAATTAGCACAGCACTCAGACCTCCTCCCATAGAGTGAAGTATAGAAATAACCGCGTCTTTTACTTCCTTCCTTCGCAGCTGTAAGAGAAACAGCTTTCGGGGTTTTAATTTTTTGTCAATGTATACATTTGGTGCACTTGTAAATACCTTCCTAAGCAAAAAAACAGTCGCAAAAAGAAAATCTGCTTTTATTCCTGGGAAGTGGTGGATTCAGCAGTCATTTGAGTCACGCGAGGGAATGAGTTCTGTGGTTTTAGGTCAAGCTCCGCTTACAAACTCTGGCCTGCAGGCTAACACTCTCCTCGGTTCAGTGCAACATAGCTGTCACAGCAAGTCATGATTGCTTCTCCTTCCAGGATCGGGCGATCAGACCCTTAAATCCTAAAAATTACTTCAATGGAAATGTTCCAGTGCACAGGAGAAGTGCCTCCTGCAAGCAAAACTGCAGGATCAGGCCCTTCAATTTAAAAAAATGACATTTAATATGGACAGACAAAGGCACCGGAGAAGAACACACTGACTCTCTGTACACCTGGAGGAGGGATAGTAGTACAAAACAAGCTTTTCTTTAACCACAACGGCAATCTTCTAACAGCAGCACCCACTCAAAAGCATAGAACTCAGAGGCTGATAATCATCTTTCAGTTCAGGTTATTGCATGCAATTTTTCACATTCATTCAGTTTTCTTCATACAGCTCTTAGTAAAGTAACTCCCTTAACAATAAAAGCTTTTATGGCAGCCCATTACACAGGAGAACTAACCACTCCTAGTTTTTTTATTGGCTTCTTGGAATATTTATAGCAGTCTTTGTTCTCTTTGCAAGCTTATGCATCTGGGTGTGTATGGAGATTTTTCTTCTTTTTTTTTTTGGCAATTGGGTATGACGGCAAAGTACATATATTTTTACATTTGTAAGGTTTTAAAGTTTTACATCTGTTTTCCTCTATATATTATTATTGGCACCAAAGCCAACATTCAGCCTGCTCCTCATTGTTTAGCACTTGAATATTCACTGCTGGAGAATTTTCATTCCAAGTTGCCTGACATAAAACTTTATTTGCCACCATGCTACCTCTTCCCGATAAACTCGTTACACTGTGCACACAGAGATGCCTTGATATTTGGCTCCATGCTAACAAAGCAAAGAATTTGTTTGGTGTCTAAAAGAACAGATTAAATTTCCACTTCAGGAATTTGATAGAAAAATCTCACATTAACACAATAGATTGGCATTCTTGTAGGAATCACCTCAGCAGTGACTGAAACTATCACAATGGCTTATTTTTGCATAGCATTTTGGACCCAAAATGATCCTAAAACTTCTGATACAGCTTACACAGAAGAAAAAATGGCCCCAAACAGGAATCTGTCTTTGAATACCTCTATCCCAGTTTTCAAAAATTTTCATTTAATTTTGTACTGTCTTTCATAAACAACAACCTTCTGTTGTTTACACCATCTTCACAAAACTCATATTAAATATTGGAATAGATGGAGGAATTCAAGATCTGGATATGACTTTTCTTTATTTTCCAGTATAATGAAAGAAGAAATTGTACAAACCAGAGTGATGGAACTGTTAAAACTAAAAGGAGAATTCATTTCTCTTTTCTCATTTACAGTTCAGAATATAATCTTTGTACTAAGAGTTAAGGCAATGCAAATAATAAATAATAATAGTAATCATCTAGTAAATACCTTCTTGAATTTATTATATACATACTTACTGAATACATAATAAATAATTGAAATGATCCCTTTCTTTTTTATATGAAGTTAGGTTTTTGTAGTGTTCTTAATAACTACAAGAGTGTAGTAATAAATGCATTTTCCGTAGTATCTTTCACAGAGACACACTTCCCCGGAGCTTTGCTGTCACTGGAATGCCATTAGGTAGGTGGAATCTTAATTTTCACCAATAATACCAAGCAAGTTATTTGGGCCTTGATAACATATAAGCTACATTTTACTGTATTGACCTGGGGTAACTCCTTTCAATGGCTTGATTAGATAGGTATATCCTCCCTGAGGGACTATAAAAATGCCTCATCCCACTGTAGAGACTGATGGTTTTTTATAGGGGAATAGTGATTGCATTGCTATTGCTGAATTTGGATTTGGGAAGGCCCCACTGGCTCAGACAGGACAGTCCTCGTTCCTCCTAGAGACAAAGGTTACAGACTGTTTCTTGAGCTCCTCCTCTCCCTTGCATCTCATATTCCCTGGGAAGGGACATCAGCCTTTTAAGTGACACTTTTCATCTCCTACAAGCTGGGGGAGAGCCCCACTCTGCCCTGGCCCTGCAGGCTTGTGGGTCAGGTCCGGTGGCTGCTTCCTGGCATGGAGTTGAGCTTGGGGAAAGATCTCCTGTGACCCCCTGAGCTAGTCCCAGCACATGCAAAGAGATGCAGTCCAAAGGAAATGGAGTCAGCAAGCACCAAGCACCTTCACTGGCCTAATCCACCCTCCAGAAGTTCACATCTCCTGTGGAAAACTTCTTGTCCCTGTTTCGAGACACAAATCACTTAGGGTTCAACCAAACTCCATGATCACAAGACAGCAGCTGCCATTCACCTGTCAGAAAGGGCACAGTGGAAGTAGCTTTGGTGATGTAAGTCACCTCTTTGTGGTGACTTACCTCCTCACCTCAGTTTTTGCTTGCAAACTACTACTGGCTTCTGTCTTCAAGACCATTGGAGTAGCTGACACACCATATCTGTTTCACCACGTCTAACTGGAGAGAAAAGGTGTGTTCTGTGAAAAAAGCCCTGAAAAACCCACCCCCTATGGTTGTCTCCCATAGGGGTGACTCTTGTCCCTGCTCTGCTCTAGTAAACACAGGAGACCTCACACCGCTGTACAGAGAGACGACAGACCTCGCTGAAAGCAATCTGCCAGTTACGTCTTACAGGAGCCTGGTAACGTGACACATTGCGTACGAGGAGTCAGCACCCGTGTGAAGTAGGAAGGAGAGGAGCAAGGTGTAGCTGATACTGGGGAAAACAGGAAGTGGAGAACATGGCAGGCTGTTTCTTCTCTGGACAAACTACCGTGTCAGGTCCTTGGTCCTATTGTTTAAGATCTTTACCAGGTCAGTCCCCAGCTGTGCTTCTCCGGGACAATGCAGCTCAGAGCACAACAGATGAAGTGCTTTTGCAAGAGTACAAGACAAGATGTTGACAAGTTACAGTGTGACTTTTGGGGAAGATGAGACTGTGGAGACTTGCCACCACAATCCTAATGGGGAGTGATGGTGAAAATGAAAACAAAAAAAAAGAATTGTTTTATTCAGGCTTTCCCATTAGCAGCACTGGGTGATAATGACCTTTGTGAAGGACACACAGGGACTCCATGAAGCCCCTCAGTGTCACTTAGTTGATGATGCAGTTTATGCAGAAAGTATCTGGATCCTACGGTGATGGTAGTTGCAAAGAATAGCTGTGAAACCCAAACCAGACAGCAGATCAGACAAATTGGCTTTGGGAGGAACAACCACCCCTCTTAACTCAACATACCTTTTCAGCAGTCTGAAAGAACCCTATAAACAAAACCGTAGTTTGGATATCAGTATACAGATTACCTACAGGTATTTTCATGCTGCCATTGCACTACTCTTTATGTATTCAGCCAAACATTTCTAAAAGGGTTGTGACTCCTCCTTGTTTGAATTAAAATTCCTAGAAATTCAGAATGCTAATACAGAGTAAAATTCAATAAGCTTTGGAAACAGCTAAAAATTATACTATAAATATTATTTAGACGTATTTGTAGGCTTATACATAATAAGTCTATGAAAACAATAGCAAAATACTATTTTGTTCCTTCAAACATTTTTAATTTTCATCAAGCCACTGCATTTTTTTGATTGAAGTGAAACACAGAGACATGTTTAAAGGAAGCATAATTGGGCTTGTTTGAAATTATTTCTCTGAGACTTGAAAGGAAGAAAAGTCAAAGAATGTATTAGAAGTCAGAGTTAGAAGGAAGTCAGGGAACACATAACCTTTCAAAACTAAAACGTGAGGTATAAATAATGTTTGTTTCCTGGTAAATAGCAATCATATGCATAAAATGGGAACGAGCTGTAGAAATAAATAAATAAGGAGAAAGTCTATTCAACTGAAATCCTAGGAACTTTAATGTTGTGGAACACTGTTGGACTGCTTCAGTTTTGCAAGCGCTTTATCTCAGCTGAAAGGTGAAATTAGCAGCTTTCTCAAAACCCTGGGAAGCTATTGTGTCGATGCTACATGCTGGAGACCACTGTTTGATGCCAGTGCCACTGGTTTAGATGAGCACTGCAATCAGGAGTATTAAAAGTGAGTTGGTGAATTGTGTTGCATGAAGCAATGGAGCTGCTTACAGACAAAAGAGCTGAATGGGGTTTTATAGACGTCTATAAGAATATAACAATGTCAAATATACCAAACAATGCAGCTGAATTCAGCAAAATTAAAGTAACCAGGCTGTGAAAGAAGCTGGGAGAGAGGGGAGATGAGGGCAGGACATCTGAATAAAAGAATTAATTAATAAAATTAATTGTAAAATTCAGACACAGCTGGACAAGTCCCTGAAATATTAACACTCTGAAGAATAACATATTAAACGTGTGTCTCAGAAGCTACTACTCATAGTTTTCTCCACTTTAACATGACACTGTTTGGTTTTTAATCTGTCAAGGTATTGCTTTAATTTGGGGAGGAGGTTGCCTCACCGCTCATTTTACCAGCAAGAAGACAGACGGCAATTTACCCGGTGTGGTCACTTTGCTTTCTTTTTTTTTTTCGTTCTTTTTTTTTTTTTAAATGTCAGCAAAGTATCTTCAGAAAATTTATAATCTTGGACCAGCCTGTGGTCTTTATTGCATTCATGTCGATCTAAAGTAACTTTGCTGACAGGTAGTTGTTCTGTTTTTCAGGTCATTTATAACTTTTACATATTTTTTTTCTGACACAGAACAGCTGAAAGCATTCTGTGTAAACCAGCTGAAAAGCCTGTGTTGGGATAATTATATTTTTGCTACTGTGTGAAGGCATAGAGGTATCATATTCTAAAGCTCATTATCAGAAATGATGAGAAATAAAATAATCTTTCTGCTATGTGATGAGGTTTATGAGACTATCCCTAGACAATTCATTGGTTTTAAACTGACATGAAAATCAATTAATTTTAATAGGGAATAACAGATTATGTGTTTAATAATTCATCTAATTTCATGAGGCAAAGTGAATTAGACAATGCAATGTAAATCTAATAGCAGTTGTAACCACATAATTTGAGTGTTTGTCAAGAGCAAAGCACAGTGAAATGATCAAGAATTACACAGAGAGAAAAACATTAATTGTGTGTAAACTGAGTGACAGTTTCTTGTAACCCTAAAAGCCTGCGAGTTCAGTGTAATTATTTCTATTAGATCTTTCCC
>NW_008824983.1:4444069-4474453 GCF_000699105.1 Pygoscelis adeliae | reverse complement strand
ATCATTAATTATGTATTCATATTAAGCGGGCAAATTAATAAATAATACAAAAAAAACTTTCCCGTGCTTTCAATTTAGAGATACTATTCCATTGCTAGAGATTTTATAGAGTGAAACTATGTGAAAATCATTTTATAGTCTGCATTAATTAAACAATAATGACCCTGAAAGCAGGCATTTCTCCCTGTTAATGACCAGCTGGAAGAGTTGAGGACCTGACGTGGAGCAGGGGGCCCTTAACCTGGGCGGTCATTAATGTTGGGGAAATGCCCGACCCCCAGGTCACTGTTGCTGTTAATCGAAGCCATGATAATTATTATGGGGTTTTTTTCCATGCACAGAAAGCAGGCATGTGCTTTCCGTCTGAGTGGCATTTATTTCAGATTAAGGAAAGCAACAAAACAGGAAAGAACAAAAGTGAAGTCTCCCCGTGATGCATGGCGGCCGCTGAGCAAAATGGCAGCTGTGGGCAGCCGCCCGCTAGAAACAGCGTGGAGCACCAACAGCGAGATCGTGGCAGTCACAGCTTACATGTCACAGGCCACATGATCATGTTAAAGCACTATATAAAGCATTATATAAAGGGATTGCCCTTTATATATGTATATATACAAATATACATGTTGAAAAACACGTTGCCATGGATACAGGTCTGTCTTTAGAGCAATGGTCTCTGCCTACTGGGTAATGACACTAGTAACCTATAGAATCAAGGAGCATCACACTTCTGTGTGTTAATATGAAAAAATTAAAATATTTTTAAAAAGTCAGAAAGACCCAAAGTCCTTTTCTTTTTACAACACAATACAGAGGAATCATAACTTTATGGGTGATTTTTCTTGTTTATAATCTGAAGAAAAAGTCTTGTTAGTATAATTACAGCCAGAAAATGTGGCCTGACCTATAGCATGTGTGCTCCCATCCCTCTTACCCTTAGCAGCAGCACACAGGCCAGCACAGGAGGTGAAGTACCTGCCAGGCCAGGGTGTGAAAATCCAGCAGCCACCTATGCCAAAGGAATGGAAGATGTCGATTCCCCACATGCTCTACCAAGAGCAGCGAAAAACCTCACCTTATCTTTGAGGAGAGGCTCATGCACTAGTTTTGGTACACTGAACAGAAAGAGGGAAGAAGCAGGGTCTGGACATCATCCTGGAATTGCAGATCCAGACAGGAGAGAACAGTATTTGCATCCAGGGCTGAAAGGGCTTCCTAGCAGTTCCCTGGCAAGACAAGGTACCAACTCTTGTAACTCCTCTATACCCAATTCTCTTGTCCCAGCGGCACTGCCTACTGCCTCTGTAGGAAAGAGAATAGTTTCCTCTTGGGAGACATGCACTGCTACAAAACTTTTCACTTGTATCTTGAATTAAGGGGAGGAAGAAAACCTTAAGTCCCCAGGCTGCTGCTGGTTCCCTTGGTTTTGGAGACACCAGAAGAGAAGCTGCAAAAGAGGAGCCTCCTTGCCTGCATGTGGCCCACAGTATGGTCTTCTGGAGTGTTGACCCTATTAGTTGTACCTGGGGAAACACAGCACAAAGCTGAAACAGGAAAGAGATACACACATGGCCTGAACAAAGAAGAAAGGGTAAATAGATGTCATGAAAGGAAAGCATATCTTCATCAGGTTGGAGAGTGCATTGATCTTCTCTAGCAGACCTGCCTGTTTTCCAGCTGTCTGCCAAAGAGCATAGGAGAACTGAGTGTTTCTGAACTACACTCAAAGGCTCATCAACATGTGTGTGCAGATTCAGTGCAGTTTCTTGCATGCTACTGCTTAAAACAGTCCTCCTAGGTGCAGTAACTCAAAGCAGGCCAGAGAATTTCCATGGTAGTTGTCTGTGAAATATCAGTTTCACCAAAACTTTCATACCTGGTTCTTAAAAATTAGCTTGATGTTCCTGGCACACCCATTGCCCAAAATATGCTTGTCATCCAACTGGTGCTTTTGGTTCAAAAAAGCCCCTTCACTAAGTGACCACAGCCAGGAAGACTTTCAGATTATGCAGGACCTCTGGCACCAAGATCCTGTTTTGGCTGATCACATTTTGGTCAGCTTCTAGCACTGGTCTACTGCATGCTGAGAGCATAGCATCCTGGCTGATATAAAAAACTAATTTTCTGTTTCCATAGATAGGAATTCTGGGAGACTTCAATAAAAACTAACATTAGCAAAAAATAATGGAATATAAATGTGTTGTTAAAAAAGTTTCTCTGTCTAATCACCTCTGCTGTTTTTGAAATTAAATGCTATTTGCTGATCTGCCATGTAATGCGGTGAGCTAGCTAAAAACATGTGTTCAAAATATGTCTGGCACTGTCTTAGAAACAATTTGTCTTAGCTAACCGAATGCACCTAAGCAACTTCGTTATTAAGTGCTTGGCATTTGCATGTTTTAGGCATTCTTTCCCAAGTCTGTTAGTAAAACAAAAATTTACTAAAGAGAAAATTGTTACTATTTAGGCTGACAGTGTCAAAAGCAGACATAGGAAATTTGGAAAATAGAAATACTTTACATTACAATAAGCCATAAATTCAAGCCCAAAGATTTTAATTAGAAAGGCATAAATTTTTATAATTAATGTTTTGATTCGGTCCTTGGAACCTTTATGCCTTTAATCATTCTGCAGCCTAGCACAAGGGTACATACAGAAAATCTGAGTAAATTGCCCGAAAGTCCTTAAGGAATTTAAAATAAATGCTTAAATGAACCTCTCATTACTGGCATGCAACAAATGCCAAGATGCACTTATAGCGATGCGCCCAATTAAGTTTAGAAGAATTGCATGAGGTCAGTTTCAGCAGATCCCTATTGATTCTCCTAGTTAATAAAGAGTTAAAGGATGAAGTGAGTTTTTAAAAAATATAAGTGCTTTAAAGGTGCTAGAAAGGAAAAGCATAGTACTAAGTGGTCATGTGGCTAGTGCCATTCATCTTGGTAGTGACTATCTGTCAAAAGTGGCAAGAGCCCCTGTTAACAGCCCTGACCTGTGCTGTAATGAAGGGAGAGTGCACAGCAAAGTGTCCATTATCAGGCAGTTGGGAGCAGTAAATTGGTGCAGTTTGCCTCAATCTTGCAGCAAGTTGAGATGTAAGATAGGTGGGGATCAGCAAGCAGCAATTTTATCCTATGATCATTTTTGTCAGATCACATCAGAGCAGGAACTTAGTCAGATTCATGATTTCAATTAAATAAGTCCCCTCGTTAAGTGACCGCTGCCATGAATGTTTTCAGTGGTCCTTTATTTATAATTGTGTGAACACACCTGCTAATATTTGGACAGGGAGCAGTGATGGAGAAGCAGTAAGGTAAATGACACATTAAGATGATAGTCAGGTACAATCAAACGAATCTTGCACCCTTTCAACAGGGCTAACAGCTTGCAATAAAATAGGCCACCTATGTTACCTATATACTAACCTACGGTGCTTACATACAGTTCTAACTAGGAAAATCCATTTCAGACTGTTTACTTAAAAAAACCAAAATGCCCAAGTAAAGTTCCACCTGTGTTCAATCCCATGCAAATGAATTGATGCTAGTGCCATTTTCCTGGGGAACAACCACAAAAATCCAGGTGGTGCCCAATGTGGTGCACTGAGATGAAAACATTCTGAATGGACTTTGAAACCATCAGGCAGACTTAACATTAGGGACCCTCCAGTAAATTAGAGAAGCAAACTGAAGGCAAATGTACTTGTTACCGCCACTCATTCCCCCCTTCTCGCAGCAAAAGCTTTTCAGATCCGCCCATCTGCTTTCCAGACACTGGATGTATTTCCGTAATCATGTCATCCCTATCCCTACTCCATAACCTAAAGGAGGAATAATAAAACTTCTGTAATTCTGTAATCCATGTAATTCTGTACAACACCCCATCATATTCCTCTGCCAAATCCTTCCCCTATTGTGAAACATACCTGCCTTCTCTGCCAGCTCCCAGCCACACAGGTAGGTTGGATGACAGGCAGAGAGGTAAAGCTCATGTCTGAGTAGCATTATATTGCAAATGGCCACAGCTTTGTCCTGAGTAGTACCATTCTCCAAAGACCCACCCCGTCACCTTCCACATGTGAGTCAGTCCTATAGAACTGAACAGAAAGTGCTTTTTTTTTTCATAGGTGCATTAAATCAACTGTTGGGTGCCTTTTTCTCTCTTAGTCTACACCAGCAGTGCAATATCCAGCTCTAAAGGAAGGACACAGCTTCTGTTGTATGTTGTAGAGAACAACTGGAAGTACAACCTTCTATACTAGAAAAAGTTTTTGCAACCTTTAAGATGTTGCACTTATACCTTGCCTACCTCAGTAGGTTTTTGAAATTTGATAAGGGACCAGGGAAAATGTGCCTTGACTCTCCTTTTGTTGGTGGTTTTGTGTTTTTCATTTCATGAAGTTTAACTAAGCATTTGCTAAGACGAAGTGCTGAAAATCACTGCTTCCCTCCTGACATCTGTGTTCCTCAGAAAAGCTTTGGCAGCATGCCAAAAATATTTATAAAAAAACCTTGATCACAAACTTCTAAAGACTGAATCTATTCAACTAACAAAGTCATTATTACTAACAGCTACTTCAGCGGGAGCACGTAAGACCTGAGAGCTATAAAGATAAGCAGTGTTGAGCATGTCATCTTAGGACACTGCACCTAGCAAACGCTACATTTCTTGCCTGGGCTCAGGGACACACATAGCTGAGCTTTTTTCCTCAGCACATACAGGCATTTCTTGCCTCCTCTTATCTCCTGCTTATATAGTTACCTTCTTATCAGAGGTAGCAGCAGCCTCCTGCAGTGCTGCAGGGTTTATGTCCTGCTGAGATGCTTGTTGCAGAATATGCACTTATATGCACACATATGTACACATATAAAGAAAAAAAAACCCTCTTGAAACGTCAAGCTTACACATAAACCTGAATGCGATCTTCTATCTGTACACTACGACACCCTCAATGATTAAATGGCTGGATAGAGAAATTAAACTTTGGGGTGCCGTTTTTGCACTGGATTGACACAGAAGGGCACAGGATGAGGCCATTTTGTAAAATCTTGGCATTTCCAGTTTGAGAAAACTTGATCTCAGCAGCCCAAGTAATGTTCTTCTAACACGGTCAGCAGTGATGTGTGCAAAGGTGTGTTGTATGTCTGTACTAGGTGTTACTTTAACTCCTACAAAATCATGATTCCCATGTAAGCAGAGAAAAGCTGTCTCCCCTTCTGCTTGTGAGCAGACACAGAGCACAGAATGGAATCAGGACAGAACCTAATTTGATAACTTTTTATCGTCTTGGACATATTTCAGAGACAAAAGCATCAGAGGAAGATTTCAGAGGTGGAGGGAAGGGGACTATATCAGAGCCCTCACCAGCATGTGCGTTGTGAGGAGCAGCCACGAGGATCTGCAAGCTGGACCCATCCTGAGCTGGGAAATGCAGACAGGAGTTTGGGAGGTGATAATAAATAGAGACAATGGAAGGAGGTAAAAGATGCATCGCTGAGATAACATGGAGGTTGGAGGACATTGTGAAATGTGGATCTCTTCCATAGCCCTTAAGTGTCGCTCCCAGACCAGTGCTCCCCCGTGCTCGGTAGAGTGCTGGCGCAAATCAAAAAGAATGCTGATGTCCCTAAAAGCAAGTAGGGGATATGTAGTAATGAAGTCAGAAGAGACTTAATGATGTTAACAGTTTTCTGGATATTCTGATAGGTTTTAGAATACTTGATAGGAATAGGGTCTGTTTATCAATTTTAGACCTTTAACCCAAGTTAAGGGAAGAGAGTAAAAAAAATGGTCAGCAACAGCTGTAACCTACCCCAGGGTACAATACCAGGCTGAATCAGGTAACCACAGGATGAAAAATTTAGACTGAAATTCACATCTAATCTGTCCAAAAGCAGGGTGAGAATTAATTTCCCTTGTCGCATTAGCATAAATGTAGCTATGTGCACCGAACTCATGTTGATACTGGGATTCCCACCTGCAGGTGCAATGAGATACTTGCTTCATTTTTACTTTACTGTAAAGCTGTTAGCATTTCTCAACATCTTACAACTTATATGTGCTAAGTATCAGGTCTACCCAAGCAATAACTGGTATTCATATGTCATAACGAATTGGTCTATATAACACCTGCAGAAGAGGAGTTTTGGCTTGTAAAAGGGGGCTGGTCTCTCGCATGGGCTATAGTGTACAATCAGAAATATAGAGTTAGAGACAAAATGGTGAAACACAAATGATGAAATTGTCACTGTTCATATAGCAGGTAAAAATTCATGTTGGAGGGGCTGGCACTATCTGTTACTACCAGTATAACGGCACTTGCTACAATATCAGCTAAAACAAAGATGTAAAGGGGGACAGAAGCTGCTAGTTTCAGTGTGTCTTTGGGGGCTGGCGGGAAGTGAAGGGAAATATAATTGTCCACATTAGTAGATACACAAGCAAAACTGTAATTTGGGGGTGGTGGTGGTGTTTGCCTTAAAAGCTGTGTAAATCAGCTTGAAACTGAATTAAACAGGTGGCAAACCACCTGTACATAATGATTAACTGTGCTTACACAATAATTTATGCAAAAATTCTGTCAGACCCTGATAACATCACATCTGCTACTTCTGTAGTATTGTGCAGTATATTTGTATATATTTGAAAAAAGTTAGATATTATTGACCTCTCTTCCCTTTGTATTGTACTGAGGTAAAGTGTTTGCACTGGAAAGTTTAGTATTCTGCCTACTGCTGCCAGTTTTAAAGTATCTTATTTGTCCGTATTTGGTAATTTGAGCCAAAAATTCTGAAACTTGAAGTACTGCAAAGTACCTTCATTAGTCTGATAAACAATTATATTTTTAGCATTAAAAATGTTATTGAAACACCTTACTACTTATAGGCATTTAAATTTACTACCCTGCTTATATTTAGAGTCATATTGGAATTTGCTTTACCTTTGAGAATATTATAAACAAAAAGTTTTGGGCTTTATTTAAATTCTATTTTGTGCATGCAAAATCAAAGGCAGATTCTTGCCAGACACTATTTTAAACAAGGAGTACCTCTAAGTCTGTGAATTTACAATATTATAAACAGAAGCAAAATCAGAATTAGACTTCATGCCGTGTGTTCCCATTCTGTGAAGGTATTTAAATCTGCACATGAAAGTACACTGTTGACACAACACTCGTGAATTTTGGCTGATGTGACCACCACGCCACTCATCCATCCAACCACTCAAGTGAAAGGCTATAAAAAAGCTCCAGAGTTCATACAGGTTTACAAAGGGGGAGCTGAAATTTGGGTCAGGTCACATAGGGCTGAAAATAGCAATGATTTAGGACCTGTTTCATGAGCTTTTCAGCCAGCCCTCTTGTGAAAGGGCTCCAGCTTCCCTCAGGTGGATGTGGCAGTCCCCAGCTTGTCAGTTCAGCCACTCACCGGCAGTCTTCAGTTGTATCCAACCTCCATCCCAGTGGGAGAATTCAAGTTTGGTGGCACTCTTACGTAACTTGCACAGTTGGGAGGTACTACAAGATGCTTGGAAATGGCAAATCAGATTCACTGGATTAGAAAAAATAATAACAATCATGCACTCTAATGGCCAATATTAGCCCATATACACCATGGCAGCATGTTCAATTCATTGTACATTTACATAGGTGTAAATGACTAGGCAAGGTGTAGAGAACAGTAAAATATTTTAATATTTGAAGTAACTAACCCAGAGACTTTCAGGTCACTGCCTCTTTAATGAGTTTTTGTAAAGCACCACATGTATTTGTTATGTATTTGTTTTCTTATTAAATAAATTTTAATCACTATAATGTTATTTAAAGACCTACCAGAAGCATGTATTTCCCTCATAAATTGGTGACTAAACATACCAGTATATTTAACCAGGGAAACCAAAACAGAGAAATTTGTATAACAAGGGAAATCATATTATAAGTCAATGTGTTATTAGGCTTTTTTAATTATTTAACTATAAGCCTAAAATTATCTTTTTCATATATTTGCATATTCTCAGTCATCTTAAAGTGGAACTATTGGAAAATGAAGGTCAAACTAAGAAATGCCATAGGAATCCCTTTTATACAGCACAAAGAACTTTTTTTTATTATTCAAATCTGCAGGGAAACTTGCTAGTGAACACTGGAACTAACTATGGATAATTTTTTTTAATGTATGTATCATGCATTTGTGAATGCCTGGCTAATAGCATACCTTTATGTATCTTTGGTTTAATATGTGTAAATGACATATCTGTAGTAGGGAACAGTACAGTTGCACTACTTACTACGTTGGTTTTGTGCTAATTGCCTTTTCCCATAGCTAGTCTCCATGGGCAACATAAATCTTAGCCAGGATTATCCCAGCTGTTTCAGCCTGTGGCATAGCTTTGACTGCATGCCATGACATTAGAGTTGAAACGATAGCCCTGGTTCCTAACATCCACGTAGCTGCCTGCCCCGAGGGAGCTGAGCTCGCTGACTCATGGGGCTCTTCCCGGTCCCCTGCTTTTGTTTTTCTTCAGCGGTTCTTTAAAAGCAGGATTTGCCTCTTCCCTTCCAGATCAAAACCACATTGCCAGTTAAACTAATATAGGGAATGGTTATAAAAATCCTTACAATCAGCATCTTTTCAGTATTGCTACAGTTTTCACAATTACAACAGTACCAATGATTTGGGGAAGGTGCAAGAGTAGAAGATGTCTTAATTTATTCCAAGTTTTATTTAGGAGTTGATTTTTCAGTGCACAAAAGGGAAAGTTGGGCAATATCCAAACTTCATGCCTTTAATAATTGCCATAATAATTTAATTCATGCCTCGGGCAGGAGCTCAGCATCTTTTGCAAATTTAGCTGCAGCAGTTCAGGATATTGTCTGTGATGGCTGTTTTCTGCCCCACACTTCTGCCAGAGGTTGCCTTCAAGCAGCAGGAACAGCAAATGGACTGTCTGCCCGACCCTCACTATCTCAGTTCTCAGCCTCACAGGTTAACACAAACTCAGTTGTATTATGGGTTTAAGCTAATACACCACGCTGAACTGGGATGGCTGTTTGAGGCACATGTTGCCTTTTAACATCCCTGCCACAGAAACATCAACCTCTAGCTTGTAGGCTGGCTAGAGGGCTGACAAGTAGTGTTTCCAAGGGCTGACAAAATGTTTGCCGGCTTGTCTAACAGAGACATCTCATGGAAGTAATTTCATGTATTATTTGGGGTATTTAGCCAGCCCAAAGTTAAGCATCCAGTTTGGTAGTATTCTTAGGCACTCTCTGAAGAGAAAGGCAAACACTTAGAGAAAAGATTTATCCTATGCTGTAGCATATATCTAAGACTGTCTAAGAAGAAATACCCTCTGGAGGTGCTTGTCTCTCCTCACTGCCTGTAGAAGGAGCCTAAATAAAAAGGTTAGAGTAGTAACACAATTTTTTGACAACCAAAGTGAGATGAGATTAATCCCACTGCCAGTGGGTGAATATCTGTGGGATGAGAACCCCTCTAACAGTGTGCCAGCTTAAATCAGGGCAAGCTCCACCAAAGTCAGTAGATGGTCACAATTGTGAGCTATACTGAAATCCAGCTTATGTTTTTTTAGAGTGCATTCATGTTGTTGAGGTGTTAATTTGAAACATTCTTGTGATGGTTTAGCTTTGAGAAATTGAACAATGGTATTGCCAAGCTAACTTACAGATATAAAAACTTCTCTTCAGCTGAACTTAAAGTAACTCAGTTTGGGAGCATTACAAAAAATTTTTGTAGATATTTATTTATCTTCATTTATACATTACTTTCATGCACATCAAATAAGCATTACAACTTTGAGAACAGCACTGTATTGAGCTCATAACATGATGGAGTTTAGCTAAGCCCTTCATGTTCTTTCTCTGCCGGTCCTATTTTTTCATGGGAGAAAAGACAAGGAAGAAAGCACCTATTACAAGAAACCTATCCTATTATGATAATGAAATAATGTTATTACAAAGAAAGAAATCAGTGCATGAGACCTCTGAAAATTAAAATTCTACTTGGAACTCACACAAGATGTCACAGAGGCCCGCAGAGGAGTTTTAATAGTTTCTCAAGAAGAAAAAACATGTTTGAAATAAGAAATTCTATTACAAGGAGCTTTTTGATAGTTTGGAGAGTGTCTGAACAATATCCCAGTTTTACAGCTGACCCAACCGAGGGCAGACAGCTGCTGGGATAGAAGTATCTGGAATTACCATAATTCTTCCCACTTTGATTTTTCTTCCCTGATTTGTAGGCATGAGAAACTCCAGTGCACACAAAATTCCAGTGTTTAGTTTGGATATAAAACTAAGCTAAATTCACACAATTATTTGACCTTCCTTTACTGAAAAAAAAAAAAAAGAAAAAAAAAGGTTCCGCAAAGTATTGCAACAAGAAAATATTCTTGTATCAAACTGGATGTTTTACACATTTTCTTGAAATTCTGTTTCATTGCAGAAGGCCCTAAGTCCTACCAAAGCTTTATGTCAAGGACTTACACCCAGGACCTAGTGCAAGCCTTTGCAGAAAGCTGAATCTCAGCATTCATGAGCATGCAATCAGTAGGTTCTCATTTTTTTCTTGATGTTATTTCTTTTAATCTTACAACGGATCTATAAAAAATTATTCTTGTGGAGTCAGAGCTGCTTTATTATAAAAAAGATTTTTTCCCTATGGGACAGAACATAAACATGCACCCACTGAAACTTCCAGTACAACAACATTGATTAAAGCTTCCTGATATTCTGCAAGCCTATAAATGGAGTTAGATGATGAGAGTATCAGTTCCTTTCTATCTGAAGTTCAACCTCAACCCATCAGTTTTCAAAGTCTTCATTAACTATCTTAAAATTATACCCTGAAGGAGAGTATAAGACTATGCTATTTGCCTATCTCATGTCATCATTGTAAAAACATGAAAATCTCCAATAGCAGCCACGTTTCTTTTCCTTAAAAATGTGCAAAGAGTAACTAAAGCTCTTCTGCTATACCATAAAAAGATTGTTATGTCATCTTTCTAAATTAGTCCTGGTCGTTAATATTAGAATGCCAACAGACAGATTCTTATCTGCATGTACCCCTGGAGGCAGCTCTCAGAGCGCTCTTTGAGCAATGACAAGAATACAAAGGAGATTTAATGTTTATGAGGACGCTGCTGCAAACTCTCTGCGTTATCAGAACAGGGCCAGGAGTCCCCTTGATACCAGCATCCGTGAAGAAAGGATGCGTGTGTGCCACTGCATCGGAAGCAATGCACTTTTCACGTAGTTGCATGCATGTCGCTGTGCCTGCCCTGTTAGCCACAGCTCCTGTTTCTGTGTTGCTGGTTCTCTGCATTCACAGTAGAACAAATAGCATAACTATCAGTTAGGAGAGCTTCAAATACCAATTGCAGTGGCAACATTTCCAGTACGATTAAAATTCTAGCCTAACTCACATTTGATTTGGGGAGTCACTACTTCTTAACAGGATAAATGGAAGAATCCATTGAAAAAATACATAACATGTATTTTCTGTCTCCAGCTGAGCCTATGTAGTCAGATGGCCTCTGGACCCTTGGATTTTATATCTATCCCATCACTTTCCAAGCTATAATTCACTCCTTGTCTTTCAGCACTATGCTAACATGAACAGGCTTTTTTTTACAATACAAAATCCTCTGACAAATACATTTGATGACTCATAATTGTTCTGCTTTGTTTCTTGCAGGGATGCCAAGAGCATTATGTCCGTTGTACAGGAGTTGACTGAATTTATTAATGCTTATCATTAATATTAAGCATGTCATTTCATCTTTTTTAAAAAAATCACCACCTCCATTATGAAGTGGGGTTTTTTCATAAAAATGTAGAACAGATGTAAATCTAAAATAATCCACTCAATCAAGTGTTCAGAAAAAGACCAGAGGAAGGCGCCTGCCATCCCCAATAAAACACTGATTTGGAAGCTATGGTTGCCCCAAAATGATGGCTCTGTCCCTTCTCTCTGTGGATGCCTCCACCTGTTCAGATTTTGGGGTGGAGGTTCCTTGAGGACATGGATTGCAGGTTGGGTCTCCTCTGAGGTGATTTATTTCTGTTACACAAAGAGTAGGAAAGGTTCTGCTACCTTGTCACTCCATGGCAGTCTCTAATTCATCCACATTGTGTGAACTTCACTCTTTTCTGCAAGTTAATAGAATAGGTTAATGTCTTGCTGAATGCTCCTAACACCCACCAACTGTGCTCATACCCACGTCATGTTCTCCCATAAAGATCCCCCTTTTCTCTTGAAACTGGCATGGCAAATCATTAATGGGCTGCATTTCAAAAAGCACAGCAAAAAACTGTGCTGATAGTGTAGCAACTCTTCTTGGTTAGAAAATTATACCCTTCATTTAAATCTCCCCATGTCTAGCACACTGTCCTTCTTAAGAAAAAGTTCTTTTTATTTCCTCTCTTTTCTGCGTTATTACTGTCCTATTGATGTCAGAAGTTGTGCTGATAAGGAATGTTGGCAATTCTGCTTTCTGGTAGTGTAGATATGTCTATTCTTTTTTTTTTTTTTTTTTTAAACAAAGACAGAATTACAGCACTTGTTTTCATACTGTCACAGATAACGAGCACTTTTAGGCTGCAGGATTTTGAAGCAGGAGACGGCCCAGGACACAGACGGAGGCATCAAGTTAGTGAAGTCTCTTCTCCTAGTTTGAAAAGCTGTCTGTATGTACAACTGTGTGTGCTTTGGTGGGGCATTCATCCCACCATCTCTGTCCTGGCCATGAGTGGACTTTCTAAATCTGCAGCACCATAAATACAATTACAGTTTAGTTCAGACATTGGCCAGGGTCCCTTTTTTTGACAGTTTTTTTGCTTCTGTTTGGGATTTTATTTTTTTAAACAGTATCTGGGCTCATCCCCTACCTCCTCTTCTGGTGGCCATAAAAGCTGACACAGAGCAAACAAATACAGGCTGGTGCAGCTGCTCTTTGCATGATCCCTTTCCTGACCATCTCTGGTGGGCAGGTAGTCTGCAACGAAGTACCCACTGATTCCTGACAGTTTAGCGTCGGAACAAAAATAGTACAAGTGTTTAAAATTCTTTTTGTGCATGCATATGCTTCTTGGGTTTTACTACTATGTAATGGTAATAAGTGCATATGGCAAGGTATTACATGTTGACAAAAGGTCATGTTAACTTCTTGGTGCTTGTGATATCAAGGCTAAAAAAAATAGCGGCTACTAATTACACTGGACCTCTTAAAATAAACATCAGAATAGAGATGTTGGTCAAAAGTAACAATCAGGAAATGACGGAATTAACAATGCAAATAGTAGTAGCCAGCTTTTGTGACCTGGTTCCTAATTATTTTTTCCAGACACCACCAACTCCTCAAAGCAGGATGTTGTGTAATAACATCAGCTGGCACTGAAACAAATATTTCTTTTACGAGCTGAGATTCATCTCATCTGACTGTAGATGTCCCAGAGGTAGATGCTTAAGTCTACACCAGTTATTCCTGGTTTCATCTAAAGCTAGAGAAGATAAAGAGGAGCAGTGGCCACAGAAAGAATTTATTTCGCACAGTGTAGACATTTTTCTTGGGTTGGAGTAAATCCCCACTGGAAGTGCCTTTTACTCTTCCTTGTCTATAAAGAGAGCTAAGGATGACAAGGGCAGACTTAGATACCCAGCTTTAGAGATGCCAAAGAGAGGAAAATAAATCCCCAACTGAACTCCTAGTCCTAAAGGTTACAGAGAAATTCTGAGAAATATGAACCAAGTATCCCCTGAAGGATGAAAAGCTGGAGGCAAACCGCAAATCAGTCTATTACACTTTTAGCCATCTTCATGATTCTTGGAGGTCTCATGAAGAATTTCTTTGAAAATCTATTAAGATAAAGGTCTAGACTGAGGGCTGGTGTGAACAGCCAGAAGTCCCTGACAACTAGGAGAATTACTCTGCCTTTCACTGGATGTTTACCAGTAATTGCTTATTTTAAACCCGAGTGATTTCTTGATAACCCATTTTAACATTTTTTTCTACAATGACCTCTTTAACTAATGACTTAGATCAGACATTTGTTTGCATTTGCTGCACTCATTGTTTTTCATAGTCGGTGACTAAGTTCCTGCTGTCAGCAGATGAGTTCCCTATCTGCATGTCCTTAATAAAGAGAGATCTAACAACAGATATAGTTTTGTTCAGACATTTTCAATTCTGCCATTAGCATGCAGTCACTCAATATTTAAAATTAGACATTGAATGAGGCTAAGATATAACAGCAGTTGTTTTCTCGTTCTTCGTATATAAAAATTTCGGGACCAACTGTCTCACAAGCCTCTTGAACCAAATACATTAGTCCTTAAGTTTCTGTAATTGAGTCTGCCTGTGAGCACTGGATTTATGAAATCAGCAAGGAACTGTGAAAAATGTTGCAATACACTGGTTAGGAGAGACATGGAGTCCTTGAATCTCAGGGTTGTTTGCATTTTGAACAAGTTCTGCATTTTTTAAAAAATATTTTTAAAAAAATATTTTTAATTTAGTTTTTCTGTATGGAATAGGTCTTGGTGTTGCGTGGTCAAGCTGACAGACTGGAGAACAACACTGCCACAACATGGGATCTTACCAGAACCACTCAGTTACTCTACATTTTGTGTCTATTATTTCTGATTTCTCTCCCACTGCCCAAGGCTACACTAAGGACCAAGGGAATGGTCCTGAGGATCTTTTCCAGTACTCTGTACTTCATTTGCAATAAATGGCTGTGTGCATACTGAATACCTCAGCTTCAGACTGCCTTCAGTCACCCACAGAAGCAGTTTATTGCCCCACACTCCTTCACCGTTTATATTAGACTTGAACTAATGCCACTTGAATCTACCAATATTGCCCCAAAAAGATACCTAAAAAGAAAATGCTTGATGCAGACATCATGCCTCTGTTACAACTTGCTTCCTTTGCATCCTTAAAACAACATTATGTGCTACATGACCTTTTAAGCAGAAGTTCATTCCTTTGTGTGCAAAGAGTGACTGATTTTTGCAACCACATGTCTTGCTTTAAGCAGGAACACCTAATTTTTGCTTTCCTCCCTCCTTTGTCACTGATACGAAAATAAATTAGCACCATGTTTTGCTCACCTATACTTTTTGGAAGGCACCTTCAACATGGGAATTCAAACAGGCAGTGATCACCCATGTCTTTTATATAGGAAAGAGTACTTGTCCAGCTAAATCCTGGCTACAGGGGAGATTAGAAAAGGGTTAAAGAAACTGTTTTGTGAAAAAGATTGGAAATCATTGCTCTGTGACAGTGCAGCTACAAAACATCTGACCTTATGCTTTAGGTATTGGAAAGACTGGCAAATATCTACAGAGAGTGCTCACTAATGTGATAAAATCTCTGAGTTAGAGACATATTTGATGCACACAGTCCATGTGTTTTCTGTTTTGTTGTCTCATACAACTTTGCTTTATGGAAGATGTAATAGTGTTAGGGTTATCGAGGTAGCATACTTTCAGAAGATCAATTTTTCAAACATTCCTTAGGAGTCTAGCTTTAGGCTTCCCATTTTGAACACCAAGTTCACAAAGTGGTCTCTTTTGTGTCTGTGGGTGAAAATGCATTGCTCTGGAGTTTCGGGGAAGGTCTGCCCTACACAAGGACATGTGGTGCACAGATCCCCATGAGAGCACTGGCCAGGCTACCCCGACACTAGGAGCAGGGCAGCCTGTTGGTGGAGACCTGTGTTTGGAGTTAGTGGGTCCTGCTGCAGGACCTGATTTAGTAAATCAGACAACTCAAGCAGTTTTCTGTGGCATTGAGAGTTACTCTGTCACCTACTTTGCTTATGCCAGAGACCAAAAAAACCCAAGTTGACCGATGCTACTGAGGAAGGCATCAAAGACGTGCTTCATCCTTGCAGCCTCCCTCAGTGCTGCCATGCCTCCAGCCCCCAGCAGCAACAGCCAGGCTCCCCTGCAGGTCCCCCCATTACCCAGAGCTCTCTCCCTCCCAGGCCAGGAGCAGTCTGGCTCCCAGCCCCTGGGCCGCAGGCTTTGCCTGTGCCAATGAAATGCTCTGAGCCAGTCTTTCCAGAGCGAGTATCTCCATACAGTGTTACCCTGTGCCGTGTACATGGCACAGATCTGTCTGGAATAAGCTTTACTGTGCAATACAGAGACGTGCCCTCAAAGACACAAAGAGTTAACACAGTGTAATTTTCCTAATAAAACTAAAGGCAGTGCATCATTTTTTTATAAGCTATGGCAGGCTGTGTGACACCATGTAATTTTTGAGGAATTTTATACTTTGCAAGGAAAACAACAATACCCTATGTCTTTTTAAGACTGGTTTTTGCTGCCAGAAACATCCATTTGCTTTGTCCTGATTGCAGCAGTAAATATTGCGGTGAAGACATTTAATGATGGCTACAAAGATTCTTTTATTTTACCTTGTGAAGGGACATTTCAGAAGTTTACCAAGCATATTCATCCGCATCTCAAGGAAATGAAAAATACTATGGACTGTATAATTGCTGAAGTAGACCTTACAGGAATAAATGCAACAGAAAAGCAGTAGGCAGTATTAACACATGCAAAGTAACCCAAACCTTTCTATGACCCATTTGGTAAATAAGTTTCTCTGTGTGGCACAAATGATGGGTAAAGGTAGGAGCTACCATCATATCTCTTAGTGCTGTCAAGCTACCAACGAGAGACAGTATAAGCACCTCAAGGCTCTAGCTCTCCCCTAATGCCTGGCTGCATGTGTTGAGAACCAAAAGCAGCATCCCTGAGGCTGATACAGGAGAGACACTCACCCTGCAGACACTCAGGAAGGGATCCCAAAGAAAATCTTACCTCTGCTTGGAAGTATGATACCCCTTTGCACCCTAGCTGGGATAATGTGCCTACACATCAGTCCTTGCACATGGCCCGGCACGGTTAAAAGACAAAGTTGGGACTAAAATGCACGGTGATCATCAAAAACCGGCTTCTCTTGGGATTCTCTCTTGCAAATGTGACAAAACTCAGTTCCTGCTGCTTAGGTCAGGAAAGTTGAAATGAATGACCTTTTTAGTAAGTCAGTTTTCCTCATTTGGTTTAAATAAGAAAACTCTGGTGCCAGCTGTAGGGTTCCCCTTTAGCAGTGAGGGGACTGGGAATAATATAGGGTGTTGATTTATGTGGGAGGAGGAGCTGACCCTTAGTCTGAGCTCAGAATGGGTTGGAGGGCCATTGCCCTGTGCTCTGCTCTGCTGAGTTTGGAGGCAGAAGTTCGTGACTGTTGTGCTGGCTGCTCCCAGGAAGCTGAAGTGCCCTGGGAATTTCAGACCACTCTTCCCAGGTGTGAGGAGTCACGGACACCTGCTGGCACTTCGAGCTTTAGCTCCCTGCTTAACGCAGGACCTTATGAACTTTGCAAGCAGCAGTCATCCAGGGGCCTGGAGATTGACGTTCACCGCCAGCAGAGTTCAGGCAGGGTGTGAAACAATCTGCAGCTGGCCATTAGTCCCCAGAGCTGGCTCAGACCCTGACCCCGGGGGCTACAGCCTGATAATTGCGTTCGACCAAATGCTGCAGCTTATTCTCCAGCCGCAGCTCCACCACACGCTAGGAATGACTTCTTTACAAGTTCGCTCCATGGTCACCTCCTCTTTGAAGGACCACCACAGCCCTGCTGTGCTGTAGTCTTCATATAACCTTCCTATGAGGAGAGAACATCTCACTCTTTTTTTTCAGCCCACCATCTCATCAGCTACTCTAAATTATTCTTCTATCAAACATTTATTTTTTCCCCTACCCTCTCAGGAGCATAAACCTATTTTCTGGCTCTGTGTAACTGATTTAAATGCTTGCTTTTCTGAAGCACCATACAATTTAATGGAATCCTTGACTACTGCATATGCTAGTTATTGTTATTGCTACATTGTGCTTAACTACATTTTTTTAAACCATTTTCTTGTTGATGGGTATTTCAAGCCATTCTTTCATAGCTATAAAGGACATGGTCAATTGTAATAGAAGTTACGTAGGATATACTTCAACTTTTTGAAAAACAAGATAAGAAAGCACATTGCAATATATACTCGGATTTTGAAATGATAGAATATAAGAATTGGAGTCTCATTAACATAAAGATTACTAATGGAAAGGCTATTTATTTTTTAATGCTGTATTTTTCAAGATGATGTTGAAGGGGCAATGTGCAGTAGGCATAACCAGTGCTGGACACTTGGGAACAATGTGTAAGTGTATACAAAGCTGTTTTGAGGGTTAAACAGGGATACATGTTGCATGTGATTTTAAAAAAAAACAAAGTAGCTTAAGCATGTCATTTCCCTATATTTTGGTGGCACTGAGGCATGTCTATAAATCCCAGTGGATATCTACTAACATCTTTACACATCTAAAGACATTTTAAAAACCTTGTTTATTGTGTTAACCCCGAAGAGCAAGTTATGATGGAGGAGTCCTGCTAAATAGCAACAGGGAACTTTCAAGCCCCTGCTCACCCTTTGCTAGGAGATACTGAAGGACTGAATTAATAAAGGAGAGTTTGAGATGATATAGAAGGAAAAATGGGGAATACAACATAAGGTGAGGAATTCAGGCTTGTACTGGTCAGATTTTAAGTTCATATGAAAACCAGAATAGGATGTTTCACCTGACTGCATGCTTGGTTGCAGGGATTCTTATAAATGAACCCTCAGGACCTCAAAGCTGAAATGATGATCCATTTGCTACTTGCCATGTTGTCTCTGCTAAACGGTGCAAATGAATATGAAATTCACTTCTGCATGGCTCCTGAAAATGACAAAACATTTCTTATCTAACCGTAGAATAAGAAAGACAATCTATGGTTACTAATGGTACTGACATGTAATCTTGTCTGGCATTCTTCCTACAAGCATTTATTAGTAATTTGCTAAAGAGAAGACATATGACTAACTGGGCGTCAGTTAGTCATTGAGTTTGGCTGAATTTCATGTTTGGGTGCTGTGAAAGGCTAATCTCTAACTATCTTTGAAACATTTAAACATAAAGTCATGCTATGATCACCAATGGCACCATATAAAAATAAGCAGCTCTTGTTTATTCTATGTATTTCCTAGTGTTCATAAGCACTGCTTGAGCCCAAGGTCAAAAATTATGAATTTGTTTTCAAAACTTCAGGTCAAAAATGCCCTATAGTCCATTTTGTTTGGTTGTTTTTGTTTGGGGTTTGGGAGTTTTTGTTTGTACTGGGGTTTTTTGTTTGGGTTTGCTTTGGTTTGGTTTGGTTTGGTTTGGTTTGCCCTTTCCCCTTTTTTCTTTGCATTAAATTGCAGGAAGATTGCACATTTCCTCTTGGTCTTTTAAAATCATAAGGGTTAAATACTTACAAAGTGTTTTCCAATAACAAGTCATCAGAAAAAATGGCATCTGGAACATTGTGCTAACTATAAGCTTTTTCACCCACTGGTGTCACAGTTGATGTGGTAGGAAGAGTAGAAGGACTACCTACAAGTATTTTAACTCAATTCCTGTTCTGATCCTATGCAGCTGCCAGAGGAGGAGATGCAAGAAATTATTGTAACAGAAAGCAACTTACTTCATTCCCTCTTGGAAACAGCATTAATGGAGATAGCCCCTAGGGGCTATACCAACAACAAGGAGTGTGCGGCCAAGAAAAGTAGCTACGTGGAGTGGAGCAGTTGGTGCAGAGGACCTGAAGATCTTATTATATACAGTTCAGGGCTTTTGACATGCTGTAGTCTGGTCCTGTGGTCTGCATGCTCACTCCAAAAGGAATTTGCTATGCAGAGATTGCACCCCAAGGCAAGCAAAGGCTCACTGACTGAGGACATCTGCTATATAAGCATGCTACAAATCTCAGCTAAAATGCCAATGTAACACACCCTGATCTGCTGCACAACTGGGAAAGTCCTCCTGCTCATGATCTCAATTCTGAGAACTTTTATCATGGGTGGTATTTGAAATACCAGGATTTCATCTGAATGTTGGCCTTGCATTCCTGGGGAGCTGAAGCTTAAACACTGGCCTTATACGTAAGAGGCCTTTTCTCAAGTGAATATATGGCACCTTAAATGTTTTTTTCTTCTGTTTTTTTGAGTGCAAATTAAGGCAGATGCAGCTAGGACAGAGGGCATGGTGGAAGTGTCCAACAGGAATGACCATCTTCCATTACTCTTCACATGGTACTTCCATGGGAAATTACTATAGGCTCATAACGACTGTTGGCTGACAGCACTGCTGTGAAGTGTTGCTCACAACATCCATGCAAGAAGTTTCATGCTCAGCACTACAACTAGTTGCAGAGAGTCAGCAGGACTTGTTCAATCCTCCTCTGATGGTGACGAATGGATGAGTTTATACTGACAGACCCTGCGAGGACAGGAGTTACAACAGTGTTGAAGTGTAACATGCAAGTGCTTTAGTCTTAAAGTCTTAAAGCAGCTTTTTAAATAATCTTAGGAGAATCTCCCACTGCTATGGGAAAGGAGTTTTTCTAGAAATTATGGGAAAGTTTAGGAATTGTGCTAGAATTTAACATCTTTCTGTCACAGATGGGGCCTCTGAGGTAGAAAGTAGTTAATGAGTAGCCTGATGTCATACAGCAGCTGAGGGGATCTGGCCATGAAAACCTATGGGCACACCATCCTTGTGCCCAGAACTGCTGTCTTGTCTTCCTGAGCAGCTTGCTGGAGTGGACCCTGCTCTGAGCAGGAGGTTGCACTCAGGAGATGATCTCCAGAGACCTCTTCCAGCTTCAACTACTTTGTGATTCTGTCACAGTTCCACCATTTTTCTCTGATCTGTGTTTCACCCACAGGCTTTATAAACCTGGAAGAAAATGTGACAAAGATCTAACCACTCTTTATTTTGGGGTTTTAAAAGCTAAAAATACCTTCCATCACTCCCCAGCAGTGTGCTGAGTCTATAGCCTTAGGCTCTTGAAAGTCACACACATAGAAATATCGAAGAATGCATCTTCGTGTGGGTTCTTACGGAGCTGAAATTCACCACCCAATAGGAAATACATGTGCTTATGCATGCAAAGTGCACACTTAAATGCTACAAGGTCAAGAAAAATTGCCAAGAAAATCTTTCTGATCTGCCAAGATCTGAGTTCAGAGATCTGCTTCACCTAATACGGATGAGGAGATGAGATGCTAAGTCAAGCAGGAGCAATGGAGATGTTACTGATATATGTCACTATCCTGAACTCAGGTGTCATGTGGTTAAGCCAAGAAGAACTGAAAAAGCCTTATGAATTGAGAAAGCCTTATGCTTGCTACAGGATATCCATGAGATAGAGACTGTAGTGTGCGTTCAGTTACTAACTTGGTTTCTTCAAAGATGATATTTGTTTTGAATAGTATATTCCTTTTGATTTAGAGAGCAATCTGTTTAAGTTGTGTCTATGAATCAAGGTGTGCAAAAGCAATTTCTTTTGTCTATATTATTTCATTATCTGATTTAAATCTATTATGACTTCTTAATAGCTGGTTACATCCTGTATGTCATTGGCAATTGGTATAATCTAATTGATGCAACTTCTCTGCTATCTTAAATACTTCTGAGATACTACTTACATGATGTGGTAGTTCATGCTCTGGATAAGCTTGAGTTCTAGTCTGTATTCTGGTATCATAATTTTTTATTATCATCATTATTATTTTAATTATTATTCCCATAATAAACAAGTATACCTATTTGGAAGAAAAATGAGTTCTTTCCACTAGTGAAGCGAAACTAAACAAATCAGAAATGAAGCAAAAGCATATGACAATGTTGCATTCATGTTCCTTCTATTCAATTTGAAAGAATGCCCCTTTTGTGCCATCACTGAGGTTGTAAGTATTATAATTAAATGTTGTATTAACATGGGACTAGCCCACTATGGTAAACACTACCTTAGTATGAGATTTTTGCAGGGTTAATCAGTTCTATGGTATTCCCTCTAACTCTATTTACTCTTTTCAGACCAACCCTACCTGTTTAACATTCTTTCCATTATATCTATTCTTACAACTTTACAGTTATTGTATGCTTTCACTTATTAATCTATTTTAGAGTATTAAGAGAAAGCATTATTTTCTGATTGCAGTATCTAATTCTGTCTCAACTACATGTTTCTTTTACTGGCACCAGTACTCTGCCGTGTTTTCCAAAATACGTAGTCTAACTAATTCTTGTTGCAGCTTACTTTTCATAAGCAAGGAGCAAAAGGGGAGATACCCAATACCCTTCTGCTCCTTTTTGCTGTACCACTGCATAACAGAAAACACCTGGAGGAGCATCTGGATCTCTCTCATATATGTAAAGTGTTTCTTTGAATCTTTTTGAGACCGACAAAATGGTTCACGTTTTGGGGGGTTAGAGACCTTTGAAAGAAAGGAAATGGATTTGCTCACCTAAATAATAAGAAAACACCAAATGCACCAATATAGAAATTGCACCTAGAGTATTTCCAAGGAAGTGACGAGATCCAGCTCCATGTGGTGAAGATCCAAATGGCCCTTGGGAAGGTCAAAGTGAGAACCGAGCTGCATGATTCAGGATCCACTTCTCCTTCCACATAAGAAACACTACAGAAATTCAAGACTAAATTAATTATGCTGTCTTAGTGACGCAATCAAATGGGTTTTGAAAGCTCTTGCTCTGGGAGTTATCAGGAGGTGACGATCACTAGAAAAGCTAAAAAATGTTTATCGCAACAGTGAGGGTCTCAAAGTGTATTTCCCCCTTAGGAGGTTGTTGCCTAAATAAATTCAGCAAGATTGTGAGGCACAAATTTTATTGCTTCTAGAAAATGAAGACCCCAAACTCTGGAAATAGAAAGCATAGAGTGAAAGGCATATCTGTTCAGATTAGGGAGCTGAATTCAGGGCTTGACTTTAAAAACTCTGAAAAACTCACTGGTGGCTGCGATGGGCACCCAAACACATTTGCCTGCGCACTCTGAAGCAGGACGCCACCCCACAAAGTAGCCAAGGTGACAGATCTTCTATCTAAGAAGTTATAAATTGAATATTGCAGGTGTTTTCCTAAAGTAAGATCGTGTTTTCCTAAAGTAAGTTCATGTTTTCTGTGTTGAAAAATAAATTATTTGCCTTTCATATGGAAATTTAAAAAATGCTGTAAGTTCTAAGAAATATAGTATTGAACCTCACTATGCTGTGTCTAAATGGCTCATATCTGGTGTCTCACTAATTACTATTGTACAGAATATTGGGATTCCTCCTCCACTTAGTACATAACACCTGTTATTGCTAATGGGAGTCATAGTTACTTATTAAAGAAGAGTAGATCTCTATTCAAGCTGCAGTTTGTAGTGCAGTGGGTTAAAAAATATAGCACAGTCTCAACCTTAAATTTCGTAGATGATATGCTGGCCCTGTTGAAGTCAATTAAAATTTTGCCATTGATTTCCAATGGTGAGAGTGTTCCACAATACAGGTTTGGACTGTAAAAGAAATCAATATTATTTTAAGGCATTTACTAGCTGAATTCTGTTTATTTTTAATTCCCTTGGTTCCTTCATGTAGATCAAGAGAAATTCATTCAGAGGACTTTGTGGACTGATAGTTTAATGAGTATGATTTAGACATGCGGCAACAGCCTAAATCATATGGCATTGCTTTCAGTTTTCAAACTGCCCTTTTACAACAGAGGTGTTTTTTAGCATAGCAAAATGAAAAAGTCACATACATTCCCACACAAACCCAAGACTATCAAACAAGCTAAACCAGACATCCCAAATATTTTTTCGTTATGATCTGGTTTTGTGTGAACACACAATATATAGATATACTTTACATATATCTGCCCTCTCCATCATTAGAAAATGAGCAAAAGTGGGTCATTTTGAAAGAACGTTCAAGAAACTGTAGCACAGAAAATCAATTTGCAGGCTGACACCCTGCCTGCCCAGTTTTTGCCTAGAATCACCTTCCCCAACAAAGTTGTTAATCCCTGAAAATATTAGTTTAAGGGACACACTGACATCATGTAGCTGTATTTGTACTTCACTAAGTTGCTATGAAATTGAACATGTATTTTTATTTTACAGTTTACTAATTTTCAGATTTACAACATGCTTTAAAAAAAGCATAACAATTTTATGCCTATTTTCAATTAAAGGAGATTATTTAGTTCACAGTGTCATTGCAGCAAGCAGGTTGGTTAAGCTACTACATGGCATTTGATATGACAAGGTTACTTCAGCTGCTATGTATTAATATGTACGTGTGGGATATAGTTTTAGAAAATTAAAAGGAGATTTAAAAAAAATAAATTAAATATATTTGTTGTATAGCTTTGCTTTTAACTCTAGAAAGGCAGCCTGCTATATGTATGTTTTGTAAAGTAGAAAGAAATACATTTATCAGTATTAAATGCAGTGCAATATACTTTACATAGTGACATACAGAGTAGGCACATGTGTACTGTATTTTAGAAAACATTGTTCTTGCATAATTTATCCACACAGTACACACAATTTTCCTCAGAGAGGGACTATATCCAACATATTCATAACACCCATACACTCCAAATATTTGGACCGCTCTGAGATGTTAAGGGAGTTACTTCATGAGACAGATCACACGCTCTTGCTTCTCTGTGAAAATTAGGTGGTACCTTAATTAAGCTGAATTGCAGTGGAATTCCATGTGAGTACTTACGACATTCACAAGGCTACAGAATGAGTTAATGATGATCAGTGTTATTACAGTGAATACCAAATGAATTAATAATGTTGGCACTCTTAAAATGAAGTGTTACCAAGGACTGTGGTAGAACACATAAGGTTAAATATTATGTGATGAAAGGCATTATGCGCTCAGTGGGAAGAAGCAAAACTCAGTCTCTGTAGCTCCACACTCGCAAGCACAGTGTCTGCCAGCATCACGCACGCTTCGTATTTGAACAAGTCGAATACACATACACATTTCCTTGCAGGAACAAGTGTTCAGCAACACTAGCCACAGTTTAACTTTCCAGGGGGAGGAAACATACCCTGTAGAGGAGCGATATTTCGTAGGAGCACTCTGAAGATCTCCCACAGACAGAATATCTTCTAAATATTCAGAAAATAATGCTTTCTCTTAATACTCTAAAATAGATTAATAAGTGAAAGCATACAATAACTGTAAAGTTGTAAGAATAGATATAATGGAAAGAATGTTAAAACAGTTCGCCGCCAGGAAGCTGGACACAGCAAGAACACCTGAATCTCCTACAGCATGCTGCCCTGAGTCATGCTGTTGCTTACCAGACACTGTGGGCTCTAGCTGGAATGAAACTGTGAAATACAACAACCTGACTCTACCTGATAAATTATTGCTTCGTAACCTTCTGAAGATAACCTGCCTCGAACTCATCGTGAAATTTTTGTTTAGATATAATATATTGGAACAATTCAACAATTCATATCTATTATAGATTTATAAGATGCGAAAGCATAAATGGATTTAATCAGACATAATTATTTTTATGCCTACTACTCAAAAATATGCAGAAATGAATTTATGGTTACTTGGCAGCCAGTGGGAATTGTGTTTATAAATGTTGAAACAGCTGTTGGCAAATGTAAGTGTTAAAGCACAGAAGAGAGCTTTTAACTTCTACTTGTCAGGTTTGCAATAAAGGAATCCTCGTTCCTTGTGAGGGCTAGGCTGTGATCCACGTACACTTCCGGCAGCTTCACTGAAATCCCTCAATTCATTCCACACTCATAGGCATGGCAAAGACATAAGAATTTGCCCTCTAAACTTTGACTAGTTCTTTACCGGCTCTCTTATTGTCTGTAATTACAAACACATATTATACAGTAATTCTCTGGGGGGATTAACATGGGTGAATGGATAAAATGAGGACTTACGATACTTTTCTCTGCCTTAACCCTTAGTATCTTATCTCTAGCTAGAGATGCCTATATTGTCTAACGCATGTGCACCCACCTTTACATGTGGATCGCACGCTTGCAGGTTTTGTTGAAGAGAATCAAGCGCATACTTAAAACTGTGTCGGTGCCTAACTCCTGTGTTCTGCAGGGCTAGCATGCATCATTGCTTTCCCAACTTGAGTTTTAGGGTTTTTAGCAGGATCAGTCTACTTTACACAAATACATGCGTGCTACCTTAATGTATGATCGTTCTACATGCAGTACTCCTGCCAAGTGCTCATAGTTTGGCTTCTATTTGAAAATCTCAGTTTACTTTTAAGTAACTTGTGAAGTTTTACATGATATCGATGAATTATTTTGTGTTACACCTTTATTAGATTACTCCACTTTACTTCCGTGCATTCTAGACAGATAGGTTAAAAATACCTGATTTGCTCTAAAGAAATTCCCCTTCCAGTTCTAGATTTAAATGCAATGATTTTGATTTGAAAATAAGCGAACAACAGAAATCGCAATGGTCAGTAAAATCAATAGCACAAGATAGACTGGTGCCAGGAACTAACCTATTTATGAACTGGAAGAAATATCCTGTATGGAACAGCAGTGGTGTCTGACCTGTCTGCACTTATGATATTCAAAGTCATCGTTTTTAAACAACCAGCAAGAGTGAAACACACCATTACTGAGTAAGTACACTTTTAACTCAGAGTATGTTACAACTTTTACACATAATTTACAATTTTGAAGGTGTAACAAAGAGCCGACTATGTACATCACAGGCTTACTCCTAGTATCTGACTTTATCAAATGATGGGGTTCTCTTTCATTCCTGTGCTCTATGTTATTGCGGAAATCAGTAGCATTTCCAATAAATTATAGATTGACCAGTACTAAAGACTCTTCGAAAACCATACTCGGTCATCTCCTACTCAACCCTTTTAAGCTCCTATTAGGCTCCTTTGAAAACCATAGAGTGCCCTCTGTTGATCAAAACACATTCCTTTAACATATTAAAGCTCTCACACAGCAAATGTTACAGTTTCATCTTTTCCAATGCTTCAGTTAAAAGAAAAAAAAAGCTAATTTTGCAAAAGTGAAGGTATTCACTTAAAGATTGGTGTTAGAGTACAGAAGTATAAAAAAAAAAACCCAAAACAAACAAGACCTACTGCATTACTAAATATTTACATATAATACTGATGATTAGGAAGATACATACCTGGTGATGCTAGTTGAAGGCAGTTTCTTTCCCTGCGTGTGCATGGGTATGCACATGCCTGTTCATTGGTGCCTACTGTCCCAGACATAGCTATACGTGTTTCTATCACTATAATGAAAAACAGTTTTTTTAAAAACCAGATGCAAACACAGATGCTAAACGCCACAGAATAGAGTGAGCAACAAAAAATGTGTAGTAAATGGTGATTACTTAATCCTACCATGTCTTCCCAAAAAGCAAAACAGCTGAGTGCAGCTTTTAGCTCCCATGTTGTCTCCGCATGACACAGAAAAATTGATGGTCTGGCTTTCTGGTGACTCTTTGAAACTAAGTTCCAGCAAGCCTTGATAAAACAGTAAATTTTATTGCAATTTCTGAGCAGGAATTCATAGGAGAATGAGAATATGGGGGGTTTTTAATCTTTTTTCCTTTCTCATCTGTTTGTTGGCTGAGAATGAAAGCATTGTTATACTTAGGGCTGTTTCATATGTTAATTGATTGAGGATATCAACACTGAAAGTGATTGATTTGCATTAAAAAATCCTATAAAATAACATATCCATATATTTTATTGAAATGCTGAGAACAGGCTCACACTTTGTGGTGAATGTTGAGATAAATAATAGTGTATACTCAATATGTTAGTTAATTAAATAGTTCAATTTATCTTGTGTCTGTATCATTGTACAGATAATGATTCATTTGTGGAAGTAATTGTTCTGTGCTGTTTTGTAATAAAGAAGGGCCACTTTCCATTCTTCTGTAGCCATTTGAAGATGTAGCATGAAAAAGAAGAGTTGTGTAGTTTAATTTCTTTTACTGTATTAGGACTTCAGTACCAAGTGTTGAAGAAACAGGTTCTAATGCTGAATGTCTGTATTCAGAAATACAGTGGTAACTAGAAAAGCATACAGACAATTCATCTTTTGAATCGGGAAAAATCACTAGTAAATACAGTAAATTAACATTAATTTCCTAATATAAAACATAAAGACTTAAGCCAGAAGTCTGGAAATTAAAGAGGAAAAATACAGAAACTCTGTTCTTCAATGATCTTGCCTCTTGCTTGCATTATATTTATTCTGCAAATGTGATTTTTTTTTCTAACGCTATAATTAAAACATATATTCATGAAACTGAGGTTTTATTAAATTGAGAATATGGTAATACAAAATCTTTTGAAGTACATTCATCAATACCATTTTTGCATATAATCTTCTTTTTGTCAGGTCCATAGATTAAATCCTTTTCAGTTGTGAACTGAAACATCTCAAATACATTTTTGTGGATAAAAGAAAAAAAAGACAGAATAAATGTCAAAAGAAAAATACAAGAGAGTTTTGGAAAATTAACAATATATGCTAGCACTCATACTGATTGTAATTTATTTTCTTTGAAACCTTAATGATTCTACAGTTTCATACACATTTTTGGTAACTACTACTGAAAAGTAAATTAAATTTTTAAAATAATATTTAACAATATACAGAAAAAAAAAGAGTAACCACATTAACATCCCTCACATTTTTTTAAAGGAAAGTCTCAAATTCATGAAAAATAATGTAGTATTGTATTGCCTAACTGGAAGGAAAATTAAAAATGCTTTGGAGTACGTACATTTAAAATAAGTTTCCTTTGGCTTACCAAAATAATTTTTACAATTTTTCATAAAAATTAATGGAATTAATACGTAGAAATCGCTTCCAGTGTGGAAGATTTTAATTGCAGAGTATTCCCATGACAACACAAAATATGCCATATTCCTGTGTTTTCTACCTGTCCTAGCAGCCACAAGAGGGCACTCTGCTTTTGTTTGTAACTTGGTTCAACTACTGTCTGTAGTTTATGGATATGCTCTTTCAGAAGTAATATTCAATTTTTTTCCTCTTTCTTCCCATTTCAAAGATCGTATATTTTGCCACTGTATATAATGAACTGATGAAATGATAGGCTCAAAAATCCTTAATGAGTAACTATACTTCCACAACTTGACTCGATTGATGCACCCCTGTTGCAATTGCACTACTGGAGCTCTCACAAACACATTTTGTTGTGTTGAGTATATACGATACACCCTAAACCACCATTGACATGATTTGTTTTATGGAGAGATTGAACTCTGGGGCAGCATTAAACAGAAGCAGGACTCGCTCTTCCAAGCCACATAGGCAGTAGGTGCAGACTTGCTGTAGTACCTGAGAAGGAGGACTACACTGAAGGAAGATGGTGTGGATGTAGTCACACCTCCATAAAATCTCATTTTTGCTGTCAGGCTATGCCGTGACTGCAAAGTATTATACAGCCAACAGCTAGTTTTATGTTGTACTCCTTGTACCTGCCCCTAAAATATCTATTTAATTAGTCATTTTAAACGCGATACATAGCAGCCCAAACATGGCATTTTTTCCATATATTTTTTCTACTGTAATATATAATATTTTCTACTGTACATAATAAGCAAGGAGCATTAACAAAAGTTAATAGGTATATCTCCAAGCTAGACACAGAAGGCTGCCTTGTTTTTTCGGTATCCTAGACTATATATATAGCTTTAGACCATGCAAGACTAATCTAACTAGATTTTCAAGTAAGCTTTCCAGGAAGAAAGCTGTCTAGGAAAGGCACAGGGCAGACCTTTTTTGTGCGTATGCATCAGTCCTTTTCAGAAGCACAAGGTGCTTTTCCCTGAGAGCTGTATCACAGCGAGAGGAGGGATGCTGATGTCTTCTACCTTTTCAGCCTTTTGACAGCCTATCACCATCTGGAAGACCTTTCTCCACACTTTGTCATTAACAAAACCACAAATAAGCTTTGCTCCTTTATCTGGGCCTTTACCAGACCAAGAAACTGGATAGGATTTCCCCCATGGAAACCTTTCCTCTGGAAACCTTCAAAGACATTTCCCTCTCCACACTGATTGAAAAGCTCAGGCACTGGTTTTTTAACCTCAGATTGCTTAAATTTGCAAATTGCTTAAGCTTTGCTCCTTTATCTGGGCCTTTACCAGACCAAGAAACTGGATAGGATTTCCCCCATGGAAACCTTTCCTCTGGAAACCTTCAAAGACATTTCCCTCTCCACACTGATTGAAAAGCTCAGGCACTGGTTTTTTAACCTCAGATTGCTTAAATTTGCAAATTGCTTACAGTCCTGAAGGGCAAAGGGGTCCAGGAAGGCTGGGCGATCTTCAAGAAGGAAGTCTTAAAGGCGCAGGAGCAGGCTGTCCCCATACGCCGTAAGAAGAATGGGCGGGGAAGACG
>NW_008824983.1:4420648-4442363 GCF_000699105.1 Pygoscelis adeliae | reverse complement strand
CATGGTTTAGTGGGCATGGTGGTGTTGGGTCAACAGTTGGACTTGATGATCTTAGAGGTCTTTTCCAACCTTAATGATTCTATGATTCTAATTTCAGTCTCAAGTTATGTGCCTGAACTAGGTGGATTCTGTATGCAAGAGTTTCTAGCACAAACTGCTAGAATAGCACCCTGTGGAGATCTGGAGGCGTAGGAAAGGGTTTTGTAAAACAAAGACAAGCAACCAAGAAATGTGAATTTTATAACATAACTGGTGTTTTCTGCTTGGCAACATCCCTGGTGTGCTTTTAGAATGATATCGGAGACCTCAAATGTTCATAGACTGTTAAAACATAAGTATAACACTTTCACAGCTCCCACAAGGGTTGTACTGTTCATTGCATGAATGGAGTAAAAGGTACTAAGACGTGGGGGATATTATAGTGATATCATAGTATTATACCAGTGATCAACCCAGTCGTAAGAGGTGAAGAATTAAAAGCACAGTCACTCAAACTGGAATGTAAAGAGGTAGATTGCACAGCACTGATTTATCTTTTCTCTGTCTTGATAACTTCAGTTTCTTGGAGCACGTGAGACACAACCAGAGCAAGATATGCTTAATATAGCTGAGTGCAGAAACAGGTATGTTTCTCTGTATGGCCTGGGCAGGTATCACTCAAGTATCTCCATCCCTTGACCCTACTGCCAGTCTTTGCAGATGTGCCTCGGGCCACTATTTTTGTAAAGCATTTCACAGTTAGATGTTGATCACGTAATTGGCAAAATAAACTATGGCACTTTTTTCCCTCTGGAGGCAGAGGAGAAAATGAACTATGGATTTGATTTGGTTTGAGGGCAATTTAGAGGGGTAAACCTACTGAAAACATCATAGCTGTTAGAAAGTCAAATCATGTCGGTGGTTGCTGAGTGAGACTAGATTCATCCAGATGTTCCTCTCTATTTTTCTGTAATTACTTGTGGTCACTCTCCACCCAGCGAGTCAGCCATGACAGGAGATGACATGAGTCCAACGCCTCCATTGGCAGTAGCTGTGGAGATGGAGACCCTGCACCCCCCTGTGCGAGTCAGCAGCTGTGCGTTGGGTCATATTTCATGTTGGCAGCATTTCTTCAACCAGCTGCTGTCCTGGTCTGGTATCTGCATTCCTCTCATTTCAAAACTGACCTTTCTCTGAGTTACAGACAAAAAAGAATGAGCAACCTGCTTATGTGTATTTAAATACGAGTAGCTCTGGAAATAAAGACAACCAGTGCCTGGAGAGGGAACAGGGGATGATCTGATCTGTCAAAAGGCCACGTTCAAGCTTGAGTCCCCTTTCCTTCACCCCGATCATAGAACATACAACAACTGGATGTTTAATTTCCTTCGTTGCAATGCTCATCACCTGCACTGTTTGAACAGAGAGGAATTTCCCCTGCTCTACTACCACTGTTTTTGTCTGATTTTGTATACTTTGATAGCAAAATTATCAGGAAAGGGCAGGCCCTCAGCAAAAGCCACAGCATTGGTGGCAACTGCTGGAAGTATGCTGAATTAGATGGATCAATCCGTTATTCGGGCAGATAAATCTTTTCTCTTTTTTGAAACTAGAAAACACAAAGTTGAAAATTGCTCCTGGCTCTAAGTAATGAAAACACAATGTATTCTCTTTATGCTGAATCCATCAAAAGGTAAAAGCATATTAAGTCTCAAGTCAAATGACTTCCCAATTAGCCAGCCAGGTTTGTATCCATGAAAAATGCAAATTACAGATGAGTGATGAGATCTTGTATGTGTTACTGTTTAGCAGTCTCAGACTTTTTAGCTAGAACGGTAGTAATAAATAACGCTGCTGAGTGCTCATGCTGTGAAATTGCTTGCTGTTGTGAATACATCTCTTCACTACCTGCACGTGCAGCAGTGAAAAGTACAAGCACTGTTAATCACCCCTAAAACAGTGAAAGAGGAAAGAAGGAAGATCCTTCCTGGCAATGCCTTTCTGAAAACCCAGTGAATCTAGACATTATGTTATGTTCAGGAATTCAACAGTGCACCTGCTTAGAGGCTGGATGCGTCAGATACTCTTTCTTCTGCTCTAATCCCCTCACTCCCCTCCTGCCTCTTAAAAAGGTCCTTATTTAATACAGGAAAGAGTTCTGACCATTTTTAGAGTGAGCAGGCAGAGATGTTATCACGTAGCTACCTGTGAAGGGATCAGCCCTGCAAGTTCTAGGTAGTCCTTCCCAGCAGGCAGATGGTGGTGGTGGCTGCTACACAGCTCAGCAGTAACTCCTCTCCTCAAGGGTAGGGAGATGGCAGCCTTGAAATGTAGGTCTGCCTCTGATCTACACGCATCGCTTCTCAGGGTGAAAACTTTGCTTTACTTCTTGTATCCACCTGATGCTTTGGCTTGTCCTGAGGTTCAGTTAATGCCAGCAGAGTTTACACTCTGTAACACGTATTCGTGTGTTCAATTCAAGACACTTCAAGGATGGTCACTGCCCCCATGTTGCATGTTGAATTGCGAGCCACTGATTGTATAATTGCATTTTAACATTATTTCTAGCAGACCTCTTAGAAGTAATCCAGTGACTCCCTGGGGAGCTGCAGGCCCTCCCAGACAATGTCTGCATCTATTGCTATTCTGTTTACTCTCCCCTTCAGAGTGAGCGTATCATGCAGAAGTTAGAGTCAATCTAATTTATGATGCGGGTATTTCTTCTGTGACACATAAAATATTGCAAATATATCTAGTGTGTTATGGAAAACAGTTTTATATAAATAATTTTTGTCTTTAATCCCTTCAGTCGATGATCTCTGCCTGATTCTTCAGCTAATTTCACACCATTGTCTAACCTACACCCTCTTATCTTGTGCCTGCTCTTAAAGTTGTCAAAGTGAATGTTGTATTAGGTCAGAATAATGCGTGCAAAGATGTTTGACAAAACAAGTCTGACGGTTTTGTAAAGGGACAATACAGCTTAGAAAAACACCTACCAGTGGCAACCTGAATATTTCCGTCTGTATTTTCCAGTTCTCCAAGGACAAGTTGTGTATCCTTTGCACAATTCAGTACACTGCCATTTTTCTTTTTATATGGCAACAATCTTCATCTAGATTGCTGCTACCAACTGTATATGGGACATGCCAGGCTTCTTCACTCCAGATTTTGTGGAAGAGTAGGTAATCTTTATGCAACAATGCTTTGTTGCTTTGTTTTATAAAGGGAGAGTGAGCTAATTGAAAAACACAGGAGAGTTGGTAAAATGCACAAGGAAGTTGAAGCAGATGTTGGTTCTTCTGACTTTCACGCGTTCTACTTGGTAGCTCTGTTCTATAGTTCCCCTAGCTGTAATACGGGAGTGATAATATTATGAGCCTAACACATTGGTCTGATGAGTTTTATTTCACTCAGCCTTGCAAAGTGCTTTGAGAACCTTGCTGATATCAGCAAAATACAAGAGGCTTTTTTCTCTCTCTCTTTTTTGTTATTGTGCCTGGAAATCATAATGTTTAAATAAAAATAATTTATATTCATGTTTCCTTTGAAAATAAAGGAATGGAATATTTTGCAATTAAGATCGCTTTCCGTTTGCAAAATTTGCCAGCAATCAATCCTCACACATAGAAAAAAAATCATGTGACAGATCTATGACAGTTACACAATGAAAAATCATTTAGTTTATCTTGCACACAGTTACTGTTCTTCATTTAAAACACTTCTGTCAGCTGTATGCAATAACATCTCATGTCTATGTATATTGCGATAAAAGAAAAACCAAATTAGAGTGTCTACATTTCTATTGCCTCAAGATATGATTTTTTTTTTTTCAGCTTTTCTATTAAACAGAATAGGTCTGGCTTAGCTGCAGGATTAGGTAGCTCCATCAAAACACTTGTTATTGCAGTAGAGGATATTCTGTCGTGCACTCTTCTCTTTCTCAGTCAATGCTATCTTATTTTTCAAGTAACACCAAGATAGTGGCGTACAGCTTACGTGATAGACTTGTACTTGAGGTGCATTGTTGTGGCAAAGCTACAGAACTGAAATATTAACATCACTTTTGGACATTCGTAAAAAAACAGAGATGGTTTTAAGTCTGTTAATACAGGTATAAGTTTACTGTGCCGACCTCATCTCCAGTTAGGGAATTCCATTCTGCATATCTTCATTACTTACTGGTTTCAGCTGACTCTATGAAACATGCAGTTTTCAACATGTGGTCTGAGGAAAACTAAGCATGGATGGACTGTTTCCAAGACTTCCAGAAAAGCTGAATAACAAAAGCAAAGTCATTGTCATGAAATTATAATTCATTTTGCAGACATCTACCTCTTCAGAGGAAGACATGGGGGTGTAAACTGAAAGGAGTTGAAAATCATTGTAATATACTGGATCTAATTTAACGAAGTACTGGATCCAATTTAACTCACGCTCTTTACAGAACATCTTTACCACTCCCAGAGACAAGCAAAGGAATGTGAGAGTACCTCAGAATGAACTCCTGTAGGTCCAAATAACCACCGTAATCAACCCATGGCAATTGCACTTCAAAAATGTACACATTTATTTAAGTGGGAATCGTGCAAGTCTAGATCAAAGCTTCAAGATTAAGGTGGCATTTACAGCAAGAGTGTAATCTGACCATCTAACAATATTAAAATGGGTTTTGGCCTTAACCATTATGTGTTAATCCTACTTATGAAAACTATTTTCTATGCCATTTGCAATGAAGCTTGGTCATATCCTCTGAGAAAAAAGAACAAATATTTATATATTTTATTTCAAGTGGATTACTTCACTATTTTTCCGTTCTCTATATAATCAGGAAATTTGACATTAAAAGCATGAATTCCTAGAATTTCAAAAATACACCGAACACTAGAAGTACATTAAAATAGAAGCAGGATTGATGAGAAATGTTTGAAAGGTAGCATGGAGCTGCTAAGAGAGGTTGCTCTTATTTTCAAAAGCGGAAACTTTTGAAAAGTGAAAGTTCAGTTTAAAAGAAATCCAAACGTGCTGAATTAGGAAATATGAGACTGAAGCACCCAAACGGCTTGGGCTCTGCTCTGCTGTGGCTTTTGGGGAGGGTTTCCATAGCCTGCAGAATGTCTTCTGCTGCTGTTTCTGCCAGATCAGATCTATGTTGCTATGTTAAGGCTACACTTCACGAAAAACACTGTTTCTTCACAACATCCAGTACATTTACCTTCAGAAGTGTCTTTTCAGAAGAACTGGAGGTATGTGGCCAGTAACATGCATTAAAACACCAAGTTACTGAGGAAAGCAAAATTGGAAAGATGTTAAAAACTATTTTCTTTTAGAGATATTTCTTTGGCTACTTTTTAAACCATCTGAGGAAAGTAACAGGTTTTATTGATTTTTTTCAAAAAAAATGTTTCCACATTTATTATAAAAAGTTTTTTGGAGTGAGAGGAATAGGACAGGAAATCTGCAGATATTGTCAAAATTCTGTTTTAAAGACATGAAGATATTAGAAGGAAATAGTGCTGCCTTCTGTCAAACAAGAGTTTTTCAAATATTAATTACAGGTTTCACCGCCATGAAGAACTTCAGGAGGTGTAGCTGATTACCTACATTTCAAAGGTAGCAAAAGTCCTAGGAGGACACGCAGAAGACAAGGTTTTGCCAGTTTTGTAAGGAAGATGCGGATGCTGGAAGAGATGTGTCTTGTGGATGCAATTGTGCTCCCTTTGATACATGAATCAGACAAAGATTTGCCTTTTACTCAGTTCTTTTCAGAATTTCTCTTCTTTGCCTGGGGGTAAGGCTCTCTTGTGGAAGAGAGAGCAGGGGAAGGAAGAATACTAGTAGAGGCTGGTAATGATCAGCCAAACTCACTATTTTCTCATAGTCTGTGTATAGGGCACCTGGGTCTATGACCAGGGGAAAAGCAGAGCCATACAAAGGGTTGTCCTCAGTGAAAGAGGAAGGAGACCTTTGTTTACCTTGCCATTACCATGTATGTAGCTGTACGCACAGAGGCAGACAGTCGGAAACAGCTGACAGTAAGGTTTATACTTGTTTGGATGGATGGCTCCTGAGTCTCACCTCATGCCTCACTGTCGCTGCTGAGAACACAAGAGTCTCACTCCCCATTTGCATCAATTTTCTGTTTTTAAATTATTTTAATCGGTCTTGCTTAAGACCTGTCTGTATGGCAAAGTTAACATGAAACACACAGGGCTTTGTTTTACAAGTGGAAAATATAGTCTGCTTATAGCAACTCTCATTTGACTTTGATATTATTTTTTTTGCAGCATTAAGATTATATTTCTTGGAACTAGATCATGTTAACCTTTAAAAAATCAGTGAAGGTATATCTAAATTTCGTCAAATGTGAGACACAAGCCCTCAGCGCTCACTCTCTTTGACCAAAAATCAGATGGCTGTGCCAAAGTAACACCAACTCAAAATGCATATACCTTGTTGCTCAGCTCCAAGCAGTGGTACCTAGTAGGATGATACATTTAGACCCTGCATGTTGTGAATGAAGTCACATACCTTATTGTTGTCTCAGTAGAGTACCTACAATGTACACCACACAACAAATTCCTCTTTGTCTTTAGATCACTCATTTCAAAGATAACGAGCTTTTTCAGAATCTCTGCTAACTCTTTATATATACAAAACCATGAAGAAGCATTTAATTTGCAGAAATTGATGATGCAAATACAGGTGTACAGTAGGACCAATGGTGCATTTTCAGAGTTTTGCATTTTAGTACTTTAGTCAGTGTGCTAAATAACCAAATGAACCTCAGCCCTTAATAGGGAAATTTCATTTCACTGAAATACCTGTCAACATTTTCTACATGATTTAAACCAGATGTTCAGTAACTTGCACGAAAAGTTAAGTATGATGACATGATAATGTCCTCTAAGTTCTTGCTTTCTGGAGGGAAATAGATTCAAAATATCTGGAGGTTAGTAAGACACACGAAGCAAAACATGCGGACCAATCCTGAGTAATCTTGATACTGAGTAAAGTTTGCCATAAAGATGCTGAAAAAAAGAGGCTTCCATTTGCATCCTGAAAATCGAAGCATTAACCCATTAATCACTCCTTGGAAATACAAATAATGGGGTTTAAGTGTTTTACTGAAGACTTCAGTTCATACTTTACCTCCTTAGGTCTAGCCCAAATATGTTTGCCTAAATAAACTGATTCATATAAAAGTCACTTACCACCAGTATTCCTCATGATGTTAGCTCTCAAGAACATGGGAAGTCAACAAAATTTCAATTTGTTTCCCTTACAGAATGTTTTTTTGATATACAATAATATCAGATACTGTATGTACATTAATATTTATTTATCATATATCTAACGTTACTTCATATTCATAATTTTTATATTTTTAACTCTTTACAGAATAAACGATGCAAATTTTTTCACTATGGTTTGGACCAACTATGCTTGAATGAAAATGAGGTTTCATTTAAAAATGACCCCAAACAGAACCTGAGATAGTTAACTCAAGGCATGCATATACAAGAGGAGGGGAGGAAAAGTTCAGTCCAATGCAGCATATTGTTCTCTCATTTATCAAATCAAGCATCATGTAATTGAGAAGTCCCTTTTTCAGCATGTCCTTCAGGATTTTAGAATTAGTAAATTCCATCTTTTTTCACTTTCTGTAGGTAGAAAGAGGATAATGACATCACTACTGCTTGCTCTGTCAGATTTTCAGCTTTGCATGAACTAGTCATTAAATCAACCCGGTATAATATTCCCTCTGTTTCCATGGGAGAGGCTGCAGCTGTCCAAAGCCGGCTCGGTGTCTCAGCAAAGATGCGGCGCCGTGTGCTCACCCAGTGCCGTTACCGATTCTGCTCTTTGGATGATTTAGAAACTTTGGCACCAGATAAACGCTGCTGTCAGCTACCCAACGACAATTGAGAAGGACTCCAGCCAGGCTTCAGACACGAGGTTTCCTAGCTTCGCCACGCCATGGCCGGTGCACTACTCCCCTGCACAGCTCCAGCACGGCACGCCGGGGGCTGGCAGCTCTGCAGGACCGAGATGCTGAGCTGCCTGCACCTGCAGCCTCTGGCCGGCCAACGGCAGAGCCAGTCCAAACGCCTCAACACGGGAGCCTGGCTGAAAGCATATTCATTGAATGTGGTACCGTAAGCACATGCATAGAGCCACTGCTAACCCTCAATTAATAAATCTGCCACCAGAGTACGGGGGCGCTGAGCAGCAGTTGTGCTAGGTCTGGGCAAGCATATGAGTTTCAGCTCAGCATTGGTTCTCCTGGACCTGAGCTGCCGTGAGCAGTCTCATCAGGGTCTTTACACTATTACCTGGAGTACCTCCATGTATCTCTTAAAAATTGTAAACCTGGTTGCATCATCTTTCAATTTTAATTTAGAATACATCTATAGACAGTACTAAAAAGTCATAACTTTGGACTTAAGCAACTGCATAAGTTCTTATTTTCTATATTTTTACGTCATCGCTTGTTATAAATACTAGCAAAAGGTTACTCCACCTTTTGTGGAGAGAAAGGCTTCTACACCTTTCTCATCATTCTGACTACTGTGTGCATCACATATTAATCATTAAGATACAGAAGAAAACGCCTCTGTGAGAGGCGGGTGTCATATGACTCTGGGACCCTATTGTCATCCATGAAATGAATGACCTGCAGAGACAGAGTTGTCACATACACAGCTACACTTTCTCATTAGTGAAGATTTTCCAGTAGCACAAATGTACGTTATCTTTAAGGCATTTCAGCAAGACTCCTTGGAAGTGATTCACAGCCAGATCTTCCAGTAAATCTGAAAGGGATCCCAAAGATCAGTTTCAGGCTGGGGATATACTAAATACAAAGGATTCCAGGTGACCCAAATGAGATTTTACCATTTCAAAACCTCCCATAGCTGTATTTCTAGAGTCAAAGATCTGACTTGTGATCTGTACAACACATAAAATACTTAATACACACTCTGGGTTTTTTTTAAGGCAGCTCATAAATTTATTGCAGTCTTATGGCATACCATTCAGATTGATTTATGGGGCACAGCTCAGATTTCTTATAGCTGAATTACCAAGCACAAACCAGGTACACCATCCCATTAAAAATGAATTTACTATGGGAACTGCACATTGAAAGTTAAATAATGGCTTGATTTTCAAGCTGAAACTGAAATATTTGCTTTTCTGCCAACTAATCCAAAACAGTCTATGAATAATTGCATTACCTTTGCTTTCAAAATGTTATTTATTTTCACTGAAGGTCATAGTCTTTGGAGAAAAATTACAGAATAATGAGCATTACTTTACATACTCTGACCTGTAGTGTCACCACTGTCACACCTTTGCACTGAAGGGTATGCTTATCTTGGCAAAAGAACTCAGTTATGCTGTTGTTTTTTTTTTTTTAAAGATATGTTTATTTTATTTTAAAGGAAATTTTACATATGTATACATACACAAGAATAGCTGCAATTCATATGAACTGCAAAGTCATTAATGAGTTCCAGATCAATGAAATCTAGAACAAAAAGGTTCTTAATCCCAGAGCACATCATCACCAGTTACGTTTAGCTCACATTTCATAAGAAGTAATATTTTAGTAAATGTCCTAAAGAATAAGGATAAAAAAATGTGTGAGGTTCTCTTTTTCATATTCTTTTTCCCACCAGTCTGACTTACTACCATAAATTCAACTGTACAGACCTTTAAAGAAGAGATAAATTATCATAACAGAATGTAAAACGTTATAAGAATGAGCCAGTGTAGGTATTTCTTAATGTTTCTATTCTGCAGCCTACAAGGATAAAAGCAAATTCTCTAGAACAGTGAAAATACAGGGTCCCAGCCTGACCAGCAGATACAGTCCTCATTTTTATTTCTAAAATTTTCTGAATGTTAACTGTATGATGTGCTTAGGATTGAAGAGAACAGTCACTTTGAAAAGAAGTCCTATATAGAATTTTCATCACATGGTATGGAAACCTTGCCTAATATACCAGAAGTGATAAAATAAGAAACCATCAGATTTGGATGTATAGTGGCTCCTAAAATAAAATTTAAAAAAAAAAAAAAAGAGAGTAAAGGTAAATAATTTCCCCTCCTTGCCATTTTCAGTTATTAGCAATTATTTATTTGGGGGACCATTTGAACTTGTAAACAAGTTATGAAAATAACTGAGCATTTGAACTGCTGTCCATGCTGCTAAGTGAGGTGACACGTTGACCCAGATCAACTGGGTTGAATCTTGCCCAACATACTTATTCATCATGGAATCTCTTGTGAACTGAAAAGAAGTCCCTGGTCCTCATCTGGAACCTCACTTTGTTCATGGTCATGAAGCCTTGGAAGACCAGAGGAACTCATTACGTGGCTATACTTATATTAACACACAGGTAGTATATGTTTTGTTTTGGTTTTCCCCTGTAGACTGCCTCCTCTATTCCGTTTCTTAAGCACAGGGGTTCATTTATCCGCCCCAAAGTCCCCCACCATAAACTCCTCCTACACCGTTTTCAAGCTCACAGTGCCCACTGACAGCTTACAAAGTGGAGCAGGTGCTGACTGAATGTAAAAGAACAAGTTGCCTTCCCAGTGTGGTGCAATAGAGCTGAATTATATGAAAACCACACAGTGTCCATAACCAGGTGAGTGACATCCTTACGTACTCTCGCTGTGCACTGCTGGCCTTTGGAGGATGTGCTTGTATGTCACAGAAGTACTTGTTTGATTCCACTTTTTCCCTATCTGGCATACATCCATGCAAGACCTAAGTCAGCTATCTGGTGTAAGGGTATGCTTCATGTGTAGAGAATAATCAGCGTGTTATATGCAGAAAGAGCAATTAGTTTCTGTGGTTTTAGTCTCATTTGAAAGAATCATAGCAAAAATATGCAGAATCAGCATTGCCTGATCAACCTGTGACTCTCCTTCATCCAGATTTTCCTCACTTTTGGTCTGGAGTGGTCCCATTCAGCTGTGCATTTGGAAAACATTCTGCATTACCCCGTGTCTATCACAAACGCTCTGCAGTCCTACTGCCAGGTACTGTATTGCCAGAAAGCAATTTGGTCTGATCTTCCTAATGTAGGGCATGGAATACAATTTGTGCTAGGCAACCTGCACATTACGTTGAAAGGAGACCATAAAACAAGGGCCAAAAGCTGAAAGATTTTGTGATAAAAGACTAGGACAGAGGGAGCTACTAGACAATGAACTCCATAAAAAGGCACATCTGTATTTATCTACAAGTGATACAAAAGAACATTTATAAAAAGTGCAAGTGTGATGTGCATGCAGAGTACTGAGTGCTTCTAACCCATTGATTTATTATACCATTTGACAGCAGTTTCCCAGTAATGGATCATAGCTGCTAATGATGATTTTAAAGTGCAATTGGAATGAAAACAGGACTTCTTCTCTTTAATCTGTTATGTGTGACACACTACGGTAGATGTGATTTACTACTTGTGTTGTGAAATACCATGATTGGCCAGTGGTAGAGAATGTGCTATAAAAAGATGGCATAGAGCTAAGTTATTTCATATCCTCCTTTCTAGCTTTCCAGCTGTGTTGGCAAGTCTTACTTTTATATGTACATATTCTTTTTAGAGATACTAATTGCTTAATTTTTATTTCCTGAGCAATTAATGACATTAAATAAATGTAAAAAACTTTATACAACACAGGGTATGTCAGCATTTATAATTCATGACAGTTTAGGTTTTAAAAATATTGCCTCACGTTCTCCTCTAGTTATAAAACACTTCACATAGACAGAAATTGTAAATGACTCTTTCATAATGCTTAACAATAGGCATTCCAATCATCTACTTAGTGAACCTGATGCAGTTCTTGGGGAATTTGGGGCCTTCAGAATCAAGTGTACTGAAGAGACTGTCAGTCAGTGGGTTGAAGCAAGTAATATCGGATAATCAGTGACAAAGGTCAGGGACCACACCAACCGCCATGCAAACAAAGGGTGAATTCGTGCTCCATTTTCTCACCTTCCCTCTCCAAGACTTGCACAAATACTGAGGAGGCAATCTCAAAGAACAGCTGGTGGGAGAGGAGAGAGGAGAATGTCTTTGGGAAAACTGGATTCCAGGTTTGAAGTTCCTTGGAATAGCATGTTTTTGTATGTCCGAAGCTAGAAAGGGATTTCAGGTATTTAATTTTGTCTTTCTACTATTGTTCTCACAAACACTAGCATGGAAGAAGCTGGAGAACTCATCGTGTATACTCAAAAAGGGTAGTAAGCTCATTTCAGAATTATATATATAAATATTCATCCCAAATCTCAGTCTCCCCTTGTACCTTCCATCATGAACCTATAACATTCTTACTTTTTAAATTTTCCTTACCATGAGAACAAAGGTCAACTTAAGCAAAGTTGATGGCAGCAGAGATCAGCAAAAGAGGAGACTGGACACAGTATTCTGGACACAGAATTTATATTCAGAAAATGAAAAAAGAGACTGCCTTTGGAGAACTAACATGGCACACAACCAAGCTGCAACCAACCAAGAAAAAGAGTATTTAATCCACTCGCTTTCTTTCCTGGTATCATTTTGGTAGCTATTTTCCTAAATGGGTCCATCTTTTTTGCAGGTTTCAGCTCATTTTCAGAGCAGCAGCCAATGATTTCTCCACAACTCAATTTTACATCCACAGCCACCAGTCATGTGAGAAAGAGCTCACCTACCTTAGGATATGCCAAGTATCAGTTCTTCTAGGTATCTTGTTTTGTTGGATAAAGAAGAAATGCAGTGACAGTCTCCAATATGGGGTGCAGGGGAGAAAATTAGTACATTACTGCCCAAATCTCGGCTCACTTCCTCAATCAGAGGGAGAGGGTGACCTTGTTTTCTCTGCTAAATTGTCCAATTGTAGTTTGAACTCCCATTTCACACACTTGCAGAGCAGATCCACTGCTTCGTCTGTTCTCATTTGTTACAGCCTCTTTGGCTAATTTTCCTTATGTGCGATTCGTATCTCATGAAGCATTTTTTTTTGCGGGGAGAGAACCTGTTTACAACAGAGACAATGTACAACTGATAAGAAATGAGCCATATGCTCCCCCTAAATTACTAATTCTGCTTACTAACTAGAAAAGCAGAAATAGCGTTGAAGACTTTGCGTGAAAGCCTCTTACTTTCTGCTACCGTTTACTTAAAAGTCAGAGCAATGGTCTTTTCCCGTAATCCTGACCTAGTCATTAGCGTGGCAGGTGCTTTCTCTCCAGGACCATGGAGAGTGCCTTTATCCGCCCCGAGGGGCACCCCTCTGCTCCCAGTACTTCGCGGAACATATTTCAAGTAAATAAGTATTTTCAGAGGCGGGGAGGGAAAGGGTATGGGTATGGGTATCCATCCTTTTAAGCTGGAGACAAGGCAGATATACGTGCTGGCGTGCTGGTGATCTGTGGGTGCAACTCCCCTCAGGGAATGCTTTCTTTTTCTCAGTTCACTATACACTCCACACTTCATGCCTGTTATTCCTTGCCTGCAATGGGAAAAGAGTTTGCTTAAGGAGATTTTGAAAGACAGTCCAGTTTTTATAGATTTTTGAAGTTGTATCCTGAAATAGGACTTTTAAACCTTTTGGTAGCAGAGAAAGGTCTTTGAGTCCTCCTTTCCTCCCACTGAGAACTGCACAGAGACACTTTGCCTGCCATTCACCTTTGCTTGTATTGTTTACATCTCTCAGTCATGCTCACACAACCTTCTTGTGGCAACAATAGCAACTGCACACATGGGCAGAGTTTTACAGAAAGGATAATGTGTTTTTACCTGGCAGCTACACTGGACAAGCCTCCTCTCTGAGGATTGTTAGCAACACTCTGTAGATCCCAGTGTGAAAACTTTTGTTTTAAATATTAATGAATATAATTGTCTCTGAGGATGGACTCTGGAATCTATTCCATCTTTGAGGATTCTTTCCCCAAACAATTTTCCTGTTAGTGGTTTTACTAAGTACCTGCAGAAATCGCAATATTGGAATGACTTGGTAGAGTCCTAAAAACAGGACAGTGAGTGTGTGTTAGCATATGTGTTCAGCAATGTACAATCAGTTTTAAATTTAAAAGTATAATTCAGATCACTTTGCATCTCACAGTTTCATTGTGATGATCAACTGGGAGAGCTGAAGTGTCTCCTGTTTTTCAATGACTTGCAAGAATAAACTATGCAGAGCCAAAAATGCACAATGGGATTCCTTTCAGTGATTAATCAGGAAACAAACCCACACTATGCCTTATCAGAGGTGTTATTCTTCACCAACACATAGCACTGAAATTGCTTTAGGCATTCTCATAAAAGCGATTGTAGTTATGAAGAGAAACACCAGGTAAGGCGGAAATGTTCAAGAGCTGATGTTTTTTCTTCTTTAACTGACAGGTTTCTTGAATACTTAGTTCGCTTTTTATCTTAAACCTGCCAGACAATTTATATTCCAGCAGATAAGATTCCTGAAGAAAAAGAACTCTGAGCAGAATATAACCAGTTTACTAATTAGGTGTCAAATGGCTGACTGTTTACATATAAGGAAAATACTAACTCTGAAAAAAGGCCGCTACAAAAAAGCGAGCAGAAAAATGGCAAATCTGAAAAAAAATACATCTTCTTGTATGTGGATGACATACACAAATACAGTGCACATGAAAACACACGTATTATATATATCAGTTGGCATGTGGATGGAGGACGGACCAGATGATCACTTTACATCTGTTCCAACTTTCCTCCTCTGTGATCCTCTGTGTGTCAGTGCACACATCCGTGCATAAAACATTCTTGTCAACTAAGGCTAGGACATGACAGGCATTTAGTTACAGGTTATTAGTGATTTTAAAGGGAAGGTGTAAAACTGGACTGCAGAAAAGATTTTTTATTTTTGTAGAGAAAAAAGAGAACACTTCATAGGACTAGAAGACAACAGATTTGAAAAGGTTCCAAAAGAATACCTGAAATTCCAGATCCTTTTCTAAGGTCTTGAGCAAAAACCTCTGTAGTTGCTGGCATTAAAGAAATGCTATACAGCTTGAGCAAACCTAATGCTTCTATTCAAGACTGTCTCAAAGGAATGAAACCAACTAAAAGATTAAATGGAATCTGAGTTTTAGACCAGAAATTCATTCGTAACAGGATTCCCTTTAATAGCAAATGCTATTTAATATTATTGATGTGGGCGTTACGGTACCCAAAAGCATGTCACCTCCTCGAAGAGCTCTATAATTCCTTTAGTAAGAGACTGTAAAGAAGTCCCCTTCCTCTTTGATAACTGACCCAGGAGGGCATTTACTGAGTTCAAAGAGAAGGCACAGATATATTTTTTTCCCTTGTAAAGGCAATCTACATAGAAGAGAGAGCACAAAGAATCTCACTTTATTCCCTCATATAGACACTTGATTTAACATGTATATTCATGAATAATGTTTCTTTTTCTACGCTGTTGACTCAGCTTTACTTAGATGCATATTATCATACGTAATTCTGAGCAAGAGATGGCATAACCTTGTATGTTATATAGGCTTATCCCAAAAAACATTCTTTTTGAGTCAGCTGCCACAGAAAACAAAAATAATTATGTATTAAAAGCTGCAGAAGATGCTGGTGCTGACTTGAAGGGGTAAACATAACTGTACAAGTCAATATGACAATGCGTTGGATGCAGTATAGCCATTTAACTCACAGAGAAACACAGGACTAAGCCCTTCAAAAATCAAAATGAATCTGCGGATCTTTTTTTTCTTTTTCTTGATTCTTGAATATTGGTTAAGGCTGGGACATGTTCAGACTATCAGGAAAATATCTGTTCTGGGGCAGGTGAAACATGACAGGAAAATACGCACCTCATCTGCTTGGTGGTATTGCAATATTTTGTACATGGTGAACAGGCGCATACTTCTATTTATCTTTGTAGTTATTCTGCTCTTGTGACACCTTCTCTTCTTCTGGAACCAGTGGCTTCCTAATAAGTAATATATTTAACTCCTTTTCTCCCTCTTTTTTTAAAATACAAAATCTCCTGTTAATTCCTGTTGGCTTTTACTCTGAAATATCTACAAAATCAATCTGACTCTTCTTTGACATACTAAGACCTATGTTTAGAATATAACCATTCTTCTTAGCAGTTGTAAGTTTTCTCTCTCGGCACTTCTTTGTACTTCCATTTTTTTCTGAACAAACAGTATTTGCAAGCTGTCAGTGCTGCCTACAGCACCTCCCACTTTTTTTTTTTTTGTATTTTGGTATCATAGTTCTACATCTGAGAAAAACAACACCTGTTGTCAAAGTACAGTACAGGCCAGGTTTACAGCTTTCAGCATATGCATGTGCACACATAAACTTGGGCAGGTACAGTTTATATCCGTGCTTTGCAAACAAAACCACAGGAAGGACTTCCCATTCTGGGCATCTGGTTATCCACAAATACTGGCTCTCCTGCCTGTGAAATGCAGACAGAGCAACAAACTTTGGAGAATCCTCTAAATTGCTTCAAAATGCCACTTCTCCTGGGACTGTAAGAGGTAAAAATTTTCACAGAAAAAAAAATAATTATATCTTTACCTTTGAACAAGGTACAACACAAGCATGAAGACTAGTCTTTGCTAGAAAACTTCTAAAGTTGTTTTGCTTTTCTTCTGCATTTTGGTGTCATTCTTCTCTAGCACTCTCCCTGTAAATATCTTTTTACTCTGAAACTACGCAGTACAGTAACTTCTTCCTGTATGTTCTCTTACAGCAGGGTACAACTGAGGTAATCCACTTGTCACTGATTAAAAGTTCCTCAGTGGGGAACCTTGGTGGGTACTAAGCCAGAAGAAGACATTTTGTCAACAGCCCATTATATTTCCACATAGATACCAGCTTGTTGACATGGCAATTTGAACTTCATCCTTCTGCTCTATGTACAGTTATTATCTGCCATCTATTAGGCTGACGCTGCAGTTTCACTCTTTCATGGGAATAAAATATAGACCACAGCCTCCAGTGGAAGTAGTTTTGTTTTACCAAATGTCACAAAAAGAAGGAAATCTTGTTCTGTACTAACGCACTGTACTGGTTACCAAAGACAATTAAAACATTTTTCCTGCACTTCATTCTCTCCATATATACACAGCCCATTAGTCAGTTGCCTCACATGCTGACTTATAGTTGCCACCTGTTACCGTAGGGACTTTCATCCCAGGTTTTTAATCCTATGGATTCCTAATGTAGATCAGAGAATAAGCACTACCTTTATTTATCACCAGCATTTCAAAAATGTTGCCAATGCTATCGTATGTGGGAATTAGATCATTCCTTCCCCTCTATGCTTAAAATAACAACATTTAAATGAGTAGGTGGCATTATGTTAGTCTCTCAAATTCTGAACTTTTCATGAAGTTGTTTCACCCTGAATAGTGTGGAGGTTATGTCAGTTTGAGAATGTAGCCGAAAAAAAGGCCACATTTGACCCCTTCTGCATTCCCGGTATGTGCTAATTCACCATTCTCATGCATTTCCATCCTTCCCACTTCTGTTTTGATGCTCTGCCACCCCTCCTGTCTCATGATCCTGCCCCCAAGTGATATTCCCAGACTGACCATATTCTGCCAATGTCCTTGTCCTCACTTTATCTTCAGATCCACTTGCTCAATTTCCTTCCAGGCTGTATAGTCACTTACTTCCCCTCTGTCCTTTGAGAAGCTCCTCCTCCAAAAGCAGCAACAAGAAACACCCCTGCCATTTATAGATAAAATCTTCTCTGGTCAGCTCTCTCTGACCAAATGGTGGCCCTGAAACAGCTCATGCAAACAACTGTACAGTGACAGTTTGGCTCCTCAGGTGTTGAGACAGGTAAGATTACCCTGGAACTCCCTTCTAGCCCTATTTTATTATATTCTATATTGAATAATTATCAGATATTGATGAAAAATATTTATCAATTAACAGTTCTTCGCGATACCGCATGCTAATAGTTGCATGCATTCTTCTCCATCGCAGGACAATACTTGCAAGGAAGGGGCAGATACAGATAAGGAAAGTGAGATTACTGGTACCTCCCTCTAATTAATTGGTGAGCTTGTGGTTTTCATGTCAGCTTGCCAGGCATGAAGCATGAATTATATGAAATAGCAATGAAAAATGACTGCTATATTAAGCTTTAGAAAACAAGACATCAGCAGACTTTCTCAGTACGGACCTATCTACAACATGTTGTAAAATAATTTTTTGTCTCAGAAAAAGAAAAATAAAGCCAGCCAAGAAAACGTTTTCAGCCAGCCTGCCCAGTTTCAAATGTAATAGTGTTTAAAATGGTAAGATATGAACTAAATAGAAAAAAACAAGGCCTATAAAAATACATCCGGGGGAAATTCAAATTAAGTCGATATACGCTTTTAGAGATAGAAAGGCATTTATGTCCAATTCTGAGCCAATTTTTTAAGAGTGCCATTTCTGAAAAGTTTGATTAGGTTTTGGGAATCAGTGAAGGCTGATTTAGGTTTTGTAAGGTGAATTTCTTTGCTAGTATGGCCACCCCAAAGGCTGCACACTGTATACAGCCCAAATTCATCTTCTCTCTGGGACTTAATTTAATGAGGTTGCAAATTAGCAAAGGTGCAGAGGCCACTCTTGTGGTTTTTCCCAAAAAAATGCTTTCTCAGGCCTCTTCTACCTACCATTTCATACTCATTTAACTCTTTGATCCTTCCATTTGAGTGAGGTTATGAGCAACCTGCCAAAGGGATTCTGGAGGCTTCACTTAACTCTTCCTAATCAATATCAACACCAGCCAAGAAAATAAAATTCAGAGAAATATTGAGAGGCTAAGGGAGCCATTTGAGGAAACCTAAGGACTGTGTTATTTAGGATCATCACAATGGTTACTTCCGTCCAAGACAATATGCAAGACAGTAAAAGAGGAGCCCCCCTTCACCAAAGCCTCCTTCGAAACAGCACCAACTGGAACAAATACATTGAGCGCATGAAACCCAGGTGCTTCTAAATAGCCATTTATCACAGCAATGTTATAATAAAAGAAAGAAGCATCTTCTCTTCCCTCTTCATGCTGTGAAGAAAGGCTGGGTGTGGCAAACTGACATCCTGCCTTGGATGCCAAAATATCCTTCTATAGCACTGCCCCGGCCCTGTATCTGTTGATCAGTTGGTTGGTTGTGTCTGTTTCTATAGGTTTATTTTAATGGAAATAACAGCATACGGAACAAAAATCACCTGTTCTTTCAGCACTGAAAAAAATTCACACAATAACATTTCAAAGGCTGTAACAATATAGGCTGTAATGTGGTTCCTGGTCTTTTAGGTTTTTAAAATCATGGGAATATGGACAACTGGTGTGAGACACACTTCTTGCTTCTCACAAGTGCTTTCACTAGCCAGGGCTTTCATTATTCAGAAAGTGAGTAATAAAAGGATGGAAATGAATTAGATATGCTTTAAAGTAGAGATTTCATTTTTTTGCAAGTATTTAAAAAAAAGTCAAAATGTATAGTGTGATGATTTCTTTTTAAAAGAAAATCCAAACCTGAGCCCTTATTTAGAATCCCTCTGTATCTAAGGTTGTTACAGCAAGACTAACATTGTTTGCCAAGATCTGCAGTACCTGTTAATCCATTTATTTTTTCTTAATACTGTCCTGCAGCACATTCATCATTTATGTATGCAGAATTTGAATGAAATTAATTATATTTAAAGATACAATATTTCTACCTACAATTCAATAGCAGTACACAATTTCAAGTTATTAATCTTGTATTTCAGGTTTCCGTGTTGAGATTTCTATGGATCTCATTCCAGATTTATGCCAGAGATTAATTGCAAAAAGACAGCATAAGTAATTTTCATTTACGTATTAATATATCTTGGTTCTCAACCTCATCATAAATACTGTAGTGAACATATGTGACTCATGAAGGCACATAGCTAGTAAATTTTGTTGTGGCAAAGTGCATTACAACTCTTTCTGTATACCTTTCTTTTGTAGGCATATTAATAAGACTTTTTACTACTAGACTGTCAAATACTGCCTCTAGGACGACAGCCATTTCAGGAAAGAAGGCATTAATATTATTTCAAAAGGCCATATTTGCAGTTTTACTAAGTATTAAAGATTATATGAACATTATGTTACAACTTACTGTTTACCTACTTTAAGGGGGACAATTCTCAACGGAGTGGTCTCACCTGCCATTGTGGTTGTATTGGATTTAATGGGAACCAGTGGTGCTCATCACCGTGCTGAGATGAGACTGAAGGGAACAAAACACCACATTTCTATGTGCTATAAGCTCTGTAACCTGGCTGGAGTTTGGATCAGATCCCATGTACTTTAAGGTAGAAAATCTCTCAATTACCTTTAGAGAAGCAGTTTCTAAACAAACAAGCAAGGAAAAAGCCCTGTTTCACAGTAGTCTTGGTTGCTAAAAGGAGTCTGGTACCCAGTTCCTGATCTGTGCTTAAGCACCTCCTGAAATGGATCAGGACTCTCCTAGTTGTGTAGAGTTTCCTGGCGTACAATAACCACCCTCTAGAGCTGTTGAATTAGTCTATTCAGTAAAAAATAGTCTATTGCTGTATTTTTCCTAGTGCGTACAGAGAGTAACAGAGTGTTAAAGACCAGACGGCTATACAGTTAACATAAGTACTTATCACCTGCCTATCCATAGGTGGAGACATAGATCTTCCAGGGACCTGTATGACTTTCATGCTGCAGTTTGGTTTTTGAAAAGCAGAGGTAACACATACTTTGAGTAAACCTCATCTTCTCCCCTGCTGCTCCTTGCCCAGTAGGAATGACAGATCTGGTAAAATGGGTAGCATTGACCAACTCCGTGTTTCTTCACAGAATTGACCCCATGGGCTGCCGAGGAAAGTGTCAGTGCTCAGACATGGCTACCGCTATCCTGGTCCTGTTTCCCATCCACCTTGTGAATTTTCTGGAAAAAAATAAATTGACAGATTTTTATCATATCCATTTCATATCTCCTTCATCTTTGCAAGCCTTTTTATGGTTTTCCCAGCCTTAATTCATTCTACCACCCCTTTCCTGATGCTCTGTACAGTCAGGGGTTCACAGGTCACCGTGACATCAGCTGACTATTTTTCAGCAAGATTATGATATTTACATTGATATTGGAGGCAAATGCTTTAATAAAATTAAATTAGGCAATTACAGTAATGTTAAAGTCTAAGACGCATGCTGAAGACCCAGAATAATTCAGATGACTCAACTGAAGCTAATGCATATGGGCTGTTAATCGGTAATGTGACCTCTAAAGCTATGAGGGACGGTTGTTGGAAAGAGCTGTCATTCTCTCCTGCTAGGAGGCTGTCTCCTTCATTTGCCTTCAGAGCTTGATAATGACTAGTAGGTTGCAGAAAAAGGAAAGAGTATGAGATTCAATGAAGAAACCAATAGCTTTTATTTGCTTCCTACAATCTGGAGTGCTGAATTTAATGCCCGTGTACTAACATCCCAGTATTACCAGTCCTTCTGCATATGTAGTTCATAGAATCATTAAGGTTGGAAAAGACCTCCAAGATCATTGAGTCCAACTGTTGACCCAACACCACCATGCCCACTAAACCATGTCCCTAAGTGCCGCATCTACACGTCTTTTCAATACTTCCAGGGATGGTGACTCGACCTCTTCCCTGGGCAGCCTGTTCCAATGTTTCACCACTCTTTCAGTAAAGAAATTTTTCCTCATGTCCAATCTAAA
>NW_008824983.1:4408569-4420467 GCF_000699105.1 Pygoscelis adeliae | reverse complement strand
CTCCCCTCAGCCTCCTTTTCCCCAGGCTAAACAACCCCAGCTCCCTCAGCCGTTCCTCATAAGACTTGTGCTCCAGACCTCTCGTTGCCCTTCTCTGGACATGCTCTAACACCTCAACGTCCTTCTTGTAGTGAGGGGCCCAAAACTGAACACAGGATTCAAGGTGCGGCCTCACCAGTGCCGAGTACAGGGGCGTGATCACTTCTCTACTCCTGCTGGCCACACTATTTCTGATACAGGCCAGGATGCCATTGACCTTCTTGGCCGCCTGGGCACACTGCCGGCTCATGTTCAGCCAGCTGTTGACCAACACCCCCAGGTCCTTTTCCGCCAGGCAGCTTTCCAGCCACTCTTCCCCAAGCCTGTAGCGCTGCATGGGGTTGTTGTGGCCAAAGTGCAGGACCCGGCACTTGGCCTTGTTGAATCTCGTACCATTGGCCTCAGCCCATCAATCCAGCCTGCCCAAGTCCCTCTGCAGAGCCTTCCTACCCTCGAGCAGATCAACACTGCCGCCCAACTTGGTGTCGTCTGCAAACTTACTGAGGGTGCACTCGATCCCCTCATCCAGATCATTGGTAAAGATGTTGAACAACACCGGCCCCAAAACTGAGCCCTGGGGAACACCGCTCGTGACCGGCCGCCAACTGGATTGAACTCCATTCACCACAACTCTCTGGGCCCGGCACTTGAACTGCTTCATGATCTCAGTACACTAATTCTGACCCAGAACTGGTTAGTTTACAGTAGTAAACTGTAAACAGCCTGCAGTAAAGGCCAGTCACCAAAATTTGAGAAAATAAATGGTTAAAAAGTATTCACGTACTCACCACAGATACAGCATAATAACTGCACATACTTGTAGCTGCCTCACTAGAATAGCAATTCAAACATAGAGAACCACACAATGAACAAATGTAAATGCTTTTAAGACAGTTGGGGGATTTTGCCCAAGATGAGTATATGACACATCCTTCTTGGTATTTGTGCTGGAATAGTAATCTGCTGCGCCTGTCTTCAGTAGGTGGGATGGCTGCTGGTGGGTACATGTTAGAGCAAGTACAATCTATTTCTGGAGCCAAGGTTAGGAGGAAACTCCAGAAGCCATAAGTGATGGTTACTGCTCATTCTCTTCTACTGAGTCACTGCTGCATATGCGCTAGAAAATGATTTCTAGGGACTACAATGTCATCTTTTTGCAGAACTGCCTTCCTTTCTCCCTAAATTTCCCTCTCCAGACTGACTCACTCTCTGCACTTACTGTCTGTACACAGAAGATATTTTCACCCTAGCTTTAGGCTAGTCTCCATTTTTACAATTTTTTGCAAAGAGCTATTTTTGCCCGAAGTCATGTGTATGTGGGATTCTGCCACAAAACCAACCTATTTAAAACCACTAGTACCAATAATAATCTCTAAAATTAAAATGGGGAGGAGGACTGAATCTAAAAATGTGGTCTATTTTAGGTAATGGATCGATGTTTCTATTTTGAAGTAAATTATCTTCCAAATGTGATTCTGTTTGTCAGCAAAAGAGCATAATAGCAAATTCAGTAGATTATTTTTCAGCAAAGGAAAGGATATGCACATAAGTTTTGGTGACTGCCTGTCCCAAATTTACAGTCAGATGTAGAAACCTTGATCCAGGCTACTAGAAGATTGTAACTCTTTGAAGAAGACATTAGAAATTTATGAAGTATCTCACAGATTTGATGTCAAACAACAGACAACATTTATGCAGCAACTTTAAGACAAAAAATTTTTCATTTCCTTACAAACTTCCTATATAAATTAATCCCATTGCTACTAAAATTTTTTAAAGTATGTTTGAATAGCTTTTGTAAGTTAAATCAATCAATCAATCACAGCTATATAGTCAACCTGTATCAATCTTTTCTCATGCTAGTCAGGATCTTATCCCAAATATTTATCACATAGTGCATACTAGCAATAAAAGGCCCAAGTATCTAAACCTATCGGCTTTATATACAGTTGTGCTGTGTAAAGATATGTACAGACACGAGGTTGATAGAAAACATCATCTTTATATTTTTTATTAGACAAGTTTGCTCTATTTGGTGAACACAGTGATGGTAACTGTTCCACTCTTTAAAAAGATAAAACAATCTTTCTCTTACCTGAATAAATAGAAAATTTATTTTGCATAGAGTGGTAAAAATAGCAAAAATTGAGATGAGACCTAATGAAGTTTATGCAGACGTGCCTGTGATGGATTGTCAAGTGTAAGACAGTATGCAAACTGAGAAGCTTAATAGCAATAATTCTAATAATTTTAGAGCAAAACTCTTGCAATGTTTATCCTGATGACACACATGAAAAATATAGAAAATTACAAGATGGCTTCTGCAGAGCCAAGAAATGTTTGCAGTAGTGTTATCCGTCATCTTTCATATATACATCATCTGTTTGTGACATATAGTTTTCCAGGATGCACTCATGCTAAAATGGTATATTTATGTAGCCCAAATAATTCCTGTTTTGCCATCTGCTGATTAGCTCCTTTTCCAGCTGAGACAATGCTGTTGCAAAATTTGGTTGGAAAGGAGTTATTTTCATCTGTGGCCACATGGTGGCTGTGACCATGGAAATTCCAAATAGTTTCTGATATTTCTATGCTACAACAGCAGTTAAAGGAGAATAATCCATTGTTTACCTGTCTTCAATCTCTTTTCCTCATCTGCCTGGAAGTTCCTGGAGGAGATACCTGTTTTCACTGAAATAGATGGAAATGTTAGGGCACATCCTCCCAAGGGGGTGTCTGTCCTGGTTCTGGGTACTTAAATTGGTAGGTTTAGGTTTCCTTTCCTTACAGTGGTAAAAAATACAGAGCTGTGGCTAAGGAAAAGCTGGATAGACCACCTTGCTGAAGGAACGCTGGAGACCGCAAGGGCAGAATGTGGTTGCTAAGGGTCCTCTGGTGAGTTTGCATCAGTGGGAGTTTCCCAGGGCCATGTCACCGCAGCCCTTCTGTGCCTCATTCTCTCCTGATCGTTTCCTCGTGCCTCAGCTTCTGCCACCTCCATCTCCCCATTCAAGCCTACCATTACTCCAAATGACTATGACTTCTGTTGCTGCTTTGCATTTTGCCTGACAGGTACAGACAAGTTACAAGAGGAAGCCACGAGAAAGCTGTACACTCCTACTGACTCTGAACAGATTTTTACTTATGCAGCAAACCAGAGCCTATCCCAATATCTGGGCCGTGATCAGAACTTGGGACTAGTCTAAGCCTAGGCTACTTTGGAGAGTATGTCCTAGTTTGAGTAAAGCAGAGAAGCACTAACAAAATTACAACATTAAGAATTACTTTAAATTAAGTAAAAAGTCTTCATATTTGGCTTCCACAAATAGTGCAATCCAAAACTGAATGCAGCTCAAGGAATTGGGGCTTGTGTTTTTTTAACGTGATTAGGTCAATCTGTCTACGATTAGATGTTGGTTTTATAGCCACCGAAGAAATAACCAAAAGTGTTTATGATATTCTCTGGAAGCATCTGCCTCATAAAATGAAAACATAATGTTTCCAGAAAACATTGGTAAGTTGGCTTTGCTATCCATCATTAGAAAATCATCTTTTGTGTTGTTTGCAATCTGATATACTTGCAACTTATCTCTTTTTCATAATAATTGTTCTTCTTTTTCCCACCTCAGTAAGCTAACAGAAGGATCTGGGTTCTGAGCTCGTTATTCCCTCTTCATTCACTCTTCCTTTCAACCAGACACACAGAGAAATAACTCTTGTTAAATGCCGAAGTACTGGATCCTATCTTTTCAGTGCTGAAAAGAAAAGCCATTGGCTTTTTTTTAATTTAAAAAGCCACATTTGTTACTCTTCCCCTTCAAGCCTAATCACACATATTTGAGGTATCTGACAGCCACAAGTGACATTACTTACAGTCTCTTGAAACTTGCACTTCTTGATAGCTTTAATACCCTTTTAAATAACTGTTACTTGTTACTTTCCTTTAAAAGAGAAAACCGCCCATTTTTTTAACAATACTTCATTAGTGCAAAATTAAACTTTTTGGATCTGAAAAAGTTGTCGATCTATAAACCTAGCCCTTTCTTGCACCTTCTCTGAAGTTGGCAGAGGAGCTAGCTGGCAGGGGCCAGTGGGCTGACCTGAGCAGGTCCCCTTTACACAGCCCGTTGTGCAATAGTGTCCCCAGCAGGCCCGACATGCCTTGGATGATCAGCTGCTCTAAACTAGCACTTTGTTTTATTTATTTTCTATTTTTTTGTTCAGTTGGAAGGGACCTACAACAATCATCTAGTCCAACTGTCTGATCACTTCAGGGCTGACCAACAGTTAAAGCATGTTATTAAGGGCATTGTCCAAATGCCTCTTAAACACTGACAGGCTTGGGGCATCGACCACCTCTCTAGGAAGCCCTTGGCTCTGCTTTAACTTGTTTTCATGCCTTCACTGACATATGCCTGACCTTTATCACTGCCTCCAGTTACACAGGCCTTCATCCTGAGCGGCGATGAGAGGCTAGCTCGGGAGGAGTACCGTAGAATCATAGAATCATTAAGGTTGGAAAAGACCTCCAAGATCATCGAGTCCAACCGTCAACCCAACACCACCATGCCCACTAAACCATGTCCCTAAGTGCCGCATCTACACGTCTTTTCAATACTTCCAGGGATGGTGACTCAACCACTTCCCTGGGCAGCCTGTTCCAATGTTTCACCACTCTTTCAGTAAAGAAATTTTTCCTCATGTCCAATCTAAACCTCCCCTGGCGCAACTTGAGGCCATTTCCTCTCGTCCTATCGCTTGTTACTTGGGAGAAGAGACCGACACCCACCTCGCTACAACCTCCTTTCAGGTAGTTGTAGAGCGCGATAAGGTCTCCCCTCAGCCTCCTTTTCCCCAGGCTAAACAACCCCAGTTCCCTCAGCCGTTCCTCATAAGACTTGTTTTCCAGACCCTTCACCATCTTTGTTGCCCTTCTCTGGACATGTTCCAGCATCAGTAGCTGCAGTTTCTAGCACACTTGGTGGAAGGAACAAGCCATGTCAGTCTATGTGGAACAGAAGCTAAAGAAACTGAAAAACAGCTTTGCTTTCTTGTAATTTCACTTTCCCAGCTGCTCTGAACCCTAGCTATGTAATTACCTCAGTAATATCCAGAGACTAGAGATACAGCCTGGTAGGTGCTCACTGTGCTTTGAACTGTACCCTCAGCAGGTAGTGAGACTGCTGGGAGAGGACTTGCTCAGCTCTCAAAACCTTGTTAGGATTCTGTGAAGAGCTGATGCTGCTAGTGTGTACACTGACAGAATCTCAGAGAACTAAAAATCACCTGTGTCAGGAAATGTGTGAAAGCCTTGTTAAAAATAAATATATCTATGTAATAAAAAGGACATTGCTTTTTGTAAAAAGTCTTCATTACAGTATCTCCAGCTAAATCATTTCAGGACAAAGCTTATCAAACAACTTCTGAAACTTCTTATTGGTTAATTCAGTACCATATTAAATGTCGTATCTACACAATACATTCATGCTTGTCTAATCATGGTCAGTGTTATGCTGGGAGTCACCCAGCGTACAGTCCCACCAGGAGCTCCCTTACCTCTTTGTCTTCACCCTAATTGACTTAGCAAAAAAGTCCTTTGTTTTTTCACTAAACCTACTTGGAGGGTGAAGTTACATTAAACAGGGTAAGCTGATGAAACCACTCCTCGCCACTGAAAAGGAAAACCACTCCTTGTCTTTCCCCTCCTCTCTCTGTTCCCCAGCACCTACCTGCTCCCACTACGTAGGTAGCACCAGGGGACCTCTCTGTGACCTGTTCAGCTTAGTAACCCAGCACACAAGCCCAGAAAAAAAGAAAAAAAAAACCCAGCACATTCTGTTCAAATAGTGAGTTCAGTTGGATTGGGGAGGGTACTGATGAGTTTTCGAGCAAGAAGAGAAGGAGAAAGGACTGTGTCGTCACCAACAGTGCTTATAGAAGAGAGACTTGCAAGGAGGCCCTCTAAGCACAGGAGGAACAAGACCTCCCCTTCTCAGGGCGCACTGAGATGTTAGAAAAGCCGAGAGCCTTATGGAAACACACCCTGGAAAAATTCACCCTCTGTTTTTTTCAAATGTGTCAGTGTTTACTTGTGCGAGTATTGCCAGGAATACTACTGATGGGATGGAAGAAAGGCAAAATACAGTGAAAACAGATTGTCTTTGTAAAATCACTGGAATGGTATTAACCTGGACAAGTATAAGAACAAAAAAAACACTGCATATGTTCAGCACATGTTTTTCTTTTTTTTTAATATATTGCTGCTTTCTGACAAGTTTCATGTATTTAATATTTTTTGTTGTTTCAAGGCTACCTAATACTATCTGTCTTAAATTCTGGCATTTAAATCTAGTTTTCACTTATTGAATCAAATACTCTGAATGTCCTGAAAAGAATAATTTATTATTATACCACCAAATAAAACCAAAATATTTTGCATAGAAAATACATTACCCATAGGATTGGTAAAATAACAACACTTAAATACTGATTTTCTATACACTCTGCATTTCATAAAGCCAGTTTTATTAATATAATTTTATTAATAAAAATTTAAAAATAAAAAGCCTATTATGTTATGAAAATACAAACAGATTTATTGAGCTAAAACTATATTCTGTAAAGTAAGACTAGTGTGTGTCCTCTATTTTGTCCAGCTTTAATAACCTTAATGCTTAGACAAAAATAGTAACAAATAATTACGTGCTTTTGAAGATCCACAGGACAAGCACCTATATACCAGTCTGAAAGTGGCTTCCAACAGGCCATAACCATGACGTTCTTCATCTCTTTCTACCTTGCTGTGCATGAAGCTGGTTCACTTCTGAAGCCTCACGACTTCTGTGGGCTACCAATGGACAGCGCTTCCGAGCATCCTGACAGTAGACCCTGAGGTCATCCTTAGGACCATTCTCAAGAGGCAATGTCAATGCATCCATGCATGTATCTGCACACCACATATAGGCCTGGGGAAGATCATGCACAGCTCCAAAGTCCTATTCTGTTACCAGCGTCACTTAAAACTCCCAGAACAAGGCATGTCAAAATAAAGCATATTCTCTCTACTATGTTTTTTGTATGTCACCTGTTAGAAATTCAACTCCTTTGTTCCTTTAGACTGGTTTCCTACAGCCACCATAGGAAATTAGAAGTCCCATCAAGGATTCCTTTCATGTCAGGGAAAATTCCTTTGCAAAATATTTGTTCCACACTTTATGCACTTCCATTTTAAATTTCCTTTCTTAGCCATAAAAAATGCATGCAAACCCCCTCTAAATATCTCCACCACATTGATTTCATATAAAATAAAGCTACAAAATTTAGAGCCATGATTATATTCATAAATGATCTCAAACACTGAGAAGTATTTTAACATTAATATAGCAAAGCAAGCCCATAACACAAAGATAACAGCATCCTATTTTTTCCACAGTTTAGACTTAACCTTAAAACTGATTCTTTTCTTTTCTTTTCTTTTTTTTTTTTACATGCTATACATTCCAAATAGGTGCACAGGCTGTCACCACACTGGCTTTCTGAGCAACACCACCACCACCACCTTGTTCTAAAGCAATGCTAAGTTAATCTATGGAGAGTCTCTTTTTTTTTTTCCCAGAGGAATGCCTCCGCTCTCCTGACTTCAGTTCCTCAGGGCTTCAGCATAACCCAGTACTCCTTAATTTAAGCTTGTTTTTGATGTCATGGATATTATTTTTTTCAAAACTTTACAGCTTTCATTTTCCTTAGTCATAATAGGCATCATATGCATCAGCAGCTATTTTACATCCTTTCTGCCCTCCCCTGACCTATATCCAAAACTCTCCTTACATGAAAATCTTTCTACACACTCAACAAAGTACTCTAAACCCAGCTTTAAATGAACTCTTTGTCGCAATCTTAATGAGACAACAAAGTCCTGTAGTAAGGAAGATCCTCTTAGATTTGGCAGGTTTAAGTTCAATGCCTGTTCCACAAAGGCTTTTCTTACCACCTTAGGCAAGTCAGCTAGTGGGATCCATGCACTTAAATATCTTTTTTTTGAATACGGACTTTAACATCTCTGTGCTTTGATATCCCAGCTGTACTGGGGATAATAAAACTTCCTGTACCAGAGTGTTGTGAGCATAAGAATGTCAAAAATTAGAGGTTCCTCACACATCCTGGAATAAGCATTTAGGGATAAGATCCCCTTTATGAGTCTTGCAGGGCTCTGATAGATTACAACGTGTAGAGTCTCAAGCAATTGTTCAGAATGTATGTATGTAGTTATGTATGTATTTTTTATGAACAGCAGAAAGATCTTGGTTAAATTCTGATGCAAAATGGGAATTATGCAAAAAAGGTGCTATACAAAAATAAGATATTGCATTAATTAAGAAATAGAAGTAATAATTCAATTAAATAGGAAAATTAATACCACAATCAGTGCACTTTTTACTACTAAATTAATTATTAAATACTATAAATAGCTTAAGCTTTCCTCAGTGTCCCAATTATGTTTTAACTGTGTATTACTCTATTATCAGTGGTGTATCTGCAGTGAATGAAGACTTGAATAACATTACCTTCCAGTTTTTGCCTACATTAGTAATTGTAGCAACACTGTTAACCGCAGTTTATAGAACCTTACTGATAGGTATTTTCACTGCCTTTGCTTGCAAGACAGACTGTTCAACTTCAAGGGATGGTTTCACAACTCTAGTAAGCTGAATTAACACCCCACCACAGCTGACGCACACACTGCTCCCTGCCCTTCCCACCCTTCCTTTCTGCCCCAGCGCTAACCACTCACTCCTGCTGCTCACAGCACGCCAGCTCCAGAGCTAATGAGGTATTTCTGGGAGCCAGTTTCAGTCTGCAGTGGGTTAGATCAGCTTACAGCAAAGCCTGCCTACTGTCAGAGTTGGAACAAAGAAGGATGGGGGCGTGAGGGGTCAGGAACACGTGGATGAGGAAGAGCAGGAGCAAGGGGCTGGGGAGTAAGGCGCTCTTGGCCACTGAGATCACTTTCATTCACTGCTGACTCTTGTCTTTAATGTGTTCCTTCACTAATAGTAAATATAGGCTAAAAAGACCAGAAGGCAGGGCAGGTTTGTTCATGCTAGTGATACTTTTGGTGGTTCTTTTCTGGAGTGTGTTCAGTATCTGCTGATGAGTCACATCCCAGACACATTCCTCAGATTTTGGGGTCTTCTGGTGAACTAGAAGACCAGACACTTGGGCTAACAGCAACCTTGACAGGTTCTCCCCAAACTACAGGCACAGCTAATGGCACAAGTATCCTCTCTCCTGAGAAGCCAAATAGCAGGATGTGGCAATGATGGTCCTTAACTTGTGTGTGTGGCCAGGAGGCACTGGGCTGATCAAGAACTGGTTTTTCTTGAAAATAAATAATAAAATATCTGTAATTAAAAAGAAAAGCTGACAGACTTTAGACTTAAAGTTCTTAAACTACATGAAATGTCCAGCCAAGGAGCTTCTCCAAATTACAGAGTACCCTGAGACTTGTAAAACCAGTGAAATACCAGTGCCTGATCACTCAGTTCAGCTTCTGGTGTAAGAGATATGGCTGGGAGCAAGGCCAAAAAGCATACTGGACCAGCTATTCCCACATGCCATAGTGAGAATCCCACTCCAGGGAGAGTTACTGTGTTGTACCAGTTAAAGCAGCATTATCCTCTCCTTGTAAATATCTGTATCAGCAACATGGTGGACAGAGGATCAACTTTCAAAAATGTTTTGAGAAGTAACGGTAATTGTTTCATCCTTATTGCTTATTTGTAGGCTCATCCACATCGTGTATGAAATTCAAATAATATGCTTTAAAATCCCTATGAGGCCATCACATGTCCTGATGCTGCTGGTATACCACATGTCATGCAGAGTCCATGTGAGACATCCCTCATTCTGGGCTTAATTCATTATTCCAACCCAAACTATTCTATGATTCTATGATTACGTACAACTTAAGCTAACTCTGCCCATGTGGCCTATGAAGAGTAGTTCAGACTGATTTCTCTTGTCCACACTTCCTGCTTGAGTCTCCCCTCCTAGTACATCAGTCAACTTGTGCCTATATACAAGCTGAAGTGAAAACCAGCGTGGATAAATGTGGAGTTTGGACTTGACACCTGAGCTGAAGTAACAGCCGTAAGGTACTCATGGGGGTCATGCTGCCAGCAAAGGCAGCTCAAGGGTCCAAACACAGCATACATCTCTTTTCAGCTATCCTACAAGTACAGTCTCACAGCACGGCTGAGCCTATTACGGAGGAGGGAGGAGAAGAAAAGACCTCACAATAGTAAGAGAAATCGATGCAGAGGTATTCTGCTAACCCCACAGTGAAGGAGTGGTTTCACGCCTCTTGTAGCTGATCTCCACTGCTGCTGAAAGGTGCAGTTCCAGTCTGTGCGGCCACATCTTCTCACCTTTCCTTTGTGCTGGGGCTGTGCTGCCTTGTCAGCACAGGCAGCTGAAGCAACTTGCTGACCTAGCTGAGAAAACACCTCTTTTGTGATTATTTTTACCAGCTGAGTTAAGTGAGCTTCTCTGAGTCACTGCATGGCCACACAAGCACCGGTACTACCACAAGGGAGTCAACGGTGACGCACACCGGGACGAGAAGACGAATCGTTCTTTTTGGAAGAGTACCTTCTCCAATTGGCTAAAGATAGTTGTGAAACCACACAGCTGAATATGAACCTGGCACAGGTAAGTACTTGGCTGTGAATCAGCACATAAAACTAAATGCTGAACCCAGAAGACTTTAATTAGACTATTGTTAATGTAGCACTGCAGTTGCTAATGACTAGTGCTGCAATGACCAGTGAGATTGGTATAGATCACTGTGATTTGCAACATCATGGCTTTTCTAACTATGAGAGGAGTATTGTCAAGAACAAGCAAACTGAGAGAGCATAAATGTTAAATGTTTCTGAAGTCTTTCTGTTACTAACAATGGGAGATTATAAACTCTGGCAAAACAAGAATAATTTTTAAATAAGAGTTGAAACTAAAGAATCCTAAATATGTCCTCTGATACAGGATAGCAGAAGGGACCAAACTGGCATAAGCTCCGGTGTGCCAGTTTTCTGCTTCTAGAGATGCTTCCTGCTTTGTTGTGTTCATAGCCGGCCATCTCAGCTTTACAGAGAGACTCTGCTCAAAGCATATGCTGGTCACATGAAACAGAAGGCGTCGGGTTTGACTTTGGTTATCCCTGTCATTCCCCTTCTCGCTCTCTGTTCGAAACAGGAAAAATAGGCAGTGTCAGCGTAGGGATGGGGACCAGGGAATTCTACCTACAGTATAATTTGTTGTCAAACTGACAAAATAGTTTAGCCGCTCGGAGCCAGATCTTCCACCTGCACCACTGTGTGATTACAGCAGCTGCTGCCCAGCTGTTTTCTGCCCTTACCTCTCCCTAGTGACTGAATGCATACATTCCCACAGAGGGAGACTTAATGGCACCCAAAAAGTTTTGCTCGCCATGCATGCTCTTTAGTCATCTCAGCTAGGCAGCAGACCTGTGCTTACTCCAGAGCTGTGAGGTGCCCTTGTGAAGCTTGAGGGCAGACTTCACTCCAGTGAGAGTATCTTCCATTTTTTAATATGTAAAATATACACATTAAAACAGAAAACATATGTATTTCTCTTAATTATCTTTTAATTATTATTTGTCAAGTAGGTAAAGAGAGAAACTATTTCCATAGTATATTTTATGTTGAGCTTAGTCACTTGTTTGGCAAGTTTAATGTTTCATCGTAGAAAAAAAATACCAGAATACAAAAGATATCTTTCACTATCTAGTAACTGAATTTTGCAGTGCTCATACATTTGTCATTGCAAGTATGTATTTCA
>NW_008824983.1:4404844-4408532 GCF_000699105.1 Pygoscelis adeliae | reverse complement strand
CTGTTCAGCTTAGAGAGTAGCAGAAGGCTATTCATGCATCTAGCTAGTTCAGAGCTGTTATCTACCGTTACAGGAGATACAGCTCTGACACTGAAACTCTTTAGCTGTTCTTCATCTGAAGACTAAGGTGAATGGGCTACATGGTGTCAAATTAGTTGTGTCCACTTTTGTGAGTTGCTTGTTGCAACGTGCAGCTACTGAAGCAGCAAAGTACAATAAATTTGTAGCCTAGGAAAGCTGCCTTTGATGTCAGGCAACTGTGCCTGTGCTGTAAAATAAAAATTTAAACATACAGCTATAAATTAAGGTGCTCTTCTAAGTCAGATGGAGAGCTGTTGATGGCCACATTCTTTTGCCAAGCAGAAAAGGTTGAACTCTCCTATTTCTTAGCAACAGCTTCTTATAGCATCACATAATTCCAAGGAGTATCCAAAAGTAATTTCCTTTTTTCTCTCACATAATAACTGAAACTTGATGAAAAGAGAAGACTTTTGTTATGATTTAGAATGTGACTTTTAGCACTTTGGAGGTGAATCTTAGCAATCTGCATGAAGCTCTTTATAAAACAGAAAGCACTTTTTACATTTCCATCATAATTCAACTCAAAAACAACATAAAAAATACTGAAATGAAACATGATCAGTGTAAAATGGCAGTCATTTTCTTCACTGGCTTGTTGACATTTTTTTCCTTAAAACAGAAGAAGGAACAGACTCGGGTAATCATCGGACCTTCCACAACCCATAACATCAAATGGGGATAGCTTTGCTTACAAGGCCAACAGTAAATGGGTGCTTTCCAGAGAGGTTTAAATTTCACTAACAGAAATCAGTTACATTTGAAAGGTTCCAACTGTATTTCTATTTTTTTTAGTATCTGGAGTCCCATTTGTGGCAGAAGAGCTGTTCTGTGTTAGGTTGTGTGACAAAATTCACCTGAATACCCACAAAAGAGCTTAGAGTGACAGCGGCAGGAGGGGAACCCCAGGCCCATGACAGGAGCCATCAACCCACTGAAGACCCACCTTCACAAGCCCAGAGGAGCACAGGGACGCAGGCCGGCAGGCAGGAACCTGAACCAAGGACCACCGAGGAATGAACACCTTGTCCAGGCCCCTGCCACGGGCTGTCCCAGCAGAGCCTCGGCCCCAGTGTCCAGGTGAAAAACCCATCACGGTGAGGCACTGCGAGTGAGCAGCTCTCCGGATCACCTTTCAGACCAAGGGGAGTTGCTGCCCAGGGGTGGGATACATCATGGGATGCAGGAGAAAAGCAGTTTGGGATTGTACGGGACTTACTACGGGATGTTTAGGGGAGGAACCAAAGGCAGGAAAAGGGAGAGGTTTAGGTGATTTGGGGAGGAACAAGAGTGGGAAAATTGAGAGGTAAGCAGATAAAAAGGGCCGGTCGCATGTAAATATTGTGAATTTCAGTATTTCTATATCTCACTACCTAAATGTATCCTAACATTTTGTTTGCCTTTTTTAACTCCTTTTGCCCCTTGACTAATTGCCCGTCAACTTTCAAGTAGGCAATTTGGCAACCAGCACTTTATGATAATGTAGTTTTGGTAAAGAAAATGAGTAAGTATTTAAATAGCTTCTTTGGCAATATTTAGAAGGAAAAGTCTGTTAAAGTTACAAAGAATACTAATACATTGGTCATACAATTTTCCTTCTGATAAGTTATTCTACTTTATTCTTTTCTGCCTTGTACATTTTGTCTTTAACAATGTTTACCTAGTTTACCTCTTATTACACCAAGAGTCAAATATTCATTTTAAGCACAGAGTGGTGATTTATACGCTCACTCATTATCTAAATATTTACCTCAGAAATTTTCTGTGGAGTGGTTCTAGAATTAAAACATTCATAACACCTCATTGCCATCACTGTCTTCAAGAATTCATGGAAGATGGGCAAGTCTGAATAGAGGAGAATATAATACTATCTTCAGAAAGAAAGGAGAAATCAGCATTCAACATAATTTCAACGTCAAGAACACTAATAAATTCTTAAACAGCCACATTAAAAGCACCTGGAGGGTCAGTGAAAAAGAAATAGCCAGCAAAGATTTGCTGCAAAGAAAAGTTTGTTAAACTGCTGTATTTTCCTTCTTTAACAGAGTATCTGGCCTGCAGTGAAAGAGGCGGGAGAAGTGATGTGTATTGACTTTAGGGAGTCTTTGGGCACTGTCTTACATGACATTCCCATAGACAGTGTACAGAAATATTTTGTTCTGGGCTAAATTGCTACACAGTAGGTGCACAATTGCTTGCAGAAAATACTCCAAGACTTATCAATATTGTGTTTTCAAACAAAAAAGATACATAATCTAGAATTCTGCTGGGGTCTAGCCAAGGTCTGATACAATGCAACATTTTCATTCATGACTTCGATGATGGAACGGAGAGCACACTTACAAAATTTGCACGACGCCAAAGTAGAAGGGGCTGCAAGGGAGCTGAAGGATTAGAATTCAAACTGACTTTGATAAATGGGAGAAGTGGTCTGTAATCAATAAGATGGAACTCAATAAACACAAGTACCAAGTACTACACTGAGGCACGAAAAAATCAAATGCATAAATACAAAATGGAGAATAGTAACAGCACTGTAGGAAGAGACCTGGGTGTTACAGTAAACCACATATTGAATATGAGTCAACAATATTATGTGGATGCAAAAATAGAAAAACTCATCCTGGAACATTTTAATAGATGCGTCATATGCAAGACAGGGTTAGTAATAGTTTTTCTTAACTCACCTCTCAGAAGTCTTAGTTTGGTGTAGTTGAATAGGATAGTACAAAAAGATATTAAAAAAAAAAAGGAGGTTTAAAAGAAGGAGAATTATTGAAAAAGAGAAAGGATATATTTGCTTTAAAAACTAAAGGCTGATGGAAGGTGTGGAGGTGATGTGGTAACAATCCTCTAATATGTAGAAGGTTCTCATAAGCAGGGATGCCATTGATCTTCATGACACTGAGGACAGGATAAAACCTAACTTCAGTTGCAGCAGGAAAGGTTTAGGCTAAGACAGGAAAAACTTCTAACTCTAAGGATAGCTATGGACAGAAAAAAGTCACCTAAAGATGTGGTATAATCTCCACCATTCAGGTTTCTAAGAAGAGGTTAGAAAAATACTCGTCAGAGATTGCCCGTTCCTTGGAGCAAGAGGCAAACAGTACGAACTCCTGCAGCTTTTTTTTCATTCTAGCTACTGTTGTTACAGTATCAAAGAAACAGAAACTTGTAACTCAAATTAGCTTTTTTATTTTAATAGTAAATATTTTCATGCCAGGTTCTGATAGTGACTTGCCTTTCTTATCTGCAAAAAGAAATTCATGCCCTGGTGGTCTGCTCCTTGTAAATAGTAAGATCTGCAGAGAGGTTAGATCTGTGGCTGACTTTGATCCGTTCTCTCAAGACAGCTTAATGCGTCTCTTGATGCCTGCAGGTCTTTGATTCCAAATATTTATCTTCTTTGGGATTTACTTCTGGCCACTTGAATTTTACATATCCCTACAGAGCTCCTCTGATACACACATCAGCTACAGAATTCAGCTGCCGCTGTTCATGACGCTTCCTCCTGGCATCACTGGGGCTGCTGTTAATTCTTGGTAGACTTATTTATTACTGGAATAAATTATCTAATGCAATGTTTGCTGATTTTATCATTCTACTGTGG
>NW_008824983.1:4399791-4404745 GCF_000699105.1 Pygoscelis adeliae | reverse complement strand
GCAGTTAATCTTCACTATCTTGCAGCTACTGTGACAGAGGGAGTCAGCTGTAATTACTTCTTAAACCAGATCTCGTTTGTTACTTAGGACTAAATCTCTTGTGCACCAGCAAAGCTACCTACTGCTTAAAGCAGTCATTTGTGGTAACAAGAATTTGCTACTCTTAGCTATATCCTTCAGTGGCATTTGAGCCACTAATCTGGGTACTTGAAATGATCTGTTACTACTAGTTTACTTCCATTTGTACCCTTCTTTGTGCACTTCTTTTACAGGGTCATTCTTCTACCACAAAATGCACCGAGACTTGGATCTAGATAAAAATTGAGTCTATGGCTAATGTTCTCAGTTCTCTCACCTCAGAAACTTCATTAAAGTAAAACTGTATATTGAAGAGTTGAGATTAGAAAATATATTTGAGACTATGGAATGTGCTTGTTTAGTCAGGGGTAAACAAAACACCAGATTCCAGCAAGGGCCCAAATAAAAGGAAAAATATGCACCCAAACCTGCATATATACAGGGAAAGTGATTTCTTGGAAACATTTGGGTTCCATGACAAAGCAGCATCAAGAGCAGAAAGGGAGCATGAAAGAATTGGCAAATTGTACCTCACATTCTCCCATACACCTGCTGTACTTGTAGACTTGAATTTCCAGGTATATTCATTGATTTTTTTCAAACAAGAACCAGTGTTGTTATCGACATGTCTCTTGTGCAGAATTTTTTATAGTTATTAATATAAGATTTGTGCAGAACTGAGTCAATGGTAGCATGTACAAAATTTGGATCATAAATTGCAAACTACGCAGAGCATAGGATATCCTGCTAACGCTTACGTGTATCATAGGCATGTTAACTAGTATCCTAGATCGTACTGCACCCCACTTTCCCATTCTCTGGTACTTTGTAAGCTGCCAGCCCTGTTTCACTGCAGGGAGTAGGGGAGAGGGATCATGCTTCTGTATTTGAGATTTTTAAAGCTGTTGGGTACTTCATATAAAATGCCACGGACCTGTCACCACACCCACCATCAGAGCCTCTCCATTTTTGCAAGATGAATGTATCTAGGCACAGCAGCAGTGCTTTCAGTGGCAGCGCAGACGCATGCAGACTTCCTGAGCCAGAAGCGTTGTTTCCTGCACAATATGGGCCACATAAAATGAGACTGCAAAGTTGGAGTTACATCAGGCATGACTTTCTGTGTGGTCAGATATTGTCACTGATGACAAAGACAGGATTCCTTTGAGCGTCATGTCTGGCTCTGTGAGAAGAATTCTGCAAACGTGGGTGGGGCAGCTCAGCACCGAAATGAGATTTCTAGAATGGGAAGTACAATATTAACCGTATATTTGTGATAAGTTCAGCCCTTATTTGGTGAGATAATGACTAGTATAAGTGTGTTGTTGTTGAACAAGTAGAGGAGGAGAACTAGTCATGTGGAGACCCAAAGCATAATTCCACTATATCAGTGCTCTGGCAGCATGTTGGGACTGGAAAATCAACAGCAAGCAAGGTTATTTAGGAAATGAAAACAACCATTTTGATAAGAAGCGGTAGCAGACTTTTCTTGGACACTTTCTCAGCTGCATCAGGGTCACTGAAGGGGAAAAAATACTCTCCACGTATTCAGGTCTCCATGCTCTAGATCAAAAGGAAGGAGCAATTGTGTTGCAAGCTGTTGTAGACAACCATGGAAGACAAAGCCAGTGTCGGGTGATTTAGCAAGGTGTGTGATGTCTGGGTGTCCCACAGCTCTCTCCCGGCCATGCTGACAGAAGCAGGCTATGATCCCCCAAGTTCCCAGCATGCTGAGATCAACAGATTGACCCATCAAGAGCCCCTGGTGATTGTGCCTGCACCCTGACATCCAAGCTCATGAGCTCATCCATTGGCAATCTCCACTGAGACCTTTTCAATTACTGCTTAAGTTGCTGTCAAATATTAGTTGGACGCGTGTGCTTGTCCCGCTCAAAGAAAAATCATTGATCTTCTGTCAGACTTGATTCTACACGTTCTTTCCTACAACTTTTTTACATATGTAACAGTACCTATCTCCTAATCATGAGGATGTGCATCCCAAGGTTTTTCCTTCCCTACTTAATTTAGCACTGATGATGGTAGGTTATGTCACATACTTGGCAATGGGGGTGCTCTGGCTTGGGAGCAAGGAGAAGGCAAGACATCTGCAGAGACTTAGATCCGTCAGAAGTTAGGGACAGGAGGAGAGAAGCCAAAGACACTTCATAACAACGACAAGTAGAGTCAAGTAGCTCCTTGAGTTCAAACAGACTTTGGGCAAGATTTTATTTCACTTTTCAAACTTGCAATAGGTCAAGCATAGAAAAGTGTACAGAAGAGAATGATCACTCCCTTAAGGTATGCACGTCACCTTCATGCTGGGTGACATGATTCTGGGTGGTGAAAAAGCACATCTTTGACTAAGCCAGGGGAAGCCCATCAATGAATGTCCTGAAGTTGATGGCCATGCTGTGTCCTTGGACATGCTGAAGCCCTGGATCACAGCTTTGATCTGTTACTGTGACAAGGAATAAAGTCTCATGTCTTGAGTAATGTCAGGTAGCTTCCACTTTTCTATCCTAAGCTAAAAGCTCACTTTTACAACGCCTCACACAATGTCACCCAATGGTCAGAGTTGATATGGTAAGGGGGTGGGGAGTGCATAGGCCATGTCTAGCGTCACGTTATTGCATAAATTCTGTTCGGAATAAATGCATGCTTAGTCCAGTGTCAGAGACATACCTGTTTTCTCATAATTACCGCCACATAGTTATGGCATGAGAAAATCCTAGGAGAACATCAGGTGAGTGAGAAGCAGGTGCAATGGGTATAGATGCGGTAGAAGGGAAAGGGAGCTTTGTGTTTCAGGCTTGGACAAGTTAGGGCCGTGGCAGGCAGAACTGGAGTATTCATTTTTATCATTGGTCTTCCTGGAGGCAGGATTCTTACCAGTCCTGTGCTGTTTGGGGTCCCCTAGGCTCATGCATTTGCAAAGAAATGACACCACAGAAGAATTCATGCCTTGAGTTCCCATGGTGCAGTCGATAGATGTTTTCCACAGAATCCAAGCAGGTCAAATACCTCTGACTTGGTCCACTTGGGATCATGTGGAACAATGCCTAAGGAGCGTGCTTGCCAAGTACACGATTTCCACTGTGGCTCTGGTCCAGGCTCTGTCTGATCAGTAACACTATGCCGTCACCAAATTCTTCAAAGCTGCTGTTGTTGGAGCCGAGACAGTTTACAACAAAACACCAGATTCCAGCAAGGGCCCAAATAAAAGGCAAAATATGCACCCAAACCTGCATATATACAGGGAAAGTGATTTCTTGGAAACATTTGGGTTCCACGACAAAGCAGCATCAAGAGCAGAAAGGGAGCATGAGAGAATTGGCAAAAGAGCCTTTGGGCTGGCAAAGAAGGTTCATTCAGAAATGTGGTTATCTGATACCTGATCTTGCATAATCCTGCCAGATAAAAACTATTCCTTCATTTGTTTATTTACATATTCTTAGCCCCACCCCCACCTTCAGTCAAACACAGTGATCTTATACTAGCTCAACATCTTGTGCCCAAGGGCTGCAGCATTTTTAATCTAATACTAGCTACCCTACAGCCAGATCTACAGTTTTGTGAAGCCGCTGTCTCATTACTGTCTGTCTCTGCTGTTTACAGCTGCTGGCCTCTCGGCTCCCTCTGTCCAAACGCAACCTATGTAAGTGCTGGCAGATAGTAGAGAGGGTAACCAATGAAACTGGAGCACGCAGCCAGCTGTCTCTCCCTCCCCCTTCACGCCCCCCTCTTTTTTTTTTTTCTTTGTAAAGATATTTAGGTGTTGCTCTGTTCAGCATTAAAAGCCTCACTGTGCTCAGTAAAGCAATGCCTAAATATGTTCAAAAATATCAGTCAGTGTGTTAAGTGAAAAATCAATGAACGCTCAGGATAGCTTAGAGAGCAAGCCAGAAGTGACATAAAAGAAGATACAAAAAGATATTGAAGCTTAAAAAAGAAAAAAAAAAAAGAAAAGAAAGAAATGCAAAACACAGGTGGGGAATTTGGGTGGAAGAATATTTTTGAGGTGGAGAAAAGAGTGGGTATTAGAACCAAGAAAATAGCAAAAAATAATGAGACAAGCAAGATCCAGGGAAGAAACTTCACAGAGGAAAAAGTTGGAGAAAATAAAGAAAATGCAATCAGGGTACTAAGGAATGTCATTGAAAGATTAGAAAACCAGAAACAAAATGTAGAAGAACTGATAAACAAGAGAGACAGAAAACTGCACATATGGATACAGAGAAAGGTTAATTAAAATATTAAAAACAAGGAGCTAAACTCCTTATAATTAAACAAAATTTATATACACTATGAGAGATGCCAAGCAGTAAAGACTCAGCACTAAGTGGATTTTCTTAGTTTGGGCTGTTGTGCAAACCAGCCACCCTCATGTGATACTACGCCTAAGCTACGTCTTGCCAGGAACCTCGCATTTCAGTGGGTCTCTGCTCACCCACGCATTTCCATGCTGCACTTTCTTCCTGGGTGTCAACACACTTTTAAAGTTCCGAGCCTGAAAGAAGGTGGTGATGAGAAATTCTTGCTTAATTTTTCCCTATTTCTGATATTTTTCTTTCATCCATTCCAATAGCAATTGCGACTCCTGTGTCATCAAATACACATCCTCAGATCTAATCCTACTTCCATGTAACTCAACAGGTGACTTCTGCTGGCTTCTGTGAGAGCCTGTGGAGAGCAGCCAGTATCAGGGTGCAGAGGGTAGGTACTGGTTCATAGAATCATAGAATCATAGAATCATTAAGGTTGGAAAAGACCTCCAAGATCATCGAGTCCAACCGTCAACCCAACAACACCATGCCCACTAAACCATGTCCCTAAGTGCCGCATCTACACGTCTTTTAAATACTTCCAGGGATGGTGA
>NW_008824983.1:4398214-4399329 GCF_000699105.1 Pygoscelis adeliae | reverse complement strand
TATAGGAGTAACTGTGGATGGTAAAAATATATAAAAATCATGATGCCCCTACTGAAACCACCTACACCACCAACATCTTTTATCTGTTGCTTCAGTCACTCGCGGAGTTGAGACAGGGCTTTTACTCTTTGCACCCTAGAGCCAGATTTTCAAAAGCACTGTACCTACAGCCGCAGATCCAGTGGAATCCAGTGAAAGTTTAAAAGCTTCCATAGGAATTAGGACACTTGTCTCTCCCTAAAAAAAATGGCCTTGCTAATATATTTGCCCATTCTCCACGCAACCTCTCATTCAGGAGGCGCTCTGTACTCCGCCTCTCAGAGCCCTGAGCGCACAGGCAGGCTGCGGTGCCCTGACCACCCTCGCTCAGGACCCCCGCCCGCTGCCCAGGGGCCGGGAGCTCTACCAGAGCTCAGCCCTGGCCCCACACCCGGCCCTGTGGTGGAGGTGGCCCCGTCTCCTGCTCATTTGATGACCACTGGACCATCGGCAGGTCTTGTCACCACTCCGGCCCTGCTCAGACGTGGGGGACGGCACCCTGCCCGCGAGGGCACTGCCGGGCTGGGCTCGCCTCAGCAGCCGGCTCCCTTCTGGGGCAGCTCTGCTCTTCCCGCTCTCCAGCACTGCCTAGAAGGTTTGGCTGAGCTGTAAACTGTGATGTATTACCATCTGCTTATCCGAACGCAATTTATTCAGCATTTGTAAGGTCATTTTCTGATGCACCTACTTGTGACCTGCATGTTCTGTGTACAAGGCCTGGTAACAGGCTGCGCCATGTTTATTTCTGATCATTTTCTCACTCTACGATGGACAAGGTTGATATTTTTACATTTCCTGTCTTCCAGAGGGTGTGCTGGAGGCTCGGACGGAGATTGAGGGTGTCCTCATCCCTTTGAGGGATGGAACTGTTGAACAGCTCGTAAAGAAATTCTTTGGCACTTTTGTCACTGATGTGTGGTTAGTAGGTGCTCTGTATTACTCGACAAAGGATTTGGGCATGTAGTACAGAAAAGTCAAACTGACAGAGCAGCACACGTGTGCCACTACAATCAAATTTCTTCCAAATTTGAACGGGGTTAACAGCCTTTGCCACGCTACCAGTTTTTGCAGACCCA